>NW_021604705.1:390853-400291 GCF_004785775.1 Grammomys surdaster
GATTTAACTTTGGTATGTGGTACCTGTCTAGAAAGACACTCAATTTGTTAAAATTTCCCGGTTTTGTTGAGCTTTTAGAGTCTTTGTTGAGAAATTGGATGTAATTCTTAGAGATCTGCCTTTGTATGTTACCAGACTTCTTTACCAGGCTGTTAAGGTAAGTTTTAGTGATTCCTTGAATCTCAGTTTTTGTCATTATATCTCCCTTTTCATTTCTGATTTTGTTTATTGGGATATTGTCTGTGTTTCAGTTGGTTTGCCTAAGAGTTTTTCTATCTTGTTGATTTTCTCAAAGAACCATTTCTTATTTGTTTTGACTATTTATATTGTTTTCTTTGTTTCTGATTTCAGTCCTTATTTTGATTATTTCCTTCCTTCTACTCCTCTTTGGTATGTTTGCTTCTCATTTTCAGGTATACTTTTAAATTGCTAGTATGTAAACTTTCTAGTTTCTTTATGGAGTCACTTAGTGCTATGAATTTTCCCATTAGCACTGTTTTTATTATGTTCTATAAGTTTTGTTGTTTTGTGCCTTCATTCTCATTAAATTCTAGAAAGTCATTAATTTATCTTTTTATTTCTTCCCTGATTCAGAGATCATTGAGTAGACAGTTGTTATATTTCCATGAGTGTCTAGGCTTTCTGTTGTTTCTGCTAATGTTGAAGTCCAGCTTTAGTCTGCAGTGATCTGATAAATTGCAAGGAGTTATTTCAATTTTTTATACCTGATTAGGCTTGCTTTGTGATGGACTATATGCTCAATTTTGGGGGATTCATGAGGAGCTGAGAAGAAGGTATACTCTTTTGTGTTTCAGTGAAATATTTTGTAGATGTCTGTTAGATCCATTTCATTCATAATGTCTGTTTCATTATTTCTCTATTTAGTTTTGATCTGGGTTGCCTGTCAATTGGTGAGAGTAGAGTGTTGACATTTCCCATTATTAGTGTATCAGGTTCGATGTGTGATTTAAGCTTTAGCAATGTTTCTTTTACAAATGTGTGTGCCCTTATGTTTGGGGCATCGATGTTAAAAATGGAGATATCATCTTGGTAGATTTTTCATTTTTGAATATGAAATATCCTTCTATGTAACTTTTGATTAATTTTGGTTGAAAGTCTATTTTTATTAAATATAAGAATGGCTACTTCAGCTTACTTCTTGTGTCTGTTTGCTTGGAAAATTTTGTTCCAGTCCTTTACTTACTTAGGTGTGTTTCTTGTATGCATCTGAATGATGGATCCTATTTTCACATTCATTTTGTTAACCTGTGTCTTTTTCTTTGGCAATTGAGTCCATTGATGTTAAGAGACATTAATGACTGTTATTTCCTGTTATTTTAATGTTGGTCATGTTAGTGTGTGCATGTGTATGTGTGTGTGTGTGTGTGTGTGTGTGTGCGTGTGCGCCCTTCTGTGTGCACACCTGTGCTTTCCAAGTTATTTGCTTGTATGGAATTACTTAGTTCCTGTGTTTTCTTAGATGTAGCTATCTTCTTTGAGTTGGAGTTCTCCTTCTAATATTTGCTGTAGGGCTGAATTTGTGGATAGATATTGTTTGAATTTGGATTCATCTTGAAATATCTTGTTTTCTCCCTCTATAGTGATTGAGAGTTTGCTGGGTACAGTAGTCTATGCTGGCACATGTAGTTTCTTAGAGGTTGCAAGATATCTGTTCAGGCTCTTATAGCTTTTAGAGTCTCTATTGAGAAGTTGGGTGTAATTCTTAGAAGTCTGCCACTGTATGTTACCTGGCCTTTTCCCTTTGTCACTTTTAATATTCTTGGTTCTATAGATTTTGTGTTTTGATTATTATGTGTCAAGGGGATTACCTTTTCTGATCAAGTTTAATTGGTGTTCTATATGCTTCTTGTATACTATAGGCATCTCTGTCTTTAGGTTGGGAAAGTTTTCTTCTATGATTTTATTGAGAATATTTTCTTGGCCTTGGAGCTGGAACACCTTTTCCTATGCCTATTATTCTTTGATTAGGTCTTTTCATGGTTTCCTTGATTTCCTGGATATTTTGTGTAAGAATTTTTTTAGATTTAACATTTTCTTTGACTGCTATCTCAATTTCTTCTCTTGTATCTTCTATGTATAATATTTTCTATTCCATCTCCTGTATTTTGTTAGTGATGCTTTGCATCTGTTGTTCCTATTCTCTTCCTTATGTTTTCCATCTCCAAGATTCCCTCAGTTTGTATTTTTTTATTACTTCTATTTCCACTTTCAGGTCTTATAGAATATTATTTATTTATTTTACTTTTATAATTGTATTTCCTGTATTTCTTTAAGGTATTTATTCATTTCCTCTTTAAATGCCTCTATAATCTTTATAAGATTGGATTCAAGGTTGTTTTCTTCTCCTTTGATTTTGTTAGGATATCTAGGGCTTGCTGTAGTATGGTAGTTGTGCTCTGAAGGTGTCAGGTTGCCATGGCTTTTGTAGATTGTGTTCTTTTGAGGGCCTTTAGTCATCTGGATGGCTTTGGTCCTTAGATATTCCTATTGTCATAGGTATTGGGAAGGAAGTTAATCTTGACGGTCCTCTGTGGCAGGCCTCTGATGATATTCCTGGGTTGAATGGCTCAGGATATGCAGGTCTGTATAGTTCAGGAGCTACAGATATGATAAAAGTGAGCAGAGAGGTGGCTGAAGAATGGAATGTACCTGAATTAGCAGGCTATCAGAGCAGCTAGGCTTGCTCCAGAGGATTCAGTGAAAAGGAAGGATAGGTGGGGGCAGGGAAACTTACCAGTATGGTTCAGGCTCAACAGATCTGATGAAGGCAGGAGTAGAGGTTTCAGGAGAATGGAGTTTCTCCTGGGATAACAGGCTGCTAAGCTCTATGTGCTCTAAAGTACTCAGCAAGCAGGGTAAGTAATTTTTTCCTTTTTGTTTATGCTTACAAATGCAGGCAGATATCTGGGTTCATAGTTATCCTGGAACAGAGCTAATTTAGGTCTAGGTGTGGTTGGATGGTAATCTCAGAACAGGGTCCCACTCAGTAAAGTTTACAAAGGCAGGGAGATCTTTGAATTCTTTTGCATTGTTTAAAAATGAAAAAATAATGTACTGGCTTTCTTTTTTCTTAGAGTCAAGGGACTAAAATCACGGACTGTTGAATAGTTGGATGGTCAAGAGGGAACCTGGATTAAATAGCTGAATTGATAGGTAAATAAAAAATCGGGCTTTTGTTCTACATGAGATGAGCTAGCAGAAAGTAATAGCGGTTCTTTTTTAGAATTTTTCTCTAGCAAGAGCTGAACTGTCTGTAGATCTCTGGAGAGTGAACACAGCTCTTCAAGAGTGTTTTCTAACAGGATTTCTGATTTAAGTTGGAAAATCCATGGAGAGCAAACACAGCTCTTTTAGAATTTTTCATAGCTCTTTAAAAATTTTTTCTAACAGGATTTTCGACTTGGTTGAAAGATCCAAGAATTTTTTTTTAGCAGTTTTTCTGACTTTGGTCAGAAAACCCATGAGCTATTGATAGAGCTTTTAGAATTTTTCCTAGAAGAGAAAGCTATCTGAAGCAGAAATCTAGCTGTCTCAATCATAGAATTTTTAGAATAGCAAGAAAAAGCTTTCTAAAGCAGAGCTGAACAGAGAGAAGGCATTCCGAAAAGTCACTTCAGCAGAGCATAGGCCACCAGCTTAGACCCACAATTTGACTTTGAGTCATTTGTTTCTCTAGACCCAGACATCTCTTCTCTCAGAACTTGACCTTTTTCTCAGAACCCGGACCAAGGCAAGGCTGGTCCTTGGCAATCACCAATGTTCAATGAGGATTATGGAAAGGATTGTTAAGCAGACATTAATAATTTAAAGTTTAATAGATGCAGTAAATGTACACAAAATTATTTTCTAAAATCTTATAATTATCTGGAAAGACGTAATGGAGACTATTTCAAAGATTTTCTATGTAAACTATAAGAAAGCTGGGATCATGTTTATGACCAATAGCAACTTGATACAGTCAGATCCAAAATAACTTGTTAAACATATTCTAAGACTATTTTTGCTTTATTAAAATAGAATTTATTGTATTTAAAAGGGAATTAGATTCTGTGTGATCCTGTATTATGTTTTAAATTATCATATAAGGATAATGTCTCTATTATATTTTCATGAATGTACTTTATTACACTTTGCTCATATTCATTATCTTCTTTCACACCCTCATTAGTAGCTTTTCTTATAATAATCCTATTTCTGTTGTCATCTTATACTCATAATATATTATACATATTTTATATATTTATATTATAAATTATTTATGTATTAAATACTATATATCTATACTATATATATAAATATTATGACTGTTTTATGATTTCTGTGATATATTTGTATATATGATCTCTATATCGATTCCCTGTCAGATGTATAATTTGCAAAGATATTCAGCCATTATCCAGGTCTTTTTCTCTTTGTTCATTGTTTCGTTTCCTGTGGAGAAGCTGTTAAATTTCATGCTATTCACTTTGTAAATTCTTGTTATTATTTATTTCCTGTAGTGACAATTTTAGAGCTTTGGTTTCTTTGAAAAAAAATATTATGGGAATGTGATTCATTTTGATTCGAGGTGAGGTGTTATGGGGCTGCTTCTGAGTGTCCACAGCAGCTGACTATGAATTGCTTTATACTATAGCTGTGGTATGATTTTTCAAGCTTCAGAGAGTTTCTGTGATTCTGAAACTAGCTGATTTTGAAGTTTGGGGCACCTTTTAGAGGATATGTAAATTTTAGGACCCTGAGAGGTAGAGTGGGTTGTTTGTTGGTTGATTTTTTTAAGTAGTTGTATGAAGTGGAAACTTAAGGGTTCTTTGGAAAATTAGTTGGATGGTGTTTTGCTGAGGCAAACACGTGAAGGAGCATTTAGCTGAAGCAGACATAGGTCAAAGGATGTTCTGATAAAGCAAGCACATGAAAGAACACATGATGAAGGATTCTTTGCTAACAACACAGATGTATCGGTCTGTCTTACATTGCATAGTGGATCTGCGTTTGTTGGGACTCCTTTGAGAGAAATGCAACACAAATCTTCTGGTACTGTGCTGAGTTACTTGTCACTTTCACAGATTCTGCAGCTGATTGGCAATGTGATATCATCTGAGAGAGACTCATGTGCTGAGGCAAGACCTGTGGTGGATACATGCTGTTTGGAGGAAGAATTAAAATAAATTGATGGACAGTGATAGAGGCTGAGCTAGGCTTGCTTAAAGAGCTAGCTGTGCAATATTGTGAGTCTTATGTCTTAGCTGATCTTTGCTTCCCAGAGAGAGGCAGTGCCAAGAACTTCTCCTGGTGTTCCTCCTTCTGCCTCTTGATGACTTGAGTAGAGGCTAAGGCCTGGCTGTCTCTGCTAGGTACTGCCACCACTGCTGATTCATGTTTGCTATCCTGACTCTACCAAACTGAACTGTTGGTGTATCCTTGAAGTGTTTTCGAGTGAATTGAGCTACCATTACTAACCTGTGAACTGAACTGCTGATTTCCAAACAACACAGCTGGGAGTTGCTCCAAAAATCTTTCTAAATAGGTCAACTTCCCCTGTATCCTTTCTTTTCTACTACCTCTTGTTGGTGGTGCACTACCAGGGAGATTAAAACATTTAAGAACTATCATTAAAAATAGGTGTTTGAAAACATTTAAAGTTACATTTGTTTGCAAAGATCGAACTTGGCCTGAGGAACTCTATGCCCCTAATCAGCAAGAAGTAGTTTAAGGATAACATTGCTTCCTTTCTGACCCTTGACTTTATTTACAGTCATTTTTCTTGCTTCTCTATCCCATTCTTATCTAGTGTTAGGAGACTGAAAAGTTGGGAGAAAAGGAATGAGAAAGGGCAAAAGAAAGAAGAACTCACAAAACCAGCAAAAACCAGCTACAATTCCCAGAACTGACGGAACATTTTCAAAAGTCTTTGTCTGTGCTTATATTTGCATGTATTTTACTGTAGCTGTTTCAAAGTTTAAGATCTTTTTTGTAAATCTGTACAAGATCTTTCATTTAAGATAATGGTTAGTGTGTACAATAGAATTTTTGTTATTAATACTAAAACTGGGACCTGAAGAATTTTGACAAATCTACATAAGAATTTTTAGCTTATTTTTTAAAAAGAAAATTTATTAATCATTTTATTAAAACTTTTGGTACATTTAAAATTGATTATTTTATAAATGAAGAGATGGATTCTTCTATTTTTCTAGAGGTAGGTAAATCCATTGGTTGAAGGGATTGTCTTTTGTCCCAGAAATGTTTGTGGGACCTTGAACAAGAATCAATGTGGTCCCATCAAACCCATAATATCTGAGGCTATTTCCCAAATTATTTACTCTCCACAAACTGATGATGAAGCCCTATTACTGGCAACAGAACTTACATATAATACTGACCATGGAGAAGTCAAGCTGGTGCCTTATCGGAGCTTTCACATCCCCTGACTGTTAATCATGGTTCTACACTTAACCCTCCATGACACAAGAGAAGGAAGGTAAGCAGCTGCAAACCTTGCAATCTTCAACAGTGACCAGCCTACATGACAAACTGGTGTCATAGTGGCACAAAAGTTGTGACAGTAACCATCCAATATCTTATTGGATTTGAACTTCACTCCGTGAGATGGAACCCATGGCTGACACTGTTTGGTGGGCAAAAAGTTGGAACTAGATAGATCATGGGCCTAGGGGAAAAGCCAAATACACTTGTCTCTGATAAGGAATATAGTAATGACATGACTCCTAATGACATTCAGCTAAACCCATCGGTCAGTGTCTCGTTCAGCCATCATGAGAGAAGATTCCTCCTTCAGCAGATGGGAACTAATGCAAAGAGCCACAACTAGACAAAGTGAGAGACATTGAAGCATTCAGTCAACAGGATGTTTTCATGAAACCTCTCCTCTCAGGGATTAGTGAATGATGCATAAGGGAAGGCATACACAGGACCAGCATGTGTCTGTGCCAAACGGAGTCCTAGTACTGACAGGAGACATTAATACAGCCCCTATCACTCATCCAGAAGCTATCTTCAATTGAAAGCCCCTTGCAGATAAAAAGTTAGTTTTCTCCAACAGAGTATTATTGAATATACAGACCATCTTAAAGGCTGTCCACATGTCTAGCAGAAGATAACCAAAAACAACACCAAAATAGTTTAATGAGATTTCTGAAGATTCTTAGTCTCAGGAATATATAATTTCCTTATAGTCTTTTGCCTATATATTATGGTTCTGTTTTGTGTTTTTATGAAATTTCTATGTATGCAAACCTTTGTATCTCTAGCTTATCTATGTATCTTGTGTCCCCCCACCCCCGCTTTGGCTCTGGATTTTTTTTTGTTTCATTTTACTTTGTTTTAATCACATTTGTATGTTTATGTTTTCTATTGTTTTACTTTATTGTTATTTTTACATGCCTTTCATTTTCTAATGATAAAAGAAAGGGTGTGGATTTGTATGGGAATCGAATTAGAAAGAATCTTGGAAGTTAGGGAGAGAAAATTAAGATATATTATATGACAAAACTCTTATTTTCAATAAAGGAAAAAATAACTAAATTTATCAGAAAAAAAAATGAGCAGAAGTAGAGAGAGTAGACACCCTGTCTTATTTTCCATTTTAAAGGAAAGGTTCTTTTGTTGTTGTCCATTTAGTAATGAGGCATCTTAATTATAGGTATTACTATGTTAAGATATATTCCTTTTATTCCTAGTTTCTTTATCATGAGGGACTATTTAACTTTTGTTGAACATATTTTCTTCATAGATTCAGATTATGTAATTTTTTTCCTTAAATCTACTTTTAGGTTGAATTATACACGCGTGCACGCGCACACGCACGCACACACACACACACACACACACACACACACACACACGCACATGCACTCCTATCAGGTTTAGTTTATGCTTTTATGGAAATCAAGGCTAGGGATTCCTGAATTTAGCCAAACACTCTATCAACTGATCTATATTCTTAGCCCTGTGTTTATGTCTTTTTGATTTAATTTTGATCTGTCTTGTATATCTAAAACTTTAATTATTTTCTATGGATAATCCAGTTTTTTCAAGTACAAATTTTCCAAATTATTCTTTAATGATCTCCACATTTCTCTAAAATCTGTTGCAACATCCACTTTTACCTCTACATTTATTTATTTGAGTCATTTCCCTTTTCCCTCACTTTGGCTGTGAATACTTATTTTATAATGTGTATCTTTTTGAAAAAACCTACTCTTTGGTGAATCAATTCTTTTAGTCACTATTCTATTAATACCTGGCCTTATCATTTTAAAATATTTATTTTGAATTTTAGGTTTACTTGTTTTTGCCCTCTAATTTGTTATTCTTTTCTATTAACTTAATTTGGGCTTCTGTGTTCTTGCATTTATATGACCTTGTGTGTCATATATTTTTTTTTACTGGAGTTCTTAATTAGTTTTTATTTAATTAAAATATAATCAAATAATTGCTGGTACAGGAAGTCCTGTCCTCTTGTGCTCAGCCACTGGCTGCCCACCTCTCATTGAGAGTCAGAGAATAAATGAGAGCGGTGTCTACACAACATTGAGACAAGAGATTCACAGACTAAGCGTTTATAATGCCGTGCTCAGATTGGAACCGGATCCGGGAGCAGAGAAATCAACATGTGAATAGTACAAAGATAACCTTTACACAGTACACAGTAACACTATGCCAGCACATAATACTTTGACTTCCTTTCTTCTCTCTCACCTTTC
Organism: Grammomys surdaster; assembly: GCF_004785775.1. NCBI lineage: Eukaryota > Metazoa > Chordata > Mammalia > Rodentia > Muridae > Grammomys > Grammomys surdaster. Next base: position 399,598 of record NW_021604705.1, read on the forward strand.
CTATTACCAACCACCGCCTTCCAAAGTTTCAGCCTCTCCCTCTTAACCTTGTTATTGTATGTACATATAAACTAATCAACATATAATTATAACAACTTATTCCTTTCACTTTTGCCTCCATGTAAATGTTTCTATGGCTTACCATTCTATATGGGATATCCAACTATGGTGCTTATCCCCGAGGAAGCCTAATTCTCCCAAACTTAGCCATTCATACTTGCTTGCACCTCTTCTTTTAGGGGTGGGTCTGATGAGATTTTCTCCATCTACGTTGGAATGTGGATTGTTGTTGGGATTTTCTAGATTTTGTTTAAGAAGTCAGGCTATTGAGATTTCATAATTCTTAAATTTAATCACTCAGTGTTTTACACTGCCCTCTAAGAACTACCTTTGTATTGTTGTGCTTTTTAGCTATTTTATTGGATTTTTCTATCTCTAATTGCCTTCCAACCTTTATTCTACCCTAATCCCTTCAATTCCCCAACACTGAGTAGGAGAGAAAGAAGGTTGGAGGGGAAAGGAAACATAGACTTCTTTTGACCAACGAAATAGACCACTTCCTGCTGATTAGGGTCTTTGTATTTCTTGAGGCAAATCCAATCTTAATTGTTAAAATATCCAGCAGTCTACAAACCAGCAATCCAGCGATCCAGCAAACCAGTAAACCAACAATCCAGCAATCCAGCAATCCAGC
>NW_021604705.1:400301-410027 GCF_004785775.1 Grammomys surdaster
CCAGTGATCCAGCAACAACAGTGAGGGGAGCAGGAGAGGGGAGCAGCAACTGCCACAGGCCCTCTTGAGACTCCCACATTTATACCTTATCCAGAGTCCCCAGAACTAAACTATCTGCAACTGTAAAGAGCCATGCACCATCTAGAGCATGAGACAATCATAGTTAATGGCTATGAACAAACTGAAGTAGCCCTTATTCCATGCCTCAGGTTAAAACATAAACATATTCGTATAACACAACTTTCGCATTTAAAGAAACCAAAACTCTCACTTTACCTTTGCATAATTCCCAAGGTTTAAGTAAGTTGAATCTTAATTTTCATTTGATTCTAGGCATTTCATAATGTCTATCTTGATTTTATCAATGGCTCAATAATCAAAAGTGTAAAATCCACACATATTTATGTAGATTTTCTTGATATTACTTGCTTTGCTGAATTATTTTCTAATACTATGTAAGAAAATAATTTGGTTATTGTTTTTGTTAAGACTCATGGCAGTACTTTACTTATGTCAAGTTAATACACAAACTAAAGTTATTTGAAAGGAGTGAGCCTCAACTGAGAAATCACCTCCATGAGATCTGGCTTTTAGGACATTTTCTTAATTAGTGTTTGATGGGAGACGTCCCAGATAGTTGTGAGTGGTGATATCCCTAGGCTGTTAGTCCTGGGTTCTACAAGCAGGTTGAACAAGCCATGGAGAGCAGTCTAGTATGCAGCACTCCTCCACAGCCGCTTCATCAGCTCCTGCCTCTACATTCCTGCCTTGTTTGGGTTCTTGTCCTGACTTCCTTCAATAATGAACAGCAATATGGATGTATAAACCAAACATACTCTTTCCTCTCCATCTTCCTTTAATGATCTTGGTATTTCATTGCAGCAATATAAACCCATAATTAGACAGTGGCGTAGTATGTGATCTATTTAAATGGAAGTTTCATAGGCTGGTAAGAAGATCTGTAGACAAAGCAGTCAGAGACTGTCTTATGTATTTCTGTTAAGTTTATTTGATCTATGGTGCAATTTTTCTTATTTTTTCTTTTTTATTGGATATCTATGGTGCAATTTAACTCTAAATATCCATCATTAAATTTGGTTTGCCTCATATATCTATTGATAAGATTGGAACACTGAACTACTCACCCACTATTAATGTATGTACAGTAACCTATTTCTTTCTGTCTAGTAGTATTTTGTTGTTGCTGTTATTTTTATGAAGTCAGATGTATCAATGAGTATGCATTAATATGTATTGACCATCTTTGTTTCTTTTGACTAATTTTGACTTGATGTCTAGTGATGAAATTTGGCTTGAAGTCAGAATTTACTGACGTGTTATATAAATTTGCATCATTTTCCTTTCAGCCTGCATGTCTGCTAAAGTATCTCCTGGAGACAAAAATAATTAAATATTATTTTTGATTCAATCTGATCTCTGGCCATGAGTCATCTCTACAGGGGCTTATCCAGGAGCTTATCCTCAGGTAATCTTCCTTGCCATGGAGAGTAGAGCAACTGACCAATATGCTTTCGAAGCCTTGCCCTCCTGCACCTGATGGTCAGTATCTACTTTTCTCCTTTGACACTGCTTTCTGTACTGTCCTTTGTTCAAAGACTGGAAAGATGCCCATAGCCTCCCTGACTTGGAAATGTTTCCATTTTCAAGTCTGCAGAGTATTTTGGAACAATATTTAAGCATGTGCTTTTAAACAATGGTTGTCTTGTTCACACAGGGAATAGTTATATCTCTCTGAAATATGGATGACAAAGTAGACTCCTTTTCCAGAGTTGACCTGTCACCACTCTCACACTGTATCTCCCTGACACTTGTGGACCAATTTCTAGGCGTAATAGTCTTCCTTTTACTTGAGACACACGGGTTTTCCTGTAGATGAGGTTTTTTTTTCAGACCTAGCTGGGGAGCAGGGAAGATTACTTCTATCTTTTTTTTCTTTTCTTTTTTAAAGCTTTTCTGTCTCTGCAACATCTGTTTAGTGATTTCTTATCATCTATCTTTCCCTCTTCAAAATAACCTATTCTTTTTTATCTTGATTTATTCTCCTTCACTGCATACATGTGTGCCAGATAATTTTTTATGATCATATTAGTGGTATAATTTGTTTATATATTATGAATTTCCTCTAACTTGGCACAGGGTTATCCACTGTAGCAATTTTTAGAAGTCATTCATGCCATCTTTCACATATGCTTCTTTATGGTTTGTTGCAGTTTTCACTGCACCTAAAAATTGCCACTTGCAATTCACATTGCTGACATGAGATGTAATGGTAACCTTGAAATCAGTGTTTGTGGTGAGAATGAACGATGCAGGGCACTGGTTCTGGAAATATAGACAAAGATGCTAAAATGAGGAACAGGCAAACATTTCTCTAGGGGAATAAGCAAAAGTACTCCAGTAGGTAAGAATTAGGTGATGGAAACATATTTGAACAATTGAAAGTGTTCTATAAATTTTGACCCTATTTAAATACTGGTTTTAGATTATATCTTGTGTAGAAATTATTTGTAATTAAAACAAGGTTCTCTAAAATTTGAGAAGGCATGTTGAATCTTATCTGTAAGCTGCTAGAGTTTTGCCATTGTGGATGCAAAACTACTTTGATCCCCAGAAGCTGGAAGGGTGGATTCTACATACCAGGATTGCTGTTTGCTGCAGCAGCAATATCAGCTACTACAACAAAACTTGTTTTGTCTGGCCACACAGAAGGCATGAAATATCCATCAAATGTGCCTCTCAGTTTGTTCTTGCATGAAACCTTGCCTTATTTCTTTACTCATTTTTGAAACTCAACCTTTATCTGGGACTATATTCTGTTAAACTTTGAAGGCTCTGTAGCACATAAGTTAGCACATAAAATAGACACTTGTTCAGGTATTTTTTTCTCTCAAGAATGAATCCAGCTCAATTAAAACATAGTAGATATGTGTAGCCCAGGCTGGCCTCAAACTGGTGATCCTCCTGTGTAGGAGGAGCTAAGGTTGGAGGAGTTAGGAGAGGAAGAGGAAGAGTAAGGAGGAGAGGAGAAAAAGGAAGAGGAGGAGCTAGGAGACAGGAGAAGAGAACGAGAGAGCAGAGATGCAGGAGGATGGAGAACCACACAGGTATGGAGAGCACTTGTGGGGAACAACTTATAAACTTATAATTAGGTTAGCTAATTGGGATACAACTCTCTTTGTATGGGTATCTTGTTATTAATCATTATCAAATATATAAAGCCTTTGATTAATCTATAAGAATTAGAGTCTCATTCTCTTACTGGGCTTGCATAGATGGTAGAATGGTCTGGGCACTGCCCAGCCTTGTGCAGTCAGTGTGGAAGATTGGCAGAGCCATTTCCCATGCTGGAATCTTATGGGTGGCAGGGCTGGTGTTTCTGGCTGGGCAGTTCTATGTGCAGCACACACGTGGCCTCAGGCCAAGAAACATGGCAGCTGAGCTAGGCAGAGCCACCTCAGCTTAAATAGTTGGCTTGATCCAGAGGCCGGTTTTAAATAATTACTACAACACTCCTGCCTCTGCCTCCATCAGCAAATCCTAACAGCCTGAGCCACCACAAAGACCTATGGTCACTTGATCTTTGACAAAGGAGCTAAAACTGTCCAGAGGAAAAAGGACACATTTTCAACAAATGGTGCTGGTTCAACTGGAGGTCAGAATGTAGAAGAATGAAAATTGATCCATTCTTATCCCCTTGTACAAAGCTGAAGTCCAAGTGGATAAAGGACCATCATGTAAAACCAGATACACTGAAACTAATAGAAGAGAAGGAGGGGAAGAACCTCAAATACTTGGACACAGGGGAAAAGTTCCTAACCAGAACATCAGTGACTTATGCTCTAAGATCAAGAATTGACAAATGGGACCTCATAAAATTGCAAAGCTCCTGTAAGGCAAAGGACACTGTCAATAGGACAAAATGGCAACCAACAAATTGGGAAAGCATCTTTACCAACCCTACATCCTATAGAAGGCTAATACCAATATATACAAAGAACTCAAGAAACAAAATAACCAGATAACCAAAAAACCCTATTAAAAATGGGTACAGAGCCAAACAAAGAATTCTCAACTGAGGAAACTCGAATGACCGAGAAGCACCTAAAGAAATGTTCAGTATCCTTAGTCATCAGGGAAATGCAAATCAAAACAACCCTGATATTCCACCTCACATCAGTCAGAATAGCCAAGATCAAAAACACAGATGCTGGAGAGGATGTGGAAAAGAAGGAACACTCCTACATTGTTGGTGGGATTGTAAGCTGGTACAACAACTCTGGATATCAATCTGGTGGTTCCTCAGAAAATTGGACATGACATTACCTGAGGACCCAGCTATACCACTTTTGGGCATATACCCAGAAGATGCTCCAACATATAACAAGGACATATGTTTCACTATGTTCATAGCAGCCTTATTTATAATAGGCAGAAGCTGGAAAGAACCCAGATGTCCTTCAACAGAGGAATGGATACAGAAAATGTGCTACATTTACACAATAGAGTATTACTCAGCTATTAAAACCAATGAATTCATGAAATCCTTAGGCAAATGAGTGGAACTAGAAAATATCATCCTGAGCGAGGTGACCCGATCACAAAAAAACACACATGGTATGCATTAACTGATAATAGGGTATTAGCCCAGAAGCTCGCAATACCCAAGATACAACTCACAGACCACATGAAGCTCATAAAGAAGGAAGACCAAAGTGTGAGTACTTCGGTCCTTCTTAGAAGGAGTAACAAAATACTCATAAGAGCAATTGTGGAGACAAAGTATGGGACAGAAACTGAAGAAAAGATTGCCTGGAGACTGTTCCACCTAGGTATCCATCCCATGTGCAGTCACCAAAGGTAGACGCTGATATGGATGCCAGGAGGTACATGCTGACAGGAGCCTGATATAGCTGTCTCCTTAGAAGTCTGCCAGAGTCTAACATATACAGAGGTGGATGCTCACAGCTAACCATTAAACTGATCTTGGGGTTCCCAATGGTGGATTTAGAGAGAAGACTGAAGGAACTGAAGGGGTTTGCGGCCCCATGGCAAGAGCAACAATGCCAACCAACCAGAGCTCCCAGGGTCTAAACCACCAGCCTCGGAGCACATAGGGAGGGACCCATGGCTCCAGCTGTATATGTAGGGGAGGATGGCCTTGTGGGGCATACGTGTGAAAGGAGATCCTTGGTCCTGTGAAGGCTGGATGCCCTAGTATAGGGGAATTTGAGTGTAGGGAAGAGAGAATGGGTGGATGGGGGCACATCCTCATAGAAGCAAGAGGAAAGGGAATGGGAGAGGAGGTTTCTGGGTGGGGAGGAATGGGGAAAGGGGATAACATCTGAAATGTAAATAAAATATCCAATAAAAAAGAAAAATAACATAGTAGATTAATATTTCCTGTTTGATATTTTTTTTCCTCAAACCAGCCCAGTCCAATGTTAGTTTGTCCCATGCTTACGCTGTGTGCTATCTGATTTTCCATTTGCCTACTTCAAATGTTACCATATTTATTAATTCTTGACTTTTTTTTCAAGTTTTTAGTTTTTAAGCTTTGTACTCTGGGTCCTTTTACAGACCTTTGCGTTGAGTAACAACCCTTCTAGGTCCCTAGTGTGTTCTTTAAAACCCGTGTTTCCTGTGATCTAACCTTAAATAACAGGCAGGAAACATTAACACAACTGTTGGCATACAACCTGGATATTTATGAAGTTTTTTTTCCCTTAGAGAATACATTTATGAATTATAAAAGGGGGGTCAGATAGCATCTCAGCTCTCAGTATCATGGCATAATTAAGGGTCATTACCGAATGTATCTAAATTTAAAAGGTCAGCTAGATATGGCATAGTGCGTAGCGCCCGCCTCGCCGATAAGGAAGACGCCACACACGATGAATTCTTCTGACACGCAGTTTATTACAGCTCTTTTATGTTGCAGGCGAGAGGGCCCCGAACTGCAGAAAGGCTGCTCCTTATATAGCCCCAAAAGTCCCAACCCCCGGATCCTGGTTGGTCAGTCAGTGCTCGGATCACGTCAAGTCTGATCTGGATTGGTCCCTGGCGTAAGCCTTAATTAGCATAAAAGGCGCGCGTGGCCCATGCATGCGCCCTTGGCATGCGTGGCTTGCGCATGCGCACTAGGCCTTCGGCAAGGAACCCGGAAGCAGTCGCCGTCGCTATTGCGTTATGGCGGTTGCGGCTCTCAACAGCATAGTTGTGGTATATCAACTTGGATAGATTGCAGTCATCCTGAAGACACTCCTGTGAGGACCACCATCCTGTGGACTGGGGTTCTAGACTGAATATTCTATCCCCTTTTGGGAAAGCAAAGTTACAGCAGACTAAGCAACAGCATTCATCTCCCTCTGCTTCCTGACTGGGGACACAATGTGCTGCTGCTGCTGCATGCTCTTGCAGTCACAGCTTTCCTTTCTCTGCAATGCTTTCCTCAGAACTTTGAATCAAAATAGATCTTCATTTGCCTAAGTTGCTGTAGTGAAGTATGGTGCATCAGTCAGAAAAGAAACACAGATACAACTGAGAATGAGAAAGTGTGTAACAGCATAGAGATTTAAATCAGACCCATGCATTTACATTGTCAAGTTTATAAGTCAAAAGATTTATAACACATTTAATTTGAAGCGCAATATGTAAATGCTATTTATTTCAATGAGTAACTCTCCTTACACAAACTTAATTATTACAGACACAGTCAATTTTTTATTATTCCTAACCACTATTCCTTATCTCCACTAAAGAATATTTATGTTCACATGTATCCATCATTCTATCTCATATATGTTAACTCAAAATACATTCAAGAAACTATTTAAAATTATATATACATTATATTATGCATATATTTAACAAATTAATTGTTCAGCCAACAAAATATTATGGTTTTTCTGTGTCAGTAGATATTTTTAACTATTGTTTAAACTTAATATATTACTGAATTAGTTTTTTTTCCTAGGGAGAAGAAGGTTTCCTCCATTGAGTGAACATTTGACAACCCCAAATAATATTTGTTTTCTTGTAGAAAGTTAAGACCACTTATCATTCTGGCCTGGGTATTAATGGCTGACCAGAATGGCTGTATGTTGGAAAACCCATCTTATAACTAATCCCCTCAAATTCTGAATACACATCTGTTATTATTTCCAATTACATAAGAATAGATTTTTCTCAATAAATATTTCTAATTGTCCTGAGTATACATTTTATGTTTTTGCTTTCACTAAGTTTTCTTTTGCAATTCAAAGTAAGAGTACATGAAAATAATACTTATAAGTGTGTTATCTAGTATTTGGTGAATACTTTGAGATGGTGAACAACTAATATCTCTAGTATAAAATCTAAGTGCTGATTATTTATTTTGTCCAATAGATGACTATCAAACTACATCATTGAAAATATTTCAACTTTTCTAAAAATTATGAGATAAAATTTCAAAACCAAAATTTAAATGCTATTTTAATTCCAATAACACTATTTTAAATCAAATTATAATTTGTACTTTGTTTTAATATTAGTATTTACTTTTAAGTGTTGTAAGGGTAAAGTAATATTTAAAGTCTAGAAATTTCAATTTGATTATCTACATTTATATTAAATGTCTATTTTTGTTATTAATCTTTAGGAGGAAATTATACCATTCTTTTTACAATGGATATAATTGCACTTCATTTTTAATTATTTAATAAATAATAAATTAGTTAATAAGAACAAAGTAAGTTAGAATTAAGAAAAAAGTATAATTAAAAGGAAGAAGGCAAAGACTTTTAAGGAGTCAATTTTATTTGTTGAAATGTAGAAAAAATAAAGTGAGAATTTATGCTGATAAGCCTAAAGATCATAAAATTTACAATTATAACAAACCATACCTGCTCATTTTTGAATGTTAGTTTCTGATAAAAACAATGAGAGTGTGAAAAATGAAACTTATCAGATTCAAACCTATACTTATGCAAATCAGATAAAATCACTCCAATTTTAATTCCTGATATAAATTGTGAGAATAAAAACAACAATTATTCATGTTAATTTAACAAGTAAGAATCAACAAACGCAATGATAAGATTCAATGGAGATGACATTAGCTGAAATACCCAACAGAGGGAGACAGAACCTGTAGAGAGACTACCTCCAGTAGAGAGGCATGGCCTTCAGTTCAGGGAAGAGGCCACTCAAGCATCTCAAAGTTTTTAACCCAGAATTGTTTCAGTCTAAAGAAAATGCAGGGCCAAAATAAATGGAGCAGAGACTGGAAAAAGGACATCTAGAGACCACCCCACCTTGGGATCCATGCCATCCACAGACACCAAACCCAGACACTATTGCTGATGCCAAGAACTGCTTGCAGACAGGAGCCTAATATTGGTTGTCCTCTGACAGGCTCTGTTAGCACCTGACTAAGACAGATGCAGATACTCACAGCCAACCATTGGACTGAGCCTGTGGACCCCAGTGGAAGACTTAAGGAAGGACTATAGGAACTGAAGGGGTTTGCAACTCTATAGGAAGAACAACAGTATCAACTAACAAGCAACCCCAGAGCTCCAAGGGACTAAATCACCAACGAAGGAGTATACATGGATAGCTCCATGGCTCATGCTAAGTAAGTAGTTCTAGACTACCTTATCCTGCACCGATGTGAGGGGAGTGCTTGTTCCTGTGGAGGCTTGTTGCCTCAGAGAAGGGGGATGCTAGAGGGGTGAGGTGAGGGTGGGTGGGTGGGGGAGTACCCTTTTAGAGGCAAAGGGGAGATGGAATGAGGGAGATGCGGAGGGGAGACTGGGAAAGTTGACAATATTTGACAAGTAAATAAATAAAATAATCAATAAAAATATATGTTTCTCAAAAAAAAATGAAAAAATTACAATAAAATTAGCAGACAATAGAAGAATGATGAGGATGATTTCCTATGTTCTTGGAAGATGATCCTGAAAAAGGCCTGTCAAGATTTTTCAGAATATGAACATATTTATAACGTAACCTATAGCCTAAGACATAGCCCAAGCCAAATTAGTATTTTCTTATTTATATTTTTCATTTTCTCTAATAAATACATAAAAGATGAAAGTAAAATATAATAATATCTTGTAAATCTATCAACCCAAGCTTTTATTATTTCTTTACAGTGAAATTAAAAAAAAATCTTTTCTTCTGTCTGAAATATGCTGAATGTTATTGTCTTCTATAGTCAACTTCACATCCTATAGCCCCTCAGAGCTTGTGTTTCTGCCATCTGTAACTCACTACCCATTGAACAAGCTTTCCCCATCCCTCTCCAATTCCTTCCCAGCTTCTGATGATTAACATTCTCCTCTCAGCTTATATGGGACCATTTTTTAGATTCCAAAATGGACTGACAGTATGTAGAACTTGTATTTCTATACCTGGTTTATTTCATTTATCAAATGTAGGGACCACCCATATTTGTTTGGAAGTGAGAGGAATTCCTTCTATGTTTTGATGGAGATAGTATCTGAGGCACAAGTACACCTCTACTTTATTCATCCATCCATTAATGATCTCAAGTTTTTTCATTTTTTAGACTATGGAGAAGTGCTGCAGGCATATAGATATCTCAAAGGTTTTTTTTGGCTATTTGTGGAGAAATGTTCTAGTGGGTTCTGTGACAGTAATACACACACAAACACACAGAGAGAGAGAGAGAGAGAGAGAGAGAGAGAGGGAGAGGGA
>NW_021604705.1:410127-420255 GCF_004785775.1 Grammomys surdaster
GGAGAGGGAGAGGGAGAGGGAGAGAGAGAGAGAGAGGGAGAGAGAGACAGAGAGACAGAGAGACAGAGAGACAGAGAGACAGAGAGAGAGAGGACACCTATTATATATTGCCTTTATGAAGGCAGAAGTGAGGTATCTCAGTTATTTTGATTTTGGTTCTTGTAGTGATTAATGTAGCTGGGTATTTTCTGATGAACCTATTAGAAGTTAAAGTGAACACTGTTTGACATTTACTGTTTATTTAGGCTTGGGGGCTTGGTGCAAATGACAGCCCCCATAGTGGAGATTTTTATTTCACTATTAGATAGATGCTTTCAACTTTTTTCCCACTTTTATTATTGTGCTAAATATTTTCCTGTTATTGAGTTATGTGTGGATTAAAAATATATAAATCCTGAGTATTATGGCCTTATCCAAATATTGTTTATAAATACAACAAAAATATTACTTAGATTCTGAGAAGGAAATGTTTCTGACATTTGCTACAACATATAGTTATCTCTAGGAAAAATGCATAATTTCACTTATATTTGGAATCTTAAAATAAAAAGTCAAATTTATAAAAAGAGAAAATGAAAGAGTGGTTTCCATGGCTGACTTAGACAGGAGTGAGGACGTAGAGGTCTAGTGTCACAAAATAGGAAATATGTAATTTCAATAATTCGCAATATCAGTGTATAGCATGGGGACTTTAATTAATAGTAATTATTGCAGTCAAGATTTTTGCTACAGTACAATAGTGTTTTTTTCATGGGAGAGAAACTTGAGTTATAGTAAGAGGTATGATGATTTGTTCCACTGTAGTAGACATTACAATACTTATATCTTAAATACACACAATTTATTTATTAAAAATAAAATATCAAATAGCTTGTTTATCTCCTACCCAAACAATTTGAAGTTTAATATTCTTATTTGGAATATAGGATCACTAAAACATGACTTCCACCAGTTCATTTATCAATCCTTACCTCTGTCTATATGTATAGAATGATATTTGAAGTAGAATTTTTTTCCATTCAGTGAAAACAATTAAATAAAGCACAAATAATAGTTACTACTTATGGACCTGTGAACACTGACAAAGAACATTGGCAACATGTCACAGACATGTTACTGTGTACATAATGTTTATCTAAGAATAATGATCTTTTTAGAACTTTAAATGAGTGGAAAATAGATATAGGAAATACGATTTTAAAATATGAAACTAATTAGAATAAATATATGAGATAGACTAGAACCAAGCATAACTGCTTATGAAGAAGAAAATCAAATGAAATGGTTAATTTCATGGAAGAAAAGAAATTAAAGATACAATATCCGTGAAGTACAAATATTCTGTCAATGAAACTATGCAACAAGCAATCTCTGCTGAGCACATAATTTTGATTGTACACATGATTTCATTACCAGGACAACAAAACATGGAGTAATATTAATTACTATTTAATTAATTATGCGTCAGTTACAGAAAGTATGAATTTGACTTGAGAGGAAAATTACATAAAGGATTTTGTCTACTCCTCATTGACCTGAAGTGTAATGAGTACAAAGTCCATAATAAAGAATATTAGGAAAAGGTAGAGTAGCCATTCATTTTATCAAGATACTTGCAACAATTTTGAGTTTTATCTGGAAATGCTATGTAATTTTATTTTTGTGAAATATGGCCTCAATTATGCCAAAAATGATGTTCTGTTTTGGACCAAGTAAAAGATAACATCTGATGTTGGTACTCAAAGACTGAATGTCTTGAAAAACAACACAATAGATTTGGCATGACACTTTCACTTGGGTACTTGATAAGAATGTGGGTCACACACTATTAAAGTTACCACACTTAACTTAGTGTAGGTCTGAGGGAAATGCAGTAGTATAGTCAGGTAAAGTACTAGTAATACACACTTTGAATAAATAAACCTGATACTAGATTCAACTGAGATTGTTTCTGCTTGGTCTAGATCACTGTATAACTTAAAGTTTTAAAGAAATCATACAGCAATCTTTTTTTTGTTTTGTTTTTTTGTTTTTTTTTTTTAATTTTTATTTATTTATTATATGTAAGTACACTGTAGCTGTCTTCAGACACCCCACAAGAGGGCATCAGATATCATTGCAGATGGTTGTTAGCCACCATGTGGTTGCTGGGATTTGAACTCGTGACCTCTGGAAGTACAGTCAGTGCTCTTAACCACTGAGCCATCTCACCAGCCCCCTCATACAGCAATCTTGAGGGTGTCTTTGAGTTTTCTCCAGATGGTTCAGCATTGGTAAATTGAATAAAGAGTTTAAATATTCTTTTATATATAAGGATATTAATTAAATGAAGTTGCAAAATATGCTGTTACTGATAATACAGCTCACAGGTAGATCATTTGCTTAGAATCCTCAAAGCCATGATTCAATCCACAGTAGCACAAAAGAAAAATCATCCTCTGATAGCTGATTATGCAAACAAATTAGAATATTTTGAATATTTTCACCAACTGAGATAATTTATCATCCATAGTCCTAGGTATCATTTTAAATGATATATGTAAATTTATCATGTATGATATTAATTCTATTGATGGCCTCAGTTTGGATTTCTTAAGCAATAAGAAAATGCTTAAGAAAATTTCTTAAGCAAAAATACAAATTGTGGTTCTTGAAAAATCTATTAGAATTATTGTAGTAGCTGCAGAATTCTCTCTAACTGACATTATCTATAAAAGAAACACAGAGACTAAAAATGGGTTATACCATATTTCACTTAATGATTTTATGGAAATGAGAGAAATACAAATTGTATAATCATATATTATATTATAAGTTCCTAATAATTAATTCAATAATTAAGAGATATTTTGACATTGTAAAATAAAACTAAATGTATTTGTTGATATTTTCTTACTTTTACTGAAACAAAAGCCTATCTTCTCATAAGTTTCTAGTGTGAGATTTAAAATATATTTATTCTTCCTTCATTTTTTTCTATTTCTCCCTTCAAAGCACCCGTGCTCTATTATCCTTCTTATAGAGCTATGCCTTCCTTCAACATGGTCCTTTTGACTTCGCTGGGTTTTGTGGCTAGTCCAGGAGCTATTCTCACATCTAAATAGTCAAACCCAGGATCCACAAGCAAGAGAACATTGGTCTTTCTAGGTCCAGGTTATTTCACTCAATGATATTTTCTAGTTCCATTAATTTACCTGTCAATTTCATGATGTTATTTTCTCTAGAGATGAGTAGAATTTTATAGTGCATATGTAACACTCATGCATTGGTTAAACCACATTTATGTGGTTTCCATTTCTGAGCTGTTGTGAATAGAGCTATAGTGAATATGTTTGCATATTCTCTGTCGCTTAGGACATCAAGTCATTTGTTTATACACCAAGGAATGGTATTCTTGGGTCCTCTGGTAGATTTGATTTTAGGGTTTAGAGATTTCTTCATGTTGGTTTCCAGAGTGGCTGGAAAGGTTTGCAACCCTACAAGCTGTAACTATGAATATCTTTTTCCACACATCATCACCAGTATTTGCTGTTAGGTAGTACTGTTTCTTGATATTTGCCATTCTTACTACGGTTAGATAAAACCTAAAAGTAGTTTGAACATACATTCCCTTATTTCTAGAGATGCTGAATCCTTTAAAAGATATTTCTTAGCCATTGATATTTCTTCATTTGAGAATTCTTTTTTCGATTCATAAACTAATTATTGATTGGGTTATATGTTTCTTAAGTTCTTTATGTATTCTGGATATTAATTATCCTTGTGATATATTGTTGGCAAATACTCTCTAACATTATGTGTCCTTCCTCTTCATTTGCTTGACTTTTCCTTTGCTGTACAGAGGTTTTGAGTTTTATTGATTCCCTTCGTCAACTGTTGGCCTTAACTCCTTGCAGAATACAGAGCTCCATCAGAAAGTCTTTTCCTCCACTTATAACTAGTAGGGTTATGGCCTCTATTTTCTTAGGAACTTCAGCATTTCATTAAGGTTTTTGACTCATTTGCAGCTGATTTTTGTTCCGGGAGATAGATATGGATCTAATTTTATTCTTCTACATGTGGATATTCAGTTTTCTGAGTATACATTTTTTGAGATGCTGTCTTTTCTCTAGCCTTTATTTTTCAAGTTTGTCAGATATCAGATGACTACTACTGTTCATGGTTATTGTTCTTTTTTGTTTCACTGATATACATGTTTCTTTTTGTGAGAGTACCTAATGAGACAATACCAATGGTTAACTCTGAAAGCATGCATACATGTATAGAGACTGCATAGATTGTATTTATGTGTGTATATACATGTGTGCACACACACATATACATACATATCAGCAATTAAAGAGAGTCACAGATTTAAATGAGAGCAAGGTGAGTACATAGGAAGGCTTGGATGGAGAAATTAGAAGAAGAAAATGATGTAATTATCTCAAAAAAAACATTACACAACATAAAATTTCATGAAAAAAAATTCAGTAGCCTGAATTACTCTAGAATGCATAGTATATGACTATTAATTTTGAGTTTGTTGGTTGCATCCTATTTATGTAGAAGATTGTCATAATCTTTAAAAAGTATATTTATTTTTTAAATCACACAGGTTGGGTGGCTATTGGCTCAGCCTGAAAACTTGAATGGGATCCTCAGAATCCATATCATAGAGATTTATGATCATGGAGTCAGTTGGAGAACTGACTCCAACAAGTTGTCCTCTGATTTCTGCTAATGTTTCATGGAAGACACATGCATACACGTATGTACAGAAAATAAATAAATAGGCATAAAAATTCTTTAAAATAGAATTTAGATGCCAGGCAGTGGTGGCACGTGCCTTTAATCCCAGCACTTGGAAGGCAAAGGCAGGCGGATTTCTGAGTTCGAGGCCAATCTGGTCTACAGAATGAGTTCCAGGACAGCCAGTCTTACACAGAGAAACCTTGTCTCGAAAAACATATATATATTTGTGTGTGTGTGTGTGTGTGTGTGTGTGTGTGTGTGTGTCTGTGTGTGTGTTTATGTATACTGAGGAACCTAGGTATCTATGATAACAGGACCTAAGAATGCTAACTTTTTTTCAACACATGTCTGAGGAAAAACAAAACTTATTTCTTCTTTTCCTGAAATTTTTTATATCTTGGGATTATTTGTAATAAAGTGAATAGCAATGTATTTTATATCACATATAAGAGCTAATACGTTCTTAATACACCTCCAAGAGTGTGTTAAGACATTTGGTCTTTAGAGGAATATGAAGAGGTAGGATCCATTACAATCTCTTGTATATAGATCAAGAAACTAAGAAACAGAAATTAAGTAACTTCTTAGATATATTTCTAGGAAGTGATGGAATGGTGTGTTACACAGGGTATTCATGTGATTATACTTTCCTCTGTAACTACTAAGCTTTCTTTCTGTTCAGATTTCTTAATATTCCTATTGATCTACTAAAAATATCTATAATTGAGAAATAAATATTTCTCCTAGTCTATAATTTCCGTAATAATTTACCTTCCATTTCCAAGTCATACAATTTTAAGCCACAGCTTTTTAACTATATTAATGAACAGGTATGATGGTTAATCTTAATTGTAAATTTGGTTGAATTTTGAAAATTTGAGAGATTATTTTGAAAAGTACACTCCTGGGGGTTTGTGGGATGACTTTTCCAGAGTGATTAGACCATGGGGCATCTTAAGTTAAAAGCTGATTCCTTCATGGATTCACAATAGATATATTACTGAGAAATGATAGAAGGGTAAGGTATTATTGGGTTAGAGGAAGTATGTCACTGGGGGTGTGTCTCTCTTTTTGCCTCTTGACCTAGGGCCCATCATGTATTAATTCATCTCTTTTTCCAGGATGACCTGACACATACTACTCTCCAACATGCCCTCACCACCATGAGAACTACACCTACAAAATCACAAATAAAATCTCTTCCTCCTTCAAGTTATTCTCTTTAATATTTTCTTTATAACTGTGGACTGGATAAAATTTCATTGAGATAGCAGCTCCTCATACTTGGTGGGGTCACCAAAGATAGACATTAGCTTATGTGGCTCTTGAGAAACAGAGTGGACACAGCTTACCATCTGCTGAAAAATCTGAAAGAGGGAAGCCTTTATAGAAAAAGATTCTCATCTTTTCAGCCTTTTTCTCCATTAGGTTATGAAAACAAGATATGCCCTCAGCCATAAATCCATGGATTTGTTCATAGATAAATATTCTTCAGAAAGCTTATAAGAGGAATTGAAAATAAAAGACAGACCTATTTGATTTCTTATTAGAGGCTCTTCTGCTCTCCTCTGATTCTGTATTTTGTTGGTAAACAAACTACTTTCATTCATGTTTCTGTGTACACACATATGCATTAAGCACAGATAGTTGTAGAGACTTTTTTATGAAGACAAGATATAGCTTTGTGGTTATATTATTAGTTCGAATTATGATGTGTTTGCAAGTTCACATATAACAATTTGGAAATCAGTAGAAGTACAAAAAGTACTCGGCAGTAAAACTTTTTCTCAGTAGACCTGAGAAAGTATTCCTGTGTTACAGTGATGGAATTACTTCCTTTCAAAGTATAATTTGGTTGATAATCACAGTTTCCATTAAGGAAATGCTCAGACAATCCTTCATCCATCACTTTAAATCCATTTAAAAAGCTTTCTCTTATCCTAGGATGTGGGAATAACTTATATTTAATATGGAAAAGAATGTTGATGTCTCCTCTGATATAAAAATGAGAGGTCTAATTTTAACTAATAATTCTGTCAGCATTACACAGTTATGAAGGGGACCTGGCTGATAATAAATATTATCCCAGGCTGGTGCTGAGTAGGAACGTGATAATTAACAGATCTCCTTTTTCTTATAACTTAAACATCAATGTCTCTCTTTTCTCCTCCTGGTGGTTTTAATAGAAAGTTAAAGCAATTGTCAAAAGGTACATTACAAGTAAATAAAACATAAATATACTCGCAATCTTGTAGAAGGGTTGAATCAAACATTTTCAGATGTATCTATAGTATCATTGATCTGGGAATTGTAACTACTATGTGTGTAAATACTAAATTGATAGTAAAATTTCTTGCTACAAATCTGTCATTTCTTTCTAATGAAGTAAGAGAGGTACAATTAACTTTATGTATATAATTGCTCTATATGTTAAAGGGAGAGAGCTAGTTCAATACGATAAATTATGAAGAAATTAATAAGCAGTAAATAGGAGTATGATAAAAATTAAAAAAAAATCATTGTGTAATTCTTTCCAAAATGTTCCACACTAGTTGTATTCAGGAAATTTGCTTTTTTGGAGTTTCCTTTCCCTACACAGGCTGTACATCAATGTGGACTATGAAAAAAAGTCACTTACGTCATTTATTCACACATTATTGTCTTAGTCTCTGCTAAATATCAGATAAATCATTATATAAAGACTAGACACCATTTTTCTGCTCAGATATCCTATTCATCTCAGATTGGAGATGAATAGATCAATGCAAACAGAGAACTGATGCAGGAGAACAAATGCTAGGCCAGGCAAAACATAAGGATCCCTGAGGTGCCAGTACAGAACTGCTACTAAATACAATCATAGCAAATTGCCAATATCTGGAAATTGGGTGACAGAAGTGATGAACAAGTTAAGTCTTAATCAGTTAGTTGAGAATAAGAAACATATCTAGTGGCTATCAGTCAAAAATGCACAGAAACCTCAGGAACTCAGTCATCTCTATTTTCCACACCTTGAATAGTCTCTACCATTTGGTCTTTCTTTGTGGTAGCAGGCTTCTTTTTCCACAAGGTTTGTGTCTCATAGAACTAAGATCATTATGCAAAATGTTTAGTTCATAAAATCACAGAAGATTGCATAGTATAAGGCCAAGAGGCCAGGATCCTTTTCATCATTATGGGAGTTGTAATATTTTTTATTAAGATTAATTGTCATAATTAATTTGAGTTTCTGATATGCCAGTACATATAAGACATTCTTAAAATAATTTTGGAACACATACCTGCACATGAAGTCCCATTTTCTGTTCTGTGCTCATTTTCTTTCTCTGACTAAACTGTTTGACGTAGAATCTGTATAACTAGGAGGTGGTGAATGGTAACTAAACCATAAATGATAACATCAAATAAATAATGTATAAAACTTTCCACTAAAATTCAATTATCTGATATGGTCTTGAAATGGAGTATTATTTCTTAATATACTTATTATGTAGGCGTTGCTGCAACAGGTTCACAGGATGCTAGCCAAATGTGGCTCCTACAAACTGTGAATAATGTCAGTTGACATCTCTTAATTTTCACATGTGCAATTCTGGGAGTCTTCAGAGGAGGATTCCCCTTCTTCACAGTATTTGTCCTGTCTACACTTTCCCTACTATTCTCCTGGGTCAATTTTTTCTTCTTGTTTCAATATTTCCCAATTCCATTGTGGTGACAAAGGTGCCAACTAAATGAAAGATTCTTGGAACTGCTGGTTGCAACGCTGGGATGCTTTCCACAATGGTGGGTCCAATAACTTGAGAAAGTCTGGAGTTCCAAGAGTTTTATTGTTCAGGGCATGTGAGAGATGGTCTGCAGCCCCCAGTTTAAGCCAAGGAGGAGCTGGCTTAAATAGGGAGGGGGAAAAGAGGAGGAACTGGGAAAAAGAATAACTTAATTTAGCTACACACCCTGGCCTTTAGGTAACTCCTGAATATGGAAACCTCTTGAGGCTGAAGCCTATAGTCAAGCCCTCCACCTGTAGGTGGATGACAGGTGGATGGTGACGCAAACCTATCTGGGAGGAGCTGCTTAGCTAAATGTGTCTGCAAGGTACAGGTTAATAGAGATGTAGACCGTGTGTTAGGAGTCTAGAATCTGGGGGCATGGTGAGATATGTGCCGTCCCTACACAGGCGATGGTCACCTGTTGGGTCTCTGGCTATCTCAAACCCAGTGCTCTACCGGGAAGACCGAATCATCCCTTCATGGTTGTACAACAGATGATTGTTGGATACTCCCAACCAATGCCTGTGACATGTGCTGAGGATGCAGATGCAAACTACACTTTCCCTTATCTTAGATGAAGCTATAATTGTCTTCTCTTACTGTTAACTAGGGAGGAACGAATCATGAAGAACTTTATATTATTCTCTATTTTGGCTGCTTAGTCAAATATCTGATTTAGCTTGTCATATATTTATTGTTACATCATCAATATTCAGGTACTGTTCTTAATTGACAAGTCTATGACACATTGTGCTAATAATTTCTTTTCTGATTTGATATAGGGCCTTCCAGATAATTTTACTGCATTTGTCTTGCTATAGTTGACAAGACTCTAAACCATCATGATTTTTTTTTAATTCTAAAAATAAACTACTTATTTGCAGCCCTGCCACTTGGTATTGTCTAAGAAACTGAGCTTGGTACATACATCTACTTTTAGCCAGGTTCTTGTTCATTAAGATCAGCACTGCAGTGTCGTAGGTCATACTCTGACAGTGGTGATAATTTGGTTACTAGTGTGGGTTAATAACTGTGTGATAGAACCAGTGAAGTTCACTTATAGGAAGCTAAACAATAAAGGACTGAGAAATGGATGAGAGTGGGCTTCCGGCTTTTCTAGGGGTCTAGATGAAAATCTGCAACACATCTTTCTTTCAAATTATCTACCCCTCAATTTTTCTTTTCTTATATTAAGAACATTCTTGTTACAAATCTTTTTCCTTGGAAAATGGAATTTTCAATTATCCCTGACTTCCTGTTATTAATTGTAGTCAATGATCTCAAGGTGCTTTGTGTATTTCTCGAGAAATCTTGTAGAGAACAGAGTGCAAAATAACCCTTGCTATTAAACAAGGTAAACAAAACTATAAATGTAATGTTTCCTAGTTACCTTTTTATGCTTGAGAGCAAATATTATGACAACAGCAACTTACAAAAGAAAAAATTTAATTTGTGTCTTACTGGCTTATAGCTTCTGAAGATGAGTCCATGATCATCATGGGAGGAACATGGCAGTAGGCAGACAGGTAGGGTACATGGAACAGTAACTGAACTCTTATCTTGAAACATAATCAGAAAGGGAGAGAGAGAGAGAGAGAGAGAGAGAGAGAGAGAGAGAGAGAGAGAG
>NW_021604705.1:420265-438073 GCF_004785775.1 Grammomys surdaster
GAGAGAGAGAGAGAGAGAGAGAGAGAGAGAGAGAGAGAGAGAGAGAGAGAGAGAGAGAAGAATCTTTAAAGCCCACCCTCAGTGACACACCTCTTCCAATAAGCCCATACCTTCTAATCCTTCCCAAACACTTCCAACAACAACTGGGGATCTAATATTCAAATATATAAGCCTATGGCATCATTTTTGTTCAAACTACCACATAATATCCCCCATCATTTTGGGGGAGAACATGTTGATCTGTCAAGTATGCAAAGTTTAGGATGATTTCCTTCCTATATATAGCTCAACTTTGTTGTGATGTGATACATCGGATAGATGTAGTACAGATGTAATGCATTTAAGTCTCAAAATGTCCACTTCTTAGAATTATCCCAGAAGCAATATTGTTTTATTTGTATTTCTGGGACTTCTCTAGTTTGCTTATAAACTCCTGTTAAATATAGTATCCAATTGCAGAAGCAGCATTTTCCTATGTAACAAGTAATTTCAAATGGATTTCATTCAGCAAGATGGAAATATAAGCTCTTAAGAAAAAAATGTCCCCCACAGTCTCATGAGCTTGAACCATTTTCCTTTTTAGTTGGTGGTGCTGCTTCTGGTTGTATACTCTTTAGACAATGAAGCAAATACAGAAGAAGTTGGTCAGTGTGGGATGGATGTTTAAGTCGATATCTTGATCCTCATTCTAGTCTCATTCTTTTTGTGAGCTTCCTCATCTACCTAAATCTAAGTGGTATTAGCTGCCCTGTTTTCCCTGCTACAATGGACCATATTACCTCAGAATTGGAAATAAAATAGATTCTAACTTTCTTAAGTTGTTTCTTTCAAGAACTAGTATAGAAAGCATTGTAGAACATTGTCAAAGTCAACCATGACTACTATTCCCAGAAGTAACACACATTTCCTGACTCTTCTTCCCATTCTATCTCTAGGATTATATCAATCAATTCTCTTGGTTTTTCATTGGCTACGTGAACTGGCTCTCTATGACAAGTGTGTTGATTTCAGGAGCCTTATCCTAAAACTCCTGACTCTGATAAATGAAAGTGGTACCATAGAGACTGAGTTTTTATTGATTGAATAATGCAGTCATGTCTGTGAACAAAATATTTTCTATTCAATTAGATGCTATTCCAGCGAGTTCTCTTCATATATTTTGGAGATATGCTATGGACTGAAGCATAAGCCAGTAGATTCTTCTCTGGAACAACAGCAGTTTCCCTGGTTTTCACATTCATTCCTCTGTTCAGAGCCCATGCCCCAGTAGGTCAGCCTCACTATTGTTGAGACAATCTCCGGAACGAGAACAACAGTACATCTACATCTAGGCTAGCTTTACCTGTGATTTTTTTTAGTACAAGATACAGTATGCTATATTTAACTTCATATTGTTTGGTTGTTCACAGAGTTCACATAATTACAGAGAGAATGTGCTTAATTATTATTCATTTAGCTTAATAACATTAGAGAAAAAAACAGAAAGGAAATATGTTTAGTTTATGTCCACTATGTCATTATTAATATACTCTTATAAAAATGCTTATATGTACTTGATGCATAATTGTCGTAATTGTTTATGAGATAAATTGTTGTATTTTGATATATGTATAAAAATGTAATGGTCACATCAAAGTATTTTTCATATTTACTACTTCAAAGATTTATCATTATTTTACACAGGGAACATCTAAGGAGTTCTTTTTCTAGCTACCTACAAGTAGGCAGTGAATTACTGTTAGCATAGCCACCTTTCAGTGCTACACAACACTAGAACTCATTCTTCTTATCCAGCTCCTTAAATATTTTATGTGCTGGGCTTTTGCATAACCTTGTCTTGAGATCTCGACTTTTGCAAACAGAGTGAGAGTCTGTCAAGGAATTGTCATGGGAAATAGAAGTTAAGAGCAAACTTATTTTCACTTTCTACTTGAGCTTGGATAAAAACACAGACCTCATGGGGTAAAATAATAGCTCTTACTGAACTATAATTCCTTCTTTGATAAAAGTTAACAAAGCCCAAGCGTATTTTATTCTTTTAAAAATTATTTATTTTCTTCATGCTGCCCCCTCTCCCAGTCACCCCTCACAGACTCCCTCTCCCAGCCCACAACCCCTTTGTCTCTGTGAGGGTGCTAACCTTTCCCTGTATTCCTTCACCCTGGTGCATTAAGTCTCTGCAGAATTAGGTTCATCCTCTCCCATTCACGAAGGACAAAGCAGCCCTCTGCTACATATATTCCAAATGCCTAGTATTTTATTCTTAAGCACGTGATTATAGATAGACCTCTGTAGTGAGTATCTATGGAAATGCTACCGTTTATTGAGATCTTAGCGAGATATTGTAGACCACAGAATAGAGTTTAATCTTTTCCAGTAAATTTGTTGCTTCACCATTTTGTTTTCCCCTAAAAGCATACAATCTCATAGCATAGATCCAAAATATATGCTGAAGAAAATCAGATTTTCTTTTGGAATCTTTAATTGGTGTATATACTTACAGATTTGTTTATTGTTAATTTTCTATGCTTAAATATTTATTGTGGGTTATACCATACAGTAATTAAAAAATTTTACTTTTGCTATTTTTAAACTGTCTCATGCCACAAAATATCTCTGTCCTCTGAGTAGAATGATATAATTTCAAAAATATTATATTAGATTTATTTTATAAATTAACAGAAATCATTATCAAATAATGTCTAAGCTAGTCCAATAACTGAAACAATATTTGTATAACTAATATACAACAATTATTTATACATATGTATCTATATATACATATATGTACATATATATGTATGTATACACGCACATCATATATATACAGTATCCAAATATAATGAGTAGTTCCTATTGCCCAGAAATTAAAATGAGGCTTATATGACACTATTACTTCTATCAGGAAAAGTAAGTTAATATTTTTCTCACATCAGCCTACAACCACATGTTTGTTATCATCTCTAAAATATTAAAAGGAGTTAATACATGATAGTTATGAAAAGAAATTTGTTCTCACCCTAACCAATTATATCAAGAGAAGTTCTGGGTAGCAAAGACATTTAACAAATCCCAATCTCATCTAATGAGATCACACGAGAAGGTTCTAGCAATGATGTTCTTTCTCCTTCCTTCTGCTCTCTAAAGCAGTGTGTATCACTATTTCTAGATCCAGCTGTTTCTCTCAATCTTTAGGTGTTAACAAACAATGTTTCTGTCATCTATTGGTACTTTCATGCTAGTGTGTGACAAGACTCCTTGACGTAGTCTCTTAAGTTTATCCTTGAATATAATATTTGGCTATATTTTATTTATACTGATAAACCATACAGAAACATAAAACTAATTTAAGTATTGAACCTGATTCTCTCATGTTATTTATGCAATTTTGGAGCAGTAAATCTAAAATTTTCTTTACTTAAATAAAATAAAGAGAAAAAGAGAGAGAGGAAGAGAGAGAGAGAGAGAGAGAGAGAGAGAGAGAGAGAGAGAGAGAATATTATAGTACAATCAGTTAGAACTAAGTGATTTTGGATATACTACTACTGGACTAAGCCAGAGAGCTTATCTATAATATATATAGTAAACTATATTAGTCATCTCTTACATAATTTTTGTATGCTAACCCCAATGTAATAAATTATAAATAAATAAATAAATATGCATTTGATATTTTTATGTTTTTTTGACACTTAGCAGATACTAAAATACCCTTATGTCAGATTAACTCAAAAATGACAAAATTGTGTCCTATCATCTTTGCTTCCGTGGACTTGATGAGAATAACAGGAACTGTTATTTACATTGCACTGACTTCCCAATTAGGGCAGGAGGGAAGAAAAATGCCATTAGCTAAGAGGAAGAAAAAAAATGACAAAGCGGTATAATGTAATTTTCTATTAAAATTATAATTTTGCAGCACCATAAAATCCATTTCCAAGGTGCCATTATCTTTTGAATCACCTGCCCTGTGCTATCAGTTGTGATGAGAGTAGAGCCAGCTTAATTGTCATGTCACTACTGCACAATGAGTTTATAAAACAATAGAACGCAGTTTCCTTCATTGTTCCTGCTATCAGAGGTTCTGGTGTTTGGCAGTCAAGCCATGTGCTGAGGGGGTGGCTACTTCATGTACTGCATCCACCAGATGTGATGCTCGTTGTGTTCGACTTGTACAGCCAAATCCTGAAGATTATTCACAGGAAATTAGATTGTAAATGCAGATAGGATTTTTAATATTCCTGCTGTCCACATTTTTCCAATTGTATAATGGGATGATAAGTAAGCTGGGGACAATTCAACCCTTAGTCATCATCATATAGACAACTTTGAAAATGAGAGATGAAGAAATCATTTTTGTCCCCTGTGCATCCCCAAGGAGAGTAAGACCAGTGCAAATGGATTTGCAAAATGGTTCGGGTTCCTCCATGCTGGTAGCATAATTGCTTTGATAGTATTCTTGCAGAATTGTCTGTCTCCTGCAAGAATGATATCGAGGAATTATGCTCTGTGTTCTCAGATTCCTAGTGTATTTCTAAATTCGGTTACAATCCAGAAAGAATAATTCGAAAGTGTGATTATGGCTGCATGGTCGGTTTACAAGTCTGTTGCCTTCTCTGCCAATCCTTTGTTGCCCCAAGTCTGCACTGGTTTTTCATCACACCTAATTGCCAAATACCAAACATTCTCCAGACTCAACAACACATTACATTAATCATCTTGTCGTTCTCTAAATCTTCATTTGGCTTTTTACAAAGCTATAGTTTTACTGAGTTCAGTTGTCTTTGCCATAGAGTGAAGGACAGTAATAAATTATAGTAATTTTCACATCAAATTTATTCTTTCAGGTTTTCATATTCACAAACTTCTATGCTATATGAATCTACTTAAATTTTATAACTGTTTAATGAATGATTAGTTGTATTTAATATATGCACCACTACTGAATATTGCCATTTTGAAAATAGTGTCTTGAAATTTATTTTTATTTTACATTTCTGCTGTTCTTGTTCTATTTCTTCTCATTGAAGACATTAGTGAACACAAGTGTAACCCAGATCTTTTCTGCAGCAATATTAGTATCTTTTCCATAATGTATACTCTCTACTTGTTCCAAGGTAGTACAAACATCTATTTCTCAAGGTATAGAACAACATAGAGGAAAGTTTACAGTTAAGAGCCTCTTTTAGATTTATGAGCTGGTCACTTAACTCTTGTCAACAAGGAAGTAAGAGTATCAGGATTCCAAGACATTTCCTATACAAAGTGCAATATTGTTTTTCTTTTCACACAACATTTTCCTGTGTTCCGGTGTCTGAGCAACATTGTTGAGCAAAGTCCAGTTCTGTGTCAGATTGATTAAATATGAGAAGAAGCTAAAAGGAGAGCTCAAAGGAGTTTGGTGTTTGAGTTCATCCTGTCTGTGCCAGGAGCACCTATGTGTGTACTTGCTGCATAACTTCTGACCTGTTTGTTGTAAAGATGAAATTGGAACTAGAACTTTGTTTCAGTCTTTTTTCTCTAGAGTATGAAGAAAATAGTATTGGTAATACATATTCTAAGGTTATTAAATTAGAATTTTACTCCTTTGACTTCAATGTATTTTAAGTGTCTTAAATCTGTCATTTGTCTTGATGGCTTAACCAGTGGAGGAGTGTCCCCAGTTCTAAGACACTCTCCTATCTGAACATTTTCAACTGTGTGACATTTCTAAAACCCCATTTGAAAACAATTAAATTATGTATTCAGATAATACTTATTAAATATATACACAATACAGTTTCTATTTATGATATTTGCTTACTGCCCTCAAAGAATTTTCATTCTTGAATAAACAGTGAGCATGAACAAACATAGGGTAGAAGCAAACATCTAAACACTTAATGATGGAGACTCAATGTTACAGAAACTTCAATTGTACTTGTAGATATATATTTCAAGAAGTCCTAAATCAAATCATGAAAAGTCTTATTAAACGTTCAAAATTTCTGTGAAATAAATACCTGTGAATTATTTATAAATGAAGATTAAACTGTTAGGAATGTTATCATGTTATAATCTGAACATTTGGAGGCAGAAGCAGGAGGATTGCAAGTTTGAGGTTAACCTGGTCTATATAGCAAATTGTAGGCCAGCAAGAATAAAGAGTGTTGTGTGTCTACTTTGTAGACAAAATTAATGCTTATTGACACACACAAATGAAAATGAAGAGTATGACTTTGGCTTAGGTCTCCCACCAAAAGGAAAAAAAAAGATGGAGAAAGTATTCAATATTTACTATTTACTTGAACAGCTATCGATTTATTGCTATTTAGTTAATTAATAAATAATTTGCATTGATATTTCACTAGATAAAATAATGAAATAAAAATATGTTCTCTTAAAAACATACTGGACCATGAGAAATAGTGAATAGTTAATGATGAAATATTTTAATGTAGTATAAGATAAATATCTTGGCTTGGTGAGGTTTTACAGTGATTAGCATGGCCATTCGCCTTAAATAAAGCTGTGCGGTCAACTAGAATGAAGACTGATTTAGAGAACATGTGTACAGGCTGGCCACAAAGATACAGACATGGAGTAGGTGGGAGTGAGACATTGTTCCAACTATGTTTGCACTATCAGAGAAGTGGTAAGTGCAAAGTCCTACTCTATTGCATCCTTCCTCTTAGTAGTTATCCGGTAGTCTTCCTTAATCTAACAAGAAAGAGCAAGGGAGAAAAGGGGCCAATTAAAGATTTAATAAATAATTAACTCTTTTTAACTAACATTTTTTATTTTATTGTCATGGTGATGGGCATGCAGGTTTTGGCTGACAAATATGTATATGCTACGGTTATATTCTTTCAAATCATCTGTCTTTAGTGTTAAAAACATGCTTGACTGGCTCTAGGTATGAGTACATTGGGACTATTTATCAGGCTTCTGTGACCACTTTTCTTTATATAACCTGGTTTTATAAAGTACAGTGACCATTAAAATGTTTTTAGTTCTTTGCATAGGTTGAGGACTCCTGAGTTTTCCTCATACAATTTGGTGTGTTTGTTGATGTTCTTGTTCAGCTCATGTTTATATAGTATGTTGATGAGATTTTACAGGCAAAGAAGCTTTTGATGTTTCTATGGAGCTAACGTTTTATATATATATATATATATATATATATATATATATATATATATATATGTGTGTGTGTGTGTGTGTGTGTGTGTGTATCTATATACATATATGCAAATCCATATATGCATGCAATAACAATTAATGAAAAAGGAGGCCATGGATTTAAAAGGAGTTGTGAAGGGTTGGTGGCATAAAATTAAAAAAGTAGAAAAAAAGTAGAAATATTGTAATTAAAATGCAATCTTAAAAGTAAACAACAATTATTTAATTTTTTAAAGAGATGGCATATAATACAACTCAAGCTTCTCTTTGTTTGCTGCCTTATAAATTAATCTTATAAACTGCTTAACATATCAATCCTGACATAGCACTGTACATTCATTTGGTATATATCCTGTGTCTTTTCTGATAACCCTCACAAATGAATTTGGTTGTCTGCATATACTTTTTCAGTGTCTACTGTTGTAGTCACTTACACATCCTCTCAGGCATTTTTATATATTTTTATGGCAGATTGTAATGGTCTTCCAGGGGAAGCTAAGTGCTTTACTATCATTAAAGGTAAAGTCATCTGGGATGCCTACTGGCTTGAACTGTGGGGAGTCAGCAGCTTCAGAGTCAGTAAGTCAAGGCTCTGTTTGAGAGCTCCAAGGAGGCTAAATATTTTATTCACAGAATTATTCTGTGTGTATCTAAGCACTTCTTCCTAGAGGATGCCTACCAGGAAAATGCTGATTATAAAGTATTAGCAAGAAGGGAAGCAATTTTAGCTGCGTGTGTCTCTGCCAAAGTGAGTTGGCTACTGTCCTGTCAGATATGCTTTAAACATACAGGAAAAAGCGATCTTTTATATAAAGGGAACAATATAACTCTTCATTTGAAGCTAAAAGCTAAGCGCTGTGACTTTTGTATCTTACAGTACCCATTTTCCCCTAAAATTATAGTGAGGAAAGTTTAGCCATCCAAGTGATCTGATAGACTGTCTGAAATAATTTTAAGTGTTCCACAAAAGCTGTGGATTTCAAAATAAATCATATTCATTTTGAGCTCAAAATATCTCTGTTTCCCCACCTATGTGAAATTTAGGTTTGAAAATTTAAAATACTGTTATCTCAGCTGCGAGATAAACTATTGAAGAATTTGGCTATGGTGTCTCAAAGTATCTTAAATAAGAAAATACTTTTTATTCTGTTCTCAAGTTTTCATTAGATCTTTGAGAAAATTGTTCCATATTAAGGACAAAAGGATATTAAAGGATATTAAATATTTTTTCTAAAATAATTATTGTTTTTTATAGGTATTCGCATCTTTTTTTTTAAAAAGGGGGGGAATTATGCTTTACTTTGGGGTTGTAACCAGAGCTCAGTATCATTATTGGCTGTACTCAGAAACCACTTTGTTTGCCTTTAAACATACTGTCATCTGGACCACACACCCAAGCTTCCTGGTTTATCATTGTGAAGTGTGTCTTGAGCATGTATTGAGTAAGATAAGAGAAGAAGTTTAGAGTAAACTTCCAACTCTCACAGTTATGAGTCTTCTGTTTAGAATACCAGGCATGTTCCCAAGAGGCCTGACACTGGAAGATTGAGAAGACCCTTAAATGTTAAACAGAGAGAGGATCTTTGTCACTTGTGAGCTCTTATTGTGAAAAACTATGCTCTTTCTCCTATACTATGAAGAAGTCATAGTTGATGACTATGTAAGTAATCTGACACCAGTGACATTTTTAAAGTCCTGATAGAAACAATAGTAGGTCAGTACATAAATCAACATATTTAAGAGATAATTATCCATGAATCTCTTGTGCATCTATAAAAATGTTAATGGGAAGGAACTGACTTTTGTTTTTGCCAGACTACCTTTGTCATTGTATGTCAGATAGTCTTAAAATCATAGAGTTGCTCCAAGAACCTACCCATGCTTCAGTAGATGGTCATGCTGCATGTATCAGCAGCACTAAGTGAGTTTAAAGAATGGGACAAAACAGTATTCTACTGAGTAAATGAACAAGTTTGTACCCATTTTTCAGTTGAGAGACATCTGGGTTGTTTCCAGCTTCTGGCTATTACAAATACGGGTGCTATGAACGTAATAGAGCTCATGTTCTTGTGGTATGATACAGCATTTTGGGGTATATCCCCAGGAATGGTAAAGATGAGTATTTAGGTAGAACTATTTTCAGTTTTCTGGGAATCTGTTAGATTGATTTCCAGAGTGGTTGTACCAGTTTCCAATCCCACCATCAATGGAGGAGTGTTTCTCTTTCTTCAAATCCTCATCAGCATGTGCTGTCACTTGAATTTTTGGTCTTAGCCATTTTGATTGGTGTAAGGTGGAATCTCGAGGTCCTTTTGATTAGTATTTCCCTGATGACTAAGGATGTTTCTTTCTTTAAATTCTTCTTTCTCAGCCCTTTGAAATCCATCAGTTGAGAATTCTGTGTAGCTCTGTATCCCAATTTTTAATTAGGTTATTTGTTTTTTGGAAGTTAACTTCTTGAGTTCTTTATATATTTCAGATATTATCCCTCTGTCAATCAGATGAAGAACTTTTCCTGATTTTTAGGGTGCTATTTTGTCATATTAACGATGTCCTTTGCTTTACAGAAGCTTTTAAGTTTCATGATGTCCCACTTATCAATTGTTGATCTTAGAGTCTGGACCATTGGTGTTCTGTACAGGAAAATTTCCTCTGTGCCAAGGGAGCTGGGAATGCCTGGTGTGGGGAAATGCCCTCTCAGAGGCAAAGGGGAGGAGAATGAGATGCAGAACCATGGAAGGTGAGACTGGAAGGCAGCAGTATCTGGAATGTAAATAGATAAAAGAATTTTTTAAAAAGAAAGTAACAGAATGATGGAATAGTAATATATTAAATATTAAACAATAGCAGAAAGAGTAGAGAATATTATAACAGATGTCAGGATATATTGTGTGAGAAAAGAATGTATTTTCAAAAAAAAGGAAAAGGGCAAAAAAGTGAGAGCATATTACTTTGAGAGGAAAAATAGTAGTAGGGTATGTGAGGAGTCAAAGAGCAGAACATTGGGGTACATTTGCTCAAGGGATATGCATGTATGAAATTCTCAAACAGTATGAAGATGGAAACAGCATCTTCCATGTGAAACAAAGATAAGATTTGTTTACTTATAAGCCACTCTGTCTAAGCATTCATCTGGGCCCACCAACCTCGTACCAGTGTGTTTTGGGAATAAGAAGAAGCAATGAAATTATACTGATGTTCGTATTTTTGTGCCATGAGGGATGATGTCCATCATCTCTGGCCGAGAAGTCTCAGGCTTTCTCTTAGCTTCTCTTAGCATTGATCAGGTAGTTGCTGTCACTTGACTAAGTGCATAGTTGGCATATGTATATGTATATGTATATGTATATGTATATGTATATGTATATGTATATGTACCCTAGGTGCTTCACTATTACTGTCAGGCATAATATTGAAATGTTTAACAAATTAAAGGAAATGAAATTTAATAAGGATTACTTTAGTCAAGACACCCTTAATGTGATATACATTAAGAAGTGTACAGTCATGGAATAGTGCAATTATATGGCCTATTTTGGGCAACTAGAGAGAAATATTTACCGATATTTCGGTGGAGAACTTGAACAAGTTGATTGGTGATAATCACCCAGTTTATTGAGGTAGAAATATAAGATAAAATTAAGGCAAAGACCAAGATATGTATAAAGACATCATACCACTGTCCCAAGTTACAATAAATTGAAATAGATTAAAAATAAAGATTGAGAGTTCTATAAAAGAAAGTCAGAGTGAAGCAAGTGGTGCTTGTCACACAGGAAAAAAGTGGGAGTAAATGTACAAAAGATAGTAATTTGGCTTCTGAAGCCAAATTTGAAAAGTTTTTAAGACAGTATGAAATATTTTAAGAAAATGATAAATATTCAAGGTTAGAGAGGTGATTAAGCATATTCTATACACAACTTGATAATTCTTATAGACAATATTTTCCTACTTTCATCAATTGTAAAGTCTCTTCTAAGTAACACAAGGAAATAACCACCTGCATACAAATCATCAGGCATGGTTTTCTGTATTATGTAAAAATACACATCTGCAAACTGTTAGGTAAGTAGTTGAATTTTTAAGAGAAAGAGGAAGGAGAGTAAAACCAATCATACGAGCCAAAGAAGTCAGCTATGATTGCTTTTAACCAGCCTTGCACTTTCATAGTAGGACCAGTTTCAAAAGAAAAAAATCAAGACATCTTTTATTTTGCCTCTTAATACCTGAAATAAATTATTTTACTGACATATTTTCTATTGTATCTTATTAATACTCCTCATTGTCATTGCTGTACTGTTCTCTGAGATGTAGGCCTGTAGCATTTGAAAACCATCTGACAGACAGTAGCTAGTCATGGTGCAATGTTTGCCTGGTGGTTTGGTAGACTTTCTGCCAACATCTAGCTTGGACAGGTGCCTGTACTTTGAAGAATCCTCTTTATGGCCCTTGCTCCCAAGGACAGACAATTTTACATTCTGAGACATGGTTCATGGAAATACCTGCGGAAATGAAGTCAATGCTGGATTTTCAGTGACAGGCATCCTATAGTCTAGAATTACTGTGAAACAGAAGTATCCTTGTCAAAAAGTAGTAAAAACATACAATTTTGATAACCTGGCAGGTCTTATCAATGACGTTTAAAGTTTCTCAAAGTAGATTTTTTTTTTCATTTCTGTGGAGCCAAGGGAACATTTACAAACTGTTGTGGTGAATTCACCTTTGGCAGTAGAGGTTTGTGATGTGTTGCTGAATAACCTTTTTATGATCTGGTATTTTCACACAGCTGTTCTTTAGTTTAGCAAGCATACTGAAATTTCAGTGAAGAAACATACTGAAATATCAGTGAAGAAACATGTTGCCACTTTAGGGAATGCTATTTACATGGTGAAACTTCTGTCCATGCTACAGCCTGATTCCAGAAAGAGTGGTGACAAACAAAAGTCTAAAGGCCCTATTTGTCACACCCCAAGTATCTCAGGCATGCACAAAAAAAATCTAATGGTGGGCCACAGTGTATTTCCAGAGTGCACACTTTATAAACTAACTCTAAGTACATTCATACTGGGTTTAAAATTATATAGTCTTTTAACATAATATTCACATTGACCTGTAGCTTCAGAAAAGGCTTGAAATAGAGATCTGTTTTGTGGTGACCATCTTCTTATATTAAACTAATGAAAATGATTATATAGAATTAATTATTGAATTGAGTTTTCTTCCATTGCATTCAAGATAAGAGACAATTTGACTTCTTACAGTGTTATCGCTTTATTCAATGAATTTTCTTGTATTTACTGTGTGTCAGACGGTATTTCAGATTGAGTGAATCTTCAAAAAACTGGATGAATCTCCCTGGGGTATTAACATTGTTTCTATTTAATTGAAAATTACTCTTAAAATATGCACATTTTTCATTAAATGTGGAAGAAGGAAAAATGACAGTATAGAATCAAAACAGTCATATATATTCATTTACTTCTGACTTTTCATACAATGTATTTTGATACTTTCTCAATTCCTCCCAGATCTTTCATACCTCCATACCCACACAACTTCATGTTCTCTGTCTTTTCTTCTCTCTCAGAAAAAAAATCAATAAGAAGACAGAACAAAACAAAACAAAAGCCAAATAGAGAAAAATTAACCAATGTTAACAAAAAAAAAAACTAAATGAAAATGTGGAGTCTGTTTTATACTGTTCAGCTACTTCTGAGCTTGAGGCTCGACTTGGACTGTGGCCAGTATACCTAGTGTTACTCCATTGGTGAAAACACTTTTCCCTCTTCTACTGGAATCAATTGCATAGCTTCTTGCTTTAGAGCTTTGTGGCCACTCTTACTTCTCCACGCTGGGATTTTGTCTGTCTGGAATTTGTGAGGTTTTGTTCTTGCTACCATGGTCTCTGTGGGTTCATACGTGCATCAGGCCTGTTGTGTCTAGAAAAAGTTTCCTTGATGTCACTCACCCCCTCTGGTTCTGACAGTCTTTCAACCACCCTTTTGCATAGATCTCTGAGCCTTGAAGGGAAGAATGTGATATCTACATCCTATTCAGAGCAGAGAGCTTCAGCGTCTCTCACAGTCTGCATGCTGTCTAGCTGAGCATCTCTGTGTTAATTAGCATGGGCTACAAGAAGCTTCTCTTATGACAAACAAAGAAGTGCATCATATAGTGACATGTACATAATAGAACATCTACAGAATAAATTTTAGTATGCCATTGTATAGTTAGAAATTACACTATTTCCACTTAAAATGAAATTTTCTTGTATATTCTTATCTAGTCATATGACAACATTTAAAAATGTGAATGCCCTATTTGAAAGAACAAACAAACTAAACCAAAACAACAACAACAAAACCACTGAGTAGTATAATTACTATAAACTCATTTACTTCTGAATTTTCATACAATGTATTTTGATACTTTCTCAATTCCTCCCAGATCTTTCATACCAAGGATTCTTTTTAATTTAACTGAAAAAGAATTATATTACTTTTTCTCCTTTACTTTCTCCAGTGCCTCCTTGTAACCCCCTAATCCCCTTCTCCCCAAAGTGATAACTTCTTTTTCTGTGATTGCCATCATTAAATATAAATATGTCTGTTAGTCTGTATGTGTATGAATATGTACACATACCCCATTCCTTTAATACTACCACTCAAGAGGCAGAAGAATGTGGATATTTGTTTTATTTTAGATTCCAGATAACCTGATCTACATAGCCAGTTCCAGGCCACTCGGAACACTAAAGCAAAAAGAAACAGTAAGGATGCTTTTAAACAGGGAGTTCTTATAAGTTTAAGATTATCATTCGTGTTTCATTTTGTCAGTGAAACGAAGACCTGGTATTTCAGCAAACACAGCTGGTGATTTTTAAGTACTATTGACACCAAAAGTTTGAATCTTCTATTTAATCTCAAAGTATAGTCCAGCACAAAGTATGATTAAGGTTTAGACACCTCTAACTTCTTTATAGTTACCCAACTGGATGTTCAAAGACTTTTTGATTTCTAAACCGAGCAAAAGAAAGGGTTTGAAATTTAATAAAGCTTTAAAGAGTCCTGAAGATGAAGATGAAGATGAATAGCTCATCTCAGTCAACTGAGTTCCCCAGCCAAAAGCAGCACTATTTACTAAATTACAGGTCTGGGCTCTTTTGCCAGCATCCCAATCCACTTGGCTACCCAAGGAAATGCTAACGGTTTCTTAATGGCTCTCTTTTCTGGGAAAATCATATATATTTACTGTAAATAATAAGCTCTTCAGACTGTCTCTTTTCTCTATCAGTCAGCTTCTCTTTAAAAATCTTCTTTCACAGGGTTTTGTAGACACTGTTCTTCATATTCACAGGTTCTGTGTCTGCAGCTTTAACCTTCCATTGGTTGAAAATATTTGAAAACAAAAACTGAATCTTTATTAAATGTGTACAGGTCCTTTCATCATAGTTCCTTAATACAACATAATAACTACAAGCTAGCCATTGCATTTCTTGTAACATAATGTAAAGGTGATTGGACGATACAGATACACAAGGTTGTGCTAATTAGTCTGCAGATATTATATAGTCTCACCTAGTATATGATGTCTTCTGGCTCTTTTTGTGTCTGCAGGAGAGTTAGCCCTCAATGCCTCATGGATATCCCAAAATGCATACATATTAAGACTCCTAAAGCCTGGCTGGACTGAAATTGTAAATTACTTTGTTCCTAAGCTAGTATCTGAAAATAGTCATTTGCAGTGAGCATTGAAAGCTCATTGACAAAAAAAGTAGTTTTTTTTTTAACTTCCTTTTTGTACCAGTTATGGAGAAGTTCTATACATTTAGGTGCATACACAAAGGTTAGGAAGATAAAATGTGTGACAACCTATCTCATAAAATCATAAATCCACATAGTTTTTCTTAAAATGAAATAATCAATTTTCATAGTTAAAATTGCAAATAAGTAAAATATTAATATGTGCTCTTAGGATATCATTAATGTCCCTTTCAAATTGTGGTTGGCTCTTAGATTCAATCTTCAGCACTGAAAAATTAATTAATTAATCAATTAAATAAAGCCAGAAAAAGAAAGGAAAAGAATTGAAAGTCTACATCCAATGAAACCATATTCCTTATAATAATATTTTAAAGTTTGAGAAAAATTATTTTTCCCAAGGCAAAAACAATGGCTTTCTGTATGAGTAGAATTTGGAATTGGAAGAAAAATAATATTGTAAAGTACATATGTAGGAGAATGTTCCACTGTGGCTCAGCTCTTGAAGCAAGAAGAGCCTTTCCTTTCTCTTCTTTTGACAATGGACCTCAAGGTGCAAGGATGTATCTTGTGCATAGACTAGTATCCTTGTCAATCTTAGGGAAAACATTCTCCCATCCAGAGTTTTTGTGAGAATAAAAGGGCTTGGTGTTACCCATTTTAATTTTCTAAATCATCTGGTAAGTGGAACATTGCTGTTGTCACTGAAGCTTAATTATTTCAACGTTTCGGTTATAATTTAATAGTTGATGTAAGCAATTCAGTGACCTTTATTATTGCCACAAAGTTCTGCATCAATATGACTATGTAACCATAGAAATTTTTAATCACTTTAAAAAGAAATTCTGTTCCTAATATTGTCATTTTTCATACATTCAGCCCCATTCCTTAGAAAATATTAATTTAATTTTTTCTTCTTTGTGTTTGACAATCATGGAGCTTCATATAAATGAAATGTACTAGGCCCTATATCTGGCTTTCCTTCATTTAATGAAATGTTTATGCTGTATCATCTATCTATCTCTGTATAGCTATTCTTGTACAGAGGGGGGGAAAAGATGGATGTCTAATGTTTCAGTATTTAATCCGAGTTGCATCTTCACATGTATGCTATGCTCTTGGAAAGGGCAACAAAACCAACTAGCTTTGGTACCTTTCTGAAAATAAGAGGTAAATATGCATTTTCCTAGCACCTAAGGAAGTATACCTAGTTGCATTCAGTGCTACAGAAAAAGACTTAGATGTAGACAGTAGCAATACTTTTTTTTGAAGAACATAATATCTTTATTGGTACTTGGTATTATAAAAGTTAATTGACAGATCTGATTACAATTGCTACTAATTCATAAAATATATGATTTCTGATTTTGATTTACTTGCCTTCAGCAGCAATTCTGTCAGATTGGATTGATATTAATCCCAAATCTTTGACCCTTCCCCTCAGTAATTTTCTATATATTGACTTCTAATTTGTTACCTAATTGTACATCTTCACCTATCTCTGCTATATTTGGAGTGAAGAATGGTAATATATAGCATTCTGTATTCTCATACTGAAATATTTCCTGAATAAAATCCTTAGCTAACACCCAGTCTTATTTTCATTTGACATATATAAACTTAAAATTAACTCAATACATTTGTCAGATGTCATTCATTATACCCTTAATCTGTAGAATTAAGTATTATTAGAGAGTCAATCTGAATCCTTGGGCCTGTCACATTGTACGTACCAAGTTATGTTTGCTTTTGAAGATGTTCATGGTCCATGCTTTAAATATTAGGGAAGGAAAGATGTGAAGTTCAGAAAAAAGAGGATCTTCCTTCAGTAAACACTGTTTGGAAATTGGTAAATAGCTAAACCATATTGCTTAAACCCAGAGACGTGAAGCACAGTTGTGTTTGTGTGTGAGTGAGTGTGTGCACGTGCGCACGCGCACATGCGCATCCCATGCCTTATCTGTTTCCTTTCCCCTTAGGTTTGATTCACCAAGGCTCTAGTAAGCCCCGTCACTGTCTCTCTCTCTTACTGGGAAATAGAAAGCCTTAGAACCAGCAATGGTCGTGAATTGCCCCAGCTCAAAACTGTGTAAACAGATGTACAAGAACTCTTCTGTTGCCATAACTGAATATAGATCAGGGTCCACAATAATACAATAATTAATTCTTAACATGGGATAAGATTTTGATCAGCAAGGTAGAAAAGCTAAAAGTCTAACTTTACAGTGATTCCTCAATACCAGCTTTCCACTGGATGTCAAAGAAGACCTTTCTGCTTGGAGATTATTTCTAGGAATTGGAGAAACAAAGTATTTTGATTGAAGGTCTCTGATGCTTCAGATCCTGTTTTGGTATGTGTAAACAATTAGAATGCAATTTCTATGATGCCTTTGGGCCTCTGTGTTCGCATCCGCATGATGGGAACTCTGTGAAAGGTGACTAGTCTATATTCATCAGACATAACTGAGAACCTTGCAGACACCACCCAAGAACTGAGTACAGTGATATGCAGTTGTGATTACAGGTTGACAGGAAAAGAAACAACAAAT
Source organism: Grammomys surdaster (assembly GCF_004785775.1). NCBI lineage: Eukaryota > Metazoa > Chordata > Mammalia > Rodentia > Muridae > Grammomys > Grammomys surdaster. The sequence goes on from NW_021604705.1 coordinate 437,736, forward strand.
AAACTAGGAAATGAATCACATTGCTACTAACTTTTCAAGTAGATGTCTTAAAAGAAATAAAACAGGGACTTAGCACAGTGGCTCTAGTGCCCACTATCTAATGAGACCATGAGTCTAATAATGCCTCTGAGAATTTGGGATAAGAAGTTACTTAATATGTAAGCTCTTCTTTTCAGTCATTTAAGTAAGGGTGTCCCTGATGTTGCCATGTCATAAAGTATGTCATAAAATGAGGATGTCAGATGATACTATAGGAGGTGAAAACTTTTAGTTATTAAATCCTTACTGATTAACATTGAATCAGTAGTAACTGTTGCTAATCTAATCACACACACATA
>NW_021604705.1:438473-501860 GCF_004785775.1 Grammomys surdaster
TGTGTGTGTGTGAACCTTCACTCATAACTCTATAAGAATAGGAGAAATATAGAAATATATCAATAGGAGAATGTAAGTACACCAAAGATGACAACACACACACACACACACACACACACACACACACACCTGAGTAAACTTTCATTTAAAATCAGTAGTCTCATTAGTGCTTTTGGCAACAATTTAGTTTGTCAGCTGTTTTCTTCAATTAAAATACAAACTAGTAACAGAAGTGTCTCCATGGAGATTATTTACATTTTATTGCATAGATAGAAGCCTTTGCCTATTCCTTAAGACAAAGGGGACCTGTTAAAGATATTGCTTTTATCTATTAAGGGAAATAGAACGATTATTACAGTTGAAATGTAATTAGGTTGCTCTTCTTTTATGTAATAGATATAACAAAAAAATTTCTGTCCTAAAATCAAAAATAAAATTATATTCACAATATGAAAACTGCCAGAAAGATCTTTAAATGCTAATATAAGAAAACAGGAAACAATCTATAGCCTATATAAACAGGATACTAAAGAAAGTAGGCACATGAAGACTCATGGCTGTCCCTGACACAGAGCATGACCTTATGAAATTACAAAGGCATCATTTTTTGTGTGTTTCAGAAATTCATACACACTTACAATGTATTTTGATCAAATCTACCTTACATTTTCTCTGCTCCTATTTCTCTTCTGAACCTACTGTCAATTTTTCTCTCAACTTCATGGGCCTCTTACTTTTTCTAACTCATTGGCTTTCAGATCAGTTCCAGCTTAGGGTCCTCTGAAACCTGTTTTTGAAGTGCATAGTTTTTTCAATAACTGAGATTTTACCTTCCACCTCTGAGGTGGGTGGGCCACAAAGGGTAATAGCAATAGCCTACATTGTTTGGGAGGTGTCCTGCTCAACTCTGATGAACAATTCAAAAGATGCCTTCTCCTGACTGATGTTGAAGACTTTGTTAGATGGTAGTTGGCTCTTGGACAGAGCATTGCCAGCCCAAGTGAGAAAAATCTCATTTAAACCATATATGCACATTTATAGATCAACTTAACATGTATTATAGGTATTTGTAGGTGGGTAATTAATAGTATGAATATTATAACTTTTTCAGATATGCTTACCGATGTTTTATACTCCTGCATTATTTCTGTATTTCCCTCCATTTCCATAATTAGTACCCCTAATATTATTCTTTTTAAAGATTAACTTAAGGCTGATATATTGTAAAAGGTTGCATATTCTGTATCACTTAAGTTTCAAGGACATAACTTTGTGAACAGGGTCATGTAATGGAAATTTGCAAAACTTGGCATCATGCAGCTGTGAGAATGAAGAAAAAAAGTTTTATTGTAGTAATCTATCAAGAAAATTTATGCGTATTTGACCCCTCCACACTGTTCAGTCACCTTGGGAATTTAATTGTGACTCTTTTGTTAATCCTTGATGTTTCCTTGGCTTTGTTCCTTAGTCCTCCTAGAGTGCTGTGGATGGGAATTCCCTGAGCAAAACAGACTGGGGCAGAATGTGCTCCAGACAATAGTGCTTTCAAATGTTGACCACATTCAACAAAGGTCGTTAACTGAAAACTGAAGAGGCAGAGTTGCCTTTGGGAACCTTTAAAAGCCTCCATCTGCTGGATACATCCCTTTTTAAGACCCCTGGGGAGCTCCCTGCACCATGAATGGTAGTCAGCTGAGTTAACACACTTTTTACAGCCATATATGAACCCTACCTCTCAGTCTCCTTTATCACTTCCATCAATTCACCTCTTGCTTCCACAAAGGCCAATTGTTCTGTCCCTTGTAGTCTGTCACTGGCCTCGTCCTAGAGAGCTACCCTACTTTCTTGACTCTGAGACCTTTTCCCTTCTCCATCATTCCCTGATGTGTTGCTCCATCTATGTTTGGAACACTGATTTCATGTTCTTTGCCAAACAATTTTTTTGTTTTTGTTTTCTGATTTAAAAACTTTTCTCTGTCAATACCTTGCAGTTTGGTACACAAAGGCATTGGTAAAACTTCAGAGCTTTGATTTGTAACATTTTCTTTTTGCTGTATATCCTTGTGAGCCCATAGCTGTCTTTTTCTTGAAATAATAAGTGTAAGATTAATCGTATCAGTAAAAGTGATGTTCAGACTAGAATGCATCAAAGGGTCTTCCTCACTGTTTAACAAGAAAGGCTCTCTTTGGCAGACTTGTTTACATCCTGAATATGCTGGATCACACACAACAGGCAACTTCCTCTGTTTTTCACATACATACCAAACTGTATTAAGGACCAAATTATGGTAGCATGAAATCCACTGCAATGGCTGTCAGAAGTGATCAGCTTCAAACTCTTCCTAATTTGCGATGGATTATCCCCAGAGGGTTGTCTGAGAGAGTGAATTATGAAACCAACATTTATCATTTGCTTACTGTTTCTCCCCTCTTGTTTTTTGTCCTACTAATCCGAGTGAAGCCTAGAGAAAGTGTTCCTTGTCTCCTTGTCTGTCTGGAAAGCTGATGCCCATTCCTAAGTTCAACTTTTAGATACTTCCAAGATTCTTGTCCTTGGAAGTGCATAAATATAGCCAAGTTTCATCAAGAAAAAACAAAACAGACAAAACCAGCTTCCCCTTTTTTACTTTGGTATTTGTATCTGCTAGGTCTTTATGTCATAAACACTTCTCTGTAAAACTCTGCTCCAGGATATTATTCTTTGACCAGTATTATCATCTTGTGGCATCAATTCTAGAACATGGCATTCCAGTTATTCCCAGAATTCCTCCTCTTTCACACATAGGAAACCAACTTCATTATTCATTTAAAAATGAACTTATATGAATATCCACCACATCTCTAGTCAATTTCTCTTCATCTTGCTCCATCCTACTGAATTTCTTTATATTTTCCCAGTAACACAGCAGACATCAAGTATAAAATGCTGGTAACCATGTTGTATAAGAAAAGAAAATTTGGCTTGAAAACATCTTTAATATTTTTTTTCAATGTGGCATGTTGAAATAGAGGACACAGAGAAATGTAGAGGTTTAAAAGTAAAGTAAAATGTTATTCTGTTTGAGAATCTTCTGTCCCAGAATCTTCTCTGTAGGAAAACTGTAACCCTAATCCCATGCTCTCACCCCTTCCAGGTACATGCATACATGTGCAGACTAGTAAATAGTTTAATTGCTAGTGCACACTCTGCCAGATGAAGTTAAATGAAGCAATGATTTGCTTCCTGTTTTAACCCTCCCCATACTTTCAGAGAGTGTTTTTGTGATATGTTTGCTGTAGTATGCTCATGCCTTTTAAAAATTATTTTAAATTGAATTTGTTATGGCAATAGTGTTAAGAGCCAGATTTTTCCATCTATTTTCTCAATTTTCTGATAGGGAGAATCTACAAGGTATCCTAGCCATGGATACTCTAGATGTTTTCAGTTGAGAGACACCATCAACAATCACTTAGGAGATAGAATAGAATATACCAGCATACAGATTGATTCTGTCATTAGTTTCACCAAAGTAGGAGTGTCTCCAGACACATACAATTAAAAGAGAATTTTCAGGTACTTTCTAGAGATCTACAGAAGTCTATGTCTCCAAAAAATCATCAAAGACTGCTTGTCTCTCTATGCCCTTTAATAGTCAATCAATGAACTATTTAGGTTTTAAAAGTTTTAAATACTTATTTCTTTTATTTGATGTACATTGGAGTTTTGTATTCATGTGTGAGGGGGTCAGATCCCCATATATCATAAAAACAGTTGTGAGCTGCCATGTGGGTGCTGGGAATTGAACCTGGGTCCTTTGGAAGGACAACAAGTGTTCTTAACCACTGAGCCAACTCTCCAGTCCCATGTATTTTATTTTTAACTGAAAAATAATGACTACATATGTTTATAAGGTTAAGATAAGTCATGACATATATAGAGATTCCATAATGAGTCATTTAAGATAATCAATATTTGTCACTTTACACACTGGTTTATGGAGTTAAAAACATTTAATTTTTTTTTCTTTTAGCAGATACTTAGTACACTATTGATGTGAGTACTTTTCATATTATCGTAACCATGCCCAGCAAGAGATTCCCAAGCTCCTCTATTTTACTGACTGAAACTCGTGCCATTTGAGCAACATATCCTACTCCTTGTCAGTTCCTCTCAGCCTCCAATGTCCACTCATTTTTCACATAAGTTAAAAATTTTCAGATTTCACAGATAATCTGGCTTTTGGTGGTTGTGGTATTTTTCAATACCCTCATCCTCAAAGAAAAGATGATATGCTATCCAGTCTTAAGTGAAAGAGGGCTTTGATGTACTTTATAGATAGAATATACCTGTTAGACTTTCCTTTAGATATGAGATAGAATGCTGTTGAGCTAACTGTTGAACTTATGAGTTAGCTGTTGATGAATCTATAATATATATTCAAATAAGATTTCTTTAAACATATAAACACATTTAAGACAAAATTATGTATTAACTGGTTGATGAAAACGTGACCAGAGGCCCTTATCATCTAAGTTGGTTTTTCTCCCAGGAGGAATCAGTTAATATTTTTAATTCATGTTTCTTAAGAACTTACAGGGCCTCACTACTCCCTGAAATTTATTCGTGTCTCATTAAGTCAACTCATGTAATCACTTTTGTATCAGTTTAAGTAAATTAACCTTCCCTGATACAGCCCAGTGGCTAAAAAAAATTTTTCCCAAGGAAATGAAGGATCGAATGATAATTATACTCCAAGAGGCAGTTAGTGACAAACTGATAAAAGTCGAATCACATATTCAATTGTAGTACAAACTTTTTGTTAACTTCTTATTAAGATGTAAATACATTGTAATTTTATAAGATTTGACTCATTTGTTCTTCCACCTCCAAATAAGATTGACATGACATATTATTTTATATGTAAATTCAAAATCACTAGGTTAACCTGATGATGACTGGCAGCCTAAATTGATGTGCTACCTCTGGGGATTAGCAAATGATAGCTGTACATGTTCATCATTTATAAATCATGGGTAAACATATTTGGTATGTATATGGCAGCAAAAGTATTCCATTATTAGAAGAAGAGGATTTGTAGTAATAAAACACCATATTTTCAGAGAAGAAAAATAACTTTTATATTCAGAGAACTCCTGATTATTATTTTTAGCTCTTAGGTATATGTTGGGAAATGAAACAACTTGTGCTCTTAAGGTCACCTACTGGCTTTTGACCTTCTGGGAACATTAATCCTGGTGCTGATATCAGCCCATGGGTACTTGTATGATTCTTCTTGTACTCTCTTCGGATTTGCAATTCAGTCCTTTGGTCCCATACACCAATTACAGTTAAACTGTTTTGCCTCATCTCTGAGTGTATTTTTAATAAAGAAAAAGTTTTAAATTCCTCATATGGAACTTACACACTTTTCAAGTCACTGGATGAAGCTAATTGATCAACACAGAACACAAAGTGCTAGATTGATTCACCCACGGCAGGAAATTGTAATTGCTCAAAGTAGCGTATCAAAATTCTCAGTGTAACACATTTACATGGAGCACTGTGAAATGGATTTCCATTTTTTAACAACTTTCGGAGGCATTCAGAGGATGAGTCTTTTGCCATCACTATCTTTCCTCAATGTCCATTCATTCAATCATATAAGCATCTCATCTGCTGTGGAAGTTTGTTTACCATTATGTAACCAAGGCATTAGGTGAAACTTCCTATGTAGGACAGTTTTAACATATTGAGAGAGGGAGACAGAGAGAGAGAGAGAGAGAGAGAGAGAGAAATTTTCTTTAACTCATTCTTGTACGAAAATGTCTTCATATTTTAATTCATAGATTACTCTTTATCCTAATACTCTAAATTGGTACACTGATTTAGACAAAAGAACAGGTTTTCAGGATTTTTTAACTGCAGTGAATGAACTTAGTTCAAGGAACTGTTGGATAGTTTGGTTTGGGAGCCATACAGGCCTTTAAAGGAACTGTTGTGGTCTGTGAGGGAGAACAGGGTTTCATCCTGTGAGTGAAGATCACAGGTTGGATTAAATTCTCTGAGACTAAACAGACAACCTGATGGTATTTTAGTGACACAATTTATTTTGCAGCTTCTGAATTTTATGAGGCCTTGATTAACAATTGTGTTCACTTCCCTCTCTGCTGACATGTCCATGCATATTTACCTTTTCCAAACCTCCATATTCAACCTGTGTCTTGTTCAGCTAAGAGAAACAATGATGGATAAGAAGACCAGAAGACAAAGAAGAAAAATCTGCATTCTCTCCCTTTTGGGTAGTCTTCTCTTTACTGTGGTTCTAACCTATTGCTATGACTAGGAGTTCCATCTCTGACTCAGTTCTCCTTGGATCCTGTAAAGATGCTCCCTCCTTTAGCCTCTGTAGGTCTAGGATCACTGTCCTCCTGTCAGCTTTTTCCTCTGTGTACCTCAACTTGTTATTATCATGCAAATAGAAGTTTGGTAGATTAAGAAATGTTCCCTCTGTGCTAGATAGCTTTATCTCAAGTGGACACAAAGTAAGGTCATCTAAGAGAAGGGAACTTCAATTAAGAAAAAGCCTCCATAAGATCTTGTGGTAAGCAAGTCTGTATACCATTTTCTTAATTAGTATTGATGTGGGAGGGCCCAACTCATTGTGAATGGTTCTATCCCTTGGTTGCCAGTCTTGAGTTCTATAAGAAAACAGTCTGAGAAAACTGTGAGGAGCAATCCAGTAAGCAGTACCCATCCTTGGCCTCTGCATTAGTTCCTGCTTCCAGGTTTCTGCCATGTTTGACGTACTGTCCTGGCATCCTTCAGTGATAGAGTACAGTGTAAGCCAAATAAATCTTTTCCTCTCTAACTTGATTTTTTCATTTTATATCATTACTGCAATAGTGACCATAACTAAGATAAGTTGGTACCAGGAGTGGGGTACTCCTGTAATAGACCCGAGTACGTTGTTTTGGAGAAGATTCTGGAAGGTATTGAAACTTTGGGCTAGAAAAGTCATCGAGTGTTGACAGGGTGATGAGATATTTTAGAGGAACTCAGAAGATAAGACTGTGGAGAGCAATGCATACAATGGAGGGCTGGCCTCTAATGTTTCATGTGGAAAGCCGCGGCTTGTGCTGACAGCATTCGCTATTACAAGATGGCGCTGGCATCCGGTGCTCCTCCAAGTAAACAAGTAAACCGCGCATGTGCTATGGTAAAAAAGCGCCAAGTCACAGCCCATCCCGGGGCGTTTTGGAGGGTAACGAGTAAGCAGCCAATCAGAAGTGAACACGTCGCTCCAAGGGTATATAAACAGTGCCTTTTCCAGGCCCGGGGTCTTTCCTCCTTTTCATTGGAATAAACGTTTGCTGCGGAAGGATCCTGGTGTGTTGCCGTGTCTTCCTTGCTGGCAAGGTGGGTCCGCGTGACAAGTGGTGCTGAAACCCGGGAAAATTCACCAACTCCAGTGCCGAGGAGACCCTCCGCCCGAGGAGTGGATTCAGAACCGCAGGACAAAGGCAAGCTCTGAGAGGCATATTTGGCCTTGATCTATTTCGTCTCCCTCCCCAGGCGGCACTCGTTCTCTTCCTTCTGGTTTTGCAGGATGAGAAATGCCACTCGACTGTAGCAGCGGGCCAGGGAGTGCTAGAGGAGTTGCAAGACAACATGTCAGAAACAGAGCGGGATAAGGGCTTAGGAGCTCAGAAAGAAAAGGGAGCTCAGAAAGAAAAAAGGAAAGGCATGCCTAAGAAAAAAGACCCTTCCAAGGACGCTCGATCTGCGGAAGTGAAAGATAAGGGAAAGGACGCCCTGGGAGAGAGACATAGAAAAGGAGAGGGAGCCTCAGAAAGAAAATCTCTTTATCCGGTAAAGGAGCTGGAGGCCTCGGGGCTTGGTGGCTCTGAGTTGGAGGAGCTAACTTCCTCCAAGGCCGAGGAATTAGACGAAGAGACAGATGAGGGGGAAAGATACCATTCAGATGAATGGCCGCCGCCGCAAAATCGAATACTAGCGCTAGTGATGGTTATTTGAAGGCTGTGTTTGTAGGGAGTGTGTTTCGGGGTATGCAGTCTAGGTGAATGAGGTATTGACCCGGTGCCGATTTTGCCTAGGAGGTGACATGAAACATAGGTCAGGAGAATTCTAAACAGACATTGCCCACAGTCTAAGAGCTGCTTCAGGTGGGAAGAGCAGGGTTAGAAAGAATTGGAAAACTAAGAAAACAGGGTACTGAGGTGCTACAATAGCTGCCTGCTACATCTCCAATGAATGAGATGAAAAGTTACATCTTGAATATGAGAGAGAGAGAAAGGGTTTTAGAAAAACAGTTGTCCTCTCTCTGAGCTGTGTCAGCAAAAAGGAATGAAAAGGCTATTTCAGAGCTCATCTAGAAAAAGAAAGAAATTCGAGAGACGTCCTGAATTTCTCTTTATTTAGCTCTTAGATGTCCTTCTTTGTTGTCTGTCCTTGGCGCGCCAATGTCCACGTGTGTCGATTGTTTGTTTTTTGTTTCGTTGTCTAAATGTATGTTCTATGTTGCATGTTCAAAAGATAAAAACAGTTACATATCCAACTCTTGGGCTAGTTTAACTTTGTTCTAAAGGCAGTCTTAATATACACAACAGAGGCTGATAAGCTACCCTACACCTGTAGCTAAGAGTTGAGCTGAGCGGAAAAAGCCTTTCCAGGAATTGAGGTTGGCATAAGCTGCTTTTAAAAGAGACCAGAAGCTTTTTGGGTTTTATAAGGAAGCTAAGAGTTGTTTTGTCCTAGAAAAATCTCTGTGACATGGTGCTTTTCTCTTGAAATTACAGCTAGAAAAGGCAACAAATTTTGTTTGGTCTAAATATATAAGATGCATAGCCACTTCATTGTTGTTTCTGATTGGTTTTAAAAGTATAAAAATGTTCTACATGTCTTGGTTATAGACTATTGGCTTAAATTATTGGGTGTGATTAGAAATTTACAACTTTGGTGACAGAAAGTTAGTTTAAAATGGTAACTCAGGGTTGGAGTCATTCAGAAACCAGATGTATAAAAAATAAGATTTTAAAACAATATCTCTTCAATGAGATATTAAAAGCTGCTTTATACACTCATATATAAGAATTGGCAGCAAAACTTTGTAACATAAAGGTAATCTACTTGGTGTTGATTTTAGAAAAAATAGATTGTTTACATTGCTTTTGGTTTTGCTTCTCAAAATTATGGTTATACTCTAATGTTACAAAAGAAACTCAAAATTATAGTTAAACTGCCAGTATTCCATTGGCTACAGTTGACAGTTCAATTGTGAGTTTGGAATTCTTTGACTCATCCATGTTTATGGTTGAGAAGAGGATAGAACAGAGTTGGCTATTTTGTCAGGAGGAGATTACTTGATTTGGAGCTCAGATTGGAGTAACACAATAAAAATCATAGTGCCATGATGAATGCTCAGACAGGCAATGCAGACTGGAATCTTAACATGCTTGTAGGAGAAGGTCAGTGTGATGCTAATCAGGTTGAACTGCCTACACAGCTCTCAGACCATTCAAGCAAAGACAGACATAGACACATTCGTCTTTGCGATGAAATTGCACCCTCATACAATCAGGGTCTGGCCATAGCTTGCACAGAACCATAAAGTAAAAAGATGTTTTAAATGTAGAAATTTAGATAGTTTAAAATGACTGTCCCAAGAACAAAGGCTTGAACAACAGTCAGGTGACCAAGGTTACGTGACAAACTTGTCCTTGGTACAAGAAGGATAATCTTTGGGCCAGGCCTCAGGATATAGGCCTAGATTAAAAACATTTACATTTAAATTAAGGCTATATACAGAGTGGGCAAGGCAGGAACTTGTATTTCAGACATTCCTTTTGTTCTGACCTGCCTCTAGAAGGGTGTTTTCTAGAATTTGTTTATTGCCTTGTTTGTTCCTTAGGGAGGTGTCAGCCTCAGACTCAAAAGAAATTCAAAACAGCTTATGGGCCAGGAGTTAGAGATAATGATTATGCTGGAGGAATTAAAATTGTGCCTGTTTCCCTCCATGGCATTATAGCTGTGCCTGTTAACAAAAGAATTGCTCTAGAGTAAGAGAAGACAAGATTGGCTTTTATCTGATATTCTCACTCAGCTAAAAGAAATTGGTTATTCAATTAATCCAAAACAAGTTCAAACTTAAGATTTATAAAACTAATGGGACACTACAGCCTGACTTGCCTACTCCAGCTGCCATTCAAGTAAATGCATATAAAATTATTATAGATTTAGAAGATTGTTTTATACAGTTCCTTTACCTCCTGGTAAAGGTGAGAGGTTTGCATTAAGTGAATTTGGTTGTGATTTTTGAGAGCCCATGAAGCCATTCATTAAAAAAGCTTGCCTCAAAGAATGATTAATGGCCTAAAAAAAAAATTTGTTGTTGCTTTAATACAAAAGTTAAACATTTAAATCTCTCAGTGTATATTATTCATTGTATATTTTGTTAGCTGATCTCTCTAAAGGAGTTTTTCTGTACGCCTTTGCCCTAATACAATGAGCTTTAAATTTTAGAGTGCTTATCACTCCAGAAAAGATTCAAAGACAATATCTTTTCAGTATTTGGGAACTTAGTTATATCTTAAGCAGATTGTGGCACAGAAAATTCCAATAAGAATGGATAATTGGGGCTAGAGAGATGTTTCCGCAGTTAAAGGCTAGACTCACAACTAAAAATATTAAGAGTTCAATTCCCAGCAACCACATGGTGGCTCACAACCATTTGTAGTGGGATCTAGTGCCATCTTCTGGTTTGCAGGCGTACATACAAAAAATGGTTTACTTTTAATGATTCTCAAAAGTTGTTAACAGATATTAATTGGTTAAAACCTCATCTTCAGCTTACCATAGGAGAACGTAAACCTCTGTTTAATATTCTCAAGGGAGATGCAAGTCCTAATTCCCCTTGACAATTAACTGATGAAGGAGGAACAGCTTTGCTGAGAGTAGAGTAAGCTGTTAGTTATCAACAGATACAGTATATGGACTGTGATCATTTGTTGGCTGTTTGCATTATTGCTACTCATGTGCTCACAACAGCCCTTTGGCAATACAAGCACAGTTTAATTTAACCAGCTTACACTTCTCAAAAGTCTGGACAATTTTGTTGCCAAATGAAGGTGACCCATCTGACGGGTCTCCCTTATAACGCTCAAGGACAAGACATTATAGAACGGGCTCATCACACTCTTAAGTCTTATCTAATAAAACAAAAAGGAGGAGTCGAGGAGGCTCTACCCTCAGTGCCACGAGTCACCGTTTCGATAGCACTTTTTACCCTTAATTTTTTAAAATCTGGACAGTCAGGGCTATTCGGCTGCTGACTGTCACTGTTTAGAGTCTGACAGGCCAAAAGAGATGGTCAAATGGAAGGATGTCTTGACTAGACAATGGAAAGGCCCGGATCCTATTTTAATAAGAGCCAGGGGAGCAGTTTGTGTTTTTCTACAGGAAGAAGACAACCCGTTTTGGCTACCAGAGAGACTGATGCGACGACTCGCGATATTAGAAGATGACACACAGGCTGACCCTCCAAACTCTGATGACAGCCCTTGTGCTGATCCAAGGGATACAGGTTCCTAGTATATCGGGGGAACAATGATGGGCCATATTATCTGCCTTTCCAAAACCCATACCAGTCAGACATAATGTAGCTAATCTGTCCAGGAAATTGTCTCAATATCTTGCAGGAAATTGGTCAGAAAACTTCGATGAGACACTCAAAAAATTGAGAGCGGCTGTGGTGACCATCAACTCGATGCGCATGGATCTGTCCCTGACTGAGGGACTCTCTGCCTGGATCTCTTCCGCTTTCTCTTTCTTTAAAAAGTGGGTGGGAGTAGGCCTGTTTGGTATGCCCTATGTTGCGGATTAGTGTTCATGCTTTGGTTGGTTTGCAAGCTCAGAGCTCAACAAAAACGTGACAAGGTCGTTATTACCCAAGCACTTACAGCCCTAGAACAAGGCTCATCTCCTGAAATTTGGTTATCCATGATTAAAGAAATAGCCAGTAGACAGATTCCTCAGCCGTTGCACCCCAAGGGATTTGCCCATTGCACTGGGTCAGTGAGGAGTCTTGGCCTGGCTGGTCATTGTCTGTGTAGCTGTGGTACCTGAATTTGAGGCAAACAGCCCTTGCACCCCTGGGAGATGGCTCCATTGCACAGGGACGGGTGTTTGCATCTCTCTCTGTTTCCCCTAGCCCTTGCACCCAGAGGACTTGTTTCCATTGCACCTGGTAGGGTAAAGGAGACTGTCTTAAACTATCAGTCCTTGATCGCTTATTTCCCATATGCCAGAAGTACACCATGAGCTGTGAGTTTACCCCATGACTGGCATTGCGAGTGGCCACAACCTGGGGTGCACATTCTGAGAATGCCAGGTGTGGGTGCGCGACCCTCGTAGCCTAAGACAGGGAGCTCACCATTCTTTGGTGCTGGCTATGGAAGAACGTCAACTAGCCTAAGACACGGGACATTGGCTAGTGCCTGTGATTCTTAATTAAAACAAAAAAGGGGAGATGTGGAAAGCCGCGGCTTGTGCTGACAGCATTCGCCATTACAAGATGGCACTGGCATCTGGTGCTCCTCCAAGTAAACAAGTAAACTGCGAATGTGCTATGGTAAAAAAGCGCCAAGTCACAGCCCATCCCAGGGTGTTTTGGCGGGTAACGAGTAAGCAGCCAATCAGAAGTGAACACGCCGCTCCAAGGGTATATAAACAGTGCCTTTTCCGGGCCCAGGGTCTTTCCTCCTTTTCATTGGAATAAACGTTTGCTGCAGAAGGATCCTGGTGTGTTGCCGTGTCTTCCTTGCTGGCGAGGTGGGCGTGTGTGACAGTTTCAGAGGGAAGCAAGACTCCACTTTCTTACATAATGAAGCATTTCTCAACTGTTAAAAAACTGACACAATAAAATTTGCTGGGAAGTAGATGAAACTAGGGAAAAAAAAGCACCCTGAGTGAGGTAACCCAGACTCAGAAAGAAAAATAAGGTATTTGCTCATATCTGAATTATTAGCTATTAAATAAATGATAGCTAAGCTATAATCTGTAGACCCAGAGAAGTTAGGTATAGAAGAGGGACTGAGAGTGGGGTATATTGATATTCCTGGGAGGGGAAAATAGAATAGATTTTATATGTGGACTGAGGTTAGCCAGGATGTGAAATGGAGGATTTGGTAGAGAAGGGAAGGGGACAGGAGATAGTATTGAGGGATAGAATGGAGGGAGAAACAGCTAGAATTGAAAATTTGAGGGGTAGTATGGAAACCTAGTGCAGTGACAACTTTCTAAAATATGTGATCCTAATGAAGTCTCCAAATAATTAGGGAGACAGATTGTCACCTGGCCATTTCTAGTCACTAAAGGAAACTTCCAGGATCCAGTGGATTACATCCCATTAAGTTATTGGCCAAAGAGGTCCTATGGAAATATCTAAACATAGGCCAAGGTAATATACTACTGCCAGTGAGGTTCCATTGCTGAAGACAACATGACCACAATTTATTGAACATGGAAATACAGAACTGGTGCCTACATAGAAACTTTACCCTCACATTTTAGCATCTTTGATTCAGGAAGGTACCCTGAAGGCTACCAAGGAAGAATGTAAACACCAACCTAGCCATATAACTTTTGATCTACAATCTGTCCTGTTTGCAAAATATGCTAATGTAACGGTGGCGCTTGTAGGAGTAACCAACCAATGTCTGACTTAACTTAAAGGCCACTTAATGAGATGGAATTCATTCCCAATACTGCTTGGGTGACCAGGAACCAAGACTAAGAGGTCCAAAAACCTAGGGTGAGCCCAAACTAATAAAAAAAATCAAATAAAACAAACAATAAAATGACTCTTGGTGATGTTCTGCTATACCAGCATATCAGCATCAGAGAGTATTCTACCCCAAGCAAATCTGAACAAATACCAATGGCCAGACATTACACAGTGAGATCATTTAACACATAGCTCTAGATGGAGTATCTCCATCAAATGAACATACATTATAGCTTTTAATTTAGTATCTTATGGACTCCTGAAAGTGTAATGGAGTGAGTCTCTGATTATTATATCTTCTCTTGTGCTTCTTTTCCTTCTTTTTGTTTGCCGCATTTCTCTTCCCTGTAATAGTTTCTATTTTATTTTATTATATTTTATTTTTCTGTTTGGTTGTTATACTTTAGAAGTATGTTCTTTTCTTATGACAGCCAGAAAGAGAGTGAATCTGGATGGAAGGGGACCTGGGGGTAGGGGATCCGTGAGGCTTAGAGTGAGGGGAAACTGTAACCAGTATATATTGTATGAGAAAAGAATTTATTTTTAATAAAATGGGAAAAAACAGTAAAAAGACATTGTGGTTCTGTTTAACTGGTACTAATTGCCTGAATATCAAGGTACCAGATTCACTTAAGTGAAATCTTTGCTTTTCTGGGATAATGGGTGTTAATCAGCTGGGGCTCAAGAACTGGCTGTGATATATTTTTAGAAAAAGGCTATCCTAGTTTTGTGGAAGAAATTCAACTGTAAAGGCTGAAATTTGTAAGTTTCTGTATTGCAAACCCTAGGCGCAAAATAGTTTTTTGAATTATCATCTATTTAAGACATAATTAAAGAAACTTTTCTTCCATGTATCTTTTGAAAAATTTCATCTTTAATTCCCGTTTTCTAAATTCTTTGTCTTCTTTTTTGTCTAGGGATTGCCAATTGTCACTCAATATACATAGGAATCAGATCCCTAGCTTGGCATGGCAGTGTACTTCTTTACTCCTATTATTCCTAAATCAAATAGTATTTAACTCTTGAACCGCGTAAAATATAATTCCAACTTCCAAAAAATATTTGAGTCCTGAGAGAAATTAGGTTCACAGAGACAGTCAATTCAACTACTGATGTGAAAGGACTTTTTAAAAGTCTACATAATCTTAAAGGGCATTGTTAAAAATAACCACAAGAATAAATGTATCTTAGTTTATCTTAGCTTCTTCCAAAAGAATTATTCAGAATTTAAAAAATATGTATATATAAAAACAAAATCCAAACCAAAAAAAAGAAGTCTGAATCAGACAGCTTATCTCTGATTTGGGTTAAAATCATGACATCTGTGTAGATCAAACCAGTCAGATAACCTCTAATTCCCGATCCCTTCCTCTTTTTGCTGTATATTTAAGCCAGGTGCAGTTTGTTGGCTGATCAGAGACATTTATTATAGGTTTGCACTGAGATGCTTGTACTGCATTGCACATCAAAGCTGGGTCAGAGTGTTCAATACATTGATTTTTCTGTCCCTTCCATTTCTCATTCTATAACTTTGCTATAACTGAATCCATGCAGCTGCCATTGTGAGGTGGGAAAACCTGAACCCTGACTGAAAGTAGCAGACTTCTGAAGTTTCTTGAAATAGTGTGTTGATTTCTTCTATGTGCAGTACAGAGGGGAGGATGCATCTGGTTCATCTAATTTAGACACTTAAAAGTCAAATCCCAATTCTGCTTTTCAAAACCATCTGGGCTGCTTTTCATTCTCTAAGCCCAGGGGCCCTCAGTGAAATCAATGGTGTTGGCAGAAAATATCTGAAGAAGTGAGGTTAGCTGCTTGTTTGCAAGACACTTTTTGTTCTACGCATAAGAGAAGCAGATTTTCCAGTGATAGTCTTCTACTTGCAAAGAAAGGCACATTGACATCATCTGCAGAATGCTTAGGATTTATTAAGAGGTTCAAAAAAATTGCATAAATGATAGCAATATGCAAGTATCCTTTCTATGAGTTATAGTTGACTTCTGAATTAAGAGATTATTGGTAGGTAAAATATTGATGTATAATTTTTCTTCATCTTTCACTGTCAGAAAATAGGGACATTCTAGAAGCTCACACTGGTAAATTGAATGCTCAAAAGTGGTTTGATTAATGTTGTTATTCCCAAATAGGATTTGAAGATGAGTACAGTGACAAGAAATACAGCTTTATAAGACTCAATGTCTAGGATAATATAATCCTGCAACATGATGCTGCCATTATTTGAGACACTGGATTTTATTTTATCCCATTATAATAATTCTCCAGCCATTGCTATAGTAGTATTTTTAGATATTGCACAATTGTCTAAGTTCTAATAATCAAAGGTAAACATCTACTGTTGTTTATTTATTAAAGAGCAGAACAAATATCATTTTAATCATTACAAAAATTCTCCAAGTAAATAAATGGTATTTTATGTGTGCTACTGTTTCCTTCTTATGACAGAACTGTTAGAAATGCCATTTTTAGGGCTCTTCCTCTGAATTACTAAATCACACACTTGAGAGTAGATAGGTGGAAAGGCGTAGAGATGACATGACGAGCAATCAGAATTCTAACAAACCCTCTAGAAAACTGGGACTCAGGCTAAGGGTACAAAAAAAATGGGAAAATAACCTTTCATGAATTTCTGAAAGTCCCTAAACAAACAAACAACAAACTATTAACTATAGAAAACATATAAGTAAAGTCTGCCAAGAGACTTTTATTAGCCTGCTAAAGGACTGCAATAAGTGCTCAGGTTCATTATGGTTCTGAGGACATGGGAATAGCTTCCTCTTTACTATTTATGTGAAAAAACCCTCATCATTTATTTCTGGAAAATCTAATGATTCCTGTCAGACAATCGACCTAGCTCTCCGAAGCTGCCCCTTTCATTTACTAAGAGTCTCATAGTCAAGATGGGACTTGACAGGAATAGGTTATAAATGTGCTTAGCAACATGGTGTGACTGGTTACAGTCATTTCTATGTTGTGAAGTGGCCAGTAGCACAGATGAACTATGAGTCCCCATGTTCCTAAAGGTGATCAAACAGGTACATCTGAGGATTATTTTGGACTCCTTCTCTCTTGAAAAGTGCAGCATTTTATTTATCAAATGATCTACCTGGTTATGAGTTCAATGAATTTGCCTCTGTAGCTTAGCATGTTTCTGTTAAAGTTACTATCTGTTTATTTTTCCCATGCTGTATCTAGTATTGTAGAATTTCATGCAATAGCATGGTTCCATAGAAGAAACTAATTTGATAACCACACTATGTGGAGTGGCCATACTCATGAACATCATTCATGTTGCTCATTTTTGTCACACTGAGGCAGTTTATTGGACATACAAGTAAAATAGCCTATTGAGAACTCAGTTACAGCTGAGGACAGTTCATCCATGGCTTCTGGAAGGCTGCGCATCATCTCAAACTAACATCCAAAATATGGTCCCAGTTTTCCTCTGGGTTAAAGCCTGGACCAAGAACAAAAAAAAAGTGACAGCGTATATAATTTTCACAGTGACCTATTAAATTTTCTCTTTTTATTCTTATGACTTTATTATATTCTGTTGCAATATAGATTTCATTTTAAAGGGAAGAGTACATTCTTCAAGAGATATGGCCATAATTACATAGAATGGTCTCCAACGTGAGTGAATAACTTCCAATCTGTTAAGGACCTGAATAGAACACAAAGCTTTCAGTCAACTATGAAGATTCTAGAATATATCAACCTGTAATTGTGCAAATCAATTTCTCATCATAAATATTACAATCTCTTTTTCTACCTATCTATTACATATCTATAATCTTTTTTATCTATCATCATTATGTATTAATCTGGTCATCTATCCCTTTTTTGGTTCTATTTATCTGGAGGACATCACTAAAATATTCTACAAAGTATTCATGAAATATTTGCTTTCTCAGATTTTCTGTATGTTTAACAAAGGTTTATGATTGTCTGATTGCTAAAAAGGAAAGATGTAATTTAGCCTCTACCTTGATGTCATGTGGTAGGAATGTGCCATAATCATATTTCAGGTGCCCTTAATTCTGAAATATTTTAACTTTAGTGATTAATTCTTCCACTTCTGCTCTCAGAAACAAATAATGTTCCTATCTCAATATTACTAATTTAATTCTGTTCCTAAAGTATTTTTTTTTTGGCCAGGTAACATATATGTTACAAATTAAGAATATACTCTTTGGGAAGGATAAATTTTTTTCTGCCTAACATAAGAATATTGGGGACATTGCAATCTGTCCTTCAAGTAAATCAACAAGAGCTTTCAAATGGTTTCACTCTTCACCCCAAATTCTTAGAACACAGTACTTCCTCTTGATTCATTTTATCTTTCCTTTGTTGTGAAGTGAAGATCACAAGATGCCTTGAAGTCTCCTCGTTCTGTTTTCACAAGTGTTCTAAAACCAATGTGTTCACAAAAGCTATGTTTAGTCCCTAAAAGCAAAGAGGTTTTTTTGGGCAATCCAAGGGAAGCACAATACCTCCATATGTAAGTTTGCATTATTTGACAGAACATGGTTTATTTGTACATCTGAACCATCTATAGTTGTCTACTTCACTCCTCTAATTTCTCTAAATTAATTCCTAAGGGCTTTCTTAAGTAGATATAGAAAAAAATGCCCAAACAATTGATTCTACCTGAGAAAAGCACAGGATCTTTCTCCCAGTGTGTTAACCTACCCCTAGAAGTGTGTAATGTATAGGGGCACTCTCCCATATTAAATGGAAGATTTCCAGGATTAACATTGGAACAATATGTCTTCATATCTTATACTGGGAAAACTCTATTGGAAGAAATAGATTTTACTGATTCCTGTAAACTCTGCCCCAGGAATTCATAGCCTCAAGACTATTCTAGAAACGAAGAGAACTTATAAGATGTGCTGCTCAAGTGAATCAGATGAAAAAATTAAAACAAGATGAAACTTGTAAGGATCCTGTGAGCAGGAGCTGCCAGGTCACCTCTAGTCCTAGAATTTTCCTTTAAAATATTTCTCTGAATTATTAAAGTATAAATAAAAAGAAAAATTGTGATATATAAGATGAGTATAGTGTAAAATTTGATATATATTTAAAATTTGCTGTTAGTTAACACATTTGTTACCTCCCACATTTACTGGAAGGGACAATAAGAAACTCTTCAAACCAACAATGAAGTATTGTTAATTATAGTAAGAATTGTTACAAAATGTTCTGTAATTTCCCCATTTCATAATTGAGTTTAAACTCTTGAAATACTTGTTTTTATGCCAATACCATGGCATTTTTATTACTATAGCTCTGTAGTATAATTTGTGATGGGGCACTCACAGAGGAAATTCTCCAACAGAGTTTCACTGGGTATGCAAATCCCTCAAGGCATGCTCAGACTCAGCAGTAAGGCCAACAGAAGCCAAACTTAATCATGTATTTGGATGTTCATTGTCTCATAATGCTTGTCAGGATATTTGTGAACCTTACAGTCTTTTGCATATACATTATAGTCTCCAGTTTTGTGGTTGTATGGGATTTTTGTGTGAGAATGTGTCTATGCGTCTATATGTACTTCTAGTGACTTTCCTTTTTTTTAATGTTTGTTTACTACTTTTCCAGTTTTTATTTTATTATTAATTTTAGATGCTTGTTTCTTTTTCTCTATTGAAAATAATGGGGAAAAAAGAGTATGGATTTAGGTGGGAGGGAATTTAGGGAAGATCTGGGAGGAGTTGATGGATGGGAAACTGTAATTAAAATATATTGTATGAAACAACCTATTTTCAGAATAAAAGTAGAATACAAAACAAAAAAATTAAATAAAACAAATAAGCAAAAACCTCCTTGATGAACATGTACCCATCTCTCCTGATTCGGGCCCTGGTAACTAACATTCAGCTCATAGTGTTGTCCAGTGTAGCATTCTGCCTGTACAGATGAGCAATCTCTTGTGAATTCTGTTTATTCAAATATATTTTTATCCATTTAATTTTTTCAGGATTAGGGCTGTTTCATGTCACATTTTCCTGCCACATGGCTTAGACTTCAGGAATTCTAGCTGTCTCATTTTTCTCTTTTCTTATTTTTAAATTGGGTATTTTATTTTTTAACATTTCAAATGTTATCCTCTCACCTGGTCTCCTCTCTGCAAACACCCCATGCTATCCTCCCCCTTACCCTGTTTCTATGAGGATGCTCCCCCACCCGTCTACCCATTCATGCTTCACTTCACCACCCTATCATTCCTCTACACTGAGGCATCAAGCCTTCATAGGATCAAGAGCCTCCCCTCCCATTGATGCCAGATAAGGCCCCTTCAGCTCCTTCCGTCCTCTTTCTACTCTAGGAGATATTTAAAGATTTGCAAAGATTCATGAGAGACTATACATTTAAAGCTGTGGCCACAGCTCAATAAATAGGATTTCCCTAAGTTATCTGAGAAATGCTGTAGCAGTACCCTGAACTCAGAAGCCATGAGCATGGTGTCACAATTGTCTTGAATGTTAAATGTCATATCAGATCTCTATTAATATATGGAGGACTTAAGTTCTGAATAAGGTGAGTTTATGATTTAATAAAAGTGATAAAAATGAGTGAATGAAAATACGTCTGTTCGGGAGTCCTTTGTTTGTCCTTTATGGATATAAGCCATTTAGACAGTACTTTATGCTTTTAGATACTTTCGTCCCTCATTGAAGCATAGCAAATTCGCAAAGCAAATAAAACAATAGGGACCTCAAATCCTCAAGTAGTTCAAATATAAACATAAGATATAAAATGAAAATATGGAAGTTGCATGTAGCCGAAGTCTCACTATGCTTCAGTAGGGAACATTATTCCCTTTGTGCTAGTTCAGGAAGGAAATAACAGCAGGGTTTTAAAGCAAGTGGTATAAATTTAATATGATCCTAGAGCTATACTGTATGTGAAATCAAGATAAAGGCCTGGGGAGAAGAAGCCACTCACTTTTTTTCCTATTCTAATTATCTTCGTTTCAGTGGATTAGAAAATGGTAAATGTAGGAGTCAAGTTGGAGATAGTTCTCAGCTCAATCGCCTGCCAAGTTAAGTCTGATAAATGGCAAGTGTGTATAATTAATACTGTCATTTTTCCCTAGACCAAAGGGCGGCTGCAGTAACTATAGATTGTAATTGTCATCGTTGTCACATAAAATGTGCTATTATTAAGTTCAGGCTGAATTTTATCGCTGGGAATGCTCATAAATTGAGCGGTCAGTCATTTAAATTACCAAGTGGAGAGCTGTATGGCTTGCTTTAAAACTACTTCCTAAGACAATGTGTTTGACTTTAGACCTCCAAAAACTAATTGCATTTTTTGAACAGACGTTAGACAGGCTGTAACCTATAAGTGAAGACATTCTGACAGACATGCCATGTATACTTATAAATGTTCATAGGAGTCTTACCCTTTTATTTCCAAAATTTTTGGTGTACAGGCAAGAGAGGAAGAAAAATTAGATATGTCAGCGGGAGAGATAATTTTGTAAACAAGCTTATGGCTTTCTCAAAAATGTTTGGTTCCCATAGGTGTTGATGATGAAAAGTTAAAGAGTAAAGTAAGAAAAGCGGGTAGATTTCTTATTAATGGTCTAAAGAGTAATGATTTGAGAGAAGTCTGTGTGGGTAAGAAGAAATAGGAATGAGCTAACAACAGTAAAAGATTAAGTGTAATCACTTGAATAACTATGGGCATCATATATTAGCTTCTTTATATATTTGAAATGAGCAGAATTAATATAACTCATAGCTAGCATGTTCTGTTCCTATTACTCTAATATGAACAGTGTCGATAAATATATGAGCTGTGTTTTGTATTGTTGTTGTATTTACCTTTTCCAATATGGGAGCATAAAACAATGTAGTTTCATATCTAGACATAGAATAAAGCAACAAAAGCTTACACACACACACACATGCAAACATGCACCTCCACTTAATAATACAGCTAGCCTTCCCAGGTTAGTGCATTTTTCTATACTATAAGGAATTCTATAGCTGTATTAAATGTCTGTGAAACTTTATGTTCTTTCAAAATTTATTACTGTATCTTCCTGTGAAGTTTTCATGTATGTGGCATTCTACAGAGCACCATAAAAATATGATTCGCTCATATTATTCAACTCTTAAATATCATCTACTCAGACCATTTAATCTATATTAATCTCTTTCCTTCCCACAACTTTCTATCATACTATTCTTCATGAAATTATTTTTGCAGCAATGAGTGCTAATGGAGACAATTCAACATATTCATTGTCTATCTTTACCTAATAAAAAATAAATTCTCTGGCATTTGGATTCCTATACCACTTCACTCCATTTATAAAACTTAGGGCTGTGATACAGCTCAGCATATAAGAAATGTCCTCACAGACCCTATTTGATATCTAAACCAAATAGGTATAGGTATAGAGTGGTGGTTTGAATAAGAGTGTCTTCCATGGGTGTCAGATATTTGAGTACTTTGTCCCTGTTGATGGAACAGTTTAGGAGATATGACCTTGTTAGAGAAAGCATGCCACTGCGGGAGGGCTTTGAGGTTTCAAAACATGGTGTCATTCCTAATGTTCTCTCTTCTGTGCACTTGCAGTGTAAGATGTGACATATCACTTTCCTCAGCATCCATTGCTGCCACCTGATACTTTCAATCCATCTCTATGGACTGGAACCCTCTGGTTCTTCAAATCCAAATAACTCAGTCCTATATATTTCTCTGGCTATGGCATTTTATCAGAGCAGTAGAAAAGTATCTTATAGTAACAGAGACAGTGAGGCAGACCTCAGTGGACTGAACATTCACATGGAGGGGGCAATGTTCTTTACATAGGGATCAGTTCAAATTTTAATTTCTACAAAATCACCCTGGATCTACTCAAGGATAATGTTTAACTAGAAACTTAAATATTCTGTGGTCCAGCAAACTTGAGGCAGAAAAATTAACTGTCTTATTATATACATTCTTTGAAGATATGACCCAGCACCAATAATAGTGCACTGCATTTAAGTACACATTTTATCACAAATTTTACCAATGCTGTCTAATTTTTGAAAGTTTATATAATATAAGCAACCTTGTTTTACTTCGAATTTCATATTTTTTGGAAATACAGTATATTATTTTATTTTTGTGAGTGTATTTGTATACTTTTCTCTATTTTATTATGTTCTTTTTCTTACCACTTTGAACTCCTGTGTACTTTGATGTGGTAAATTCTGTTGAGTTCAATTAGAGCATTATTTAGAAGTGTGGATATAACAACCACCTAAATCCTGTTAGGAAGATGAGGCATCACCTTGTGACATTCTAATGTGAAATGCTAAAGAGGATTAACACTTAGAGCTGCTAATCTAAGCACCTGTGTTTTAGGCTATGGGAGGTAATGAGGTCAGTGCTATGTGTTATTTAATTATGACAATAGGCCTTCAGAGTCCGAGTCTCTGCTATAAATGTGAAAGTAAAGCCCAATGTGATTAAAAAAAAAAAGTCTCAGGAAAACAGTTACCAAGTGCTGCAGACATGATTTGATGTTTTGCCAACAGTCCACACCTATTGCTTCTGAAGTGAACATGTTAGTTTGTTGCAAGACCAAAATGGTACCAAGAAAGAGCTTAGAAATGTAACAGTATGCGAGATTTGACTGGTGATACAAAAAATGCATAGTTATTAAGCCTGAATTAGGTTACCTTTTACAAATACATGTACATTTTCTTCTTCTTTAATTCAGCTTGCCAGTATGGTTACGTGTGGATCAAATTGGCAACAAAATGAGACTATTTTAGTCTTGTTATATAACATTCTGAAGAAAAATTTAAAGGTCTACAGAAATATTCTCTAGTCTTATTGTTTGGACAACTTTGGAATGCATAGTGTTTCTTTTCCCTGAAGTTTATATTAGATCTCAGTAGATAGTGTAGAAACTGTTCATTGTACAACTTTTGACAATTGAAAGCCTGGCTGAAGAACTCCCAGTGGGATTTTCTGAATATGTTGCATTCTCTTTCTGGATAAATCAATTTAGATACTCTATTATCTTCTACAGTTATTCTGGCTGCACAGAATTGCTTAAGCATCTCTGCTATGGGTATTATTAACATTGTTGTAGCAAACAAATACTAACTGAAGAGTCCCAGGGTAGACTTCTTACATTGTAAGGCATGCATTCATGTATCTGCAGGGTACACAGTCTGATAGAGAAGAGGGAGGAGAAAGTAAAATCTTAAAGTGATCGATTGCACACAATCAAAGAAAATCTGTCTACCATATATATAACTGGATTCTTACAAGAAACTCTCATATCCCTGTGTTGATAAAGGGACAAAGCAGCACCTAATATTTTCATTACTGCAGAAGAGACAGAGAGAGAATCTCTCAGAATGGCTGAACTAAATGTCTTTTCATATACTTTCTCTTATACCCCTTGAGGTAGGTAAGAATCTGGATCAGCTTCAGTGGACATCCAGGATTGAGGATATGACTGTGGCCTTTTTCACATCCTTTGTGTATGTCTTCTCTCATACAACCTGAATGAATATGTTTATCATGACATGAGAAAGGAAATTCTATAGGTAATCTAGTGACTGTAACTTATGAAAAGCCTTTTGTGGAAATGACCTCATATTTGGATGTTGTTCTAAAAAATGACACAGTTTTGTTTGATACGAATATTTTACTATTCCTTTTTATTTTGCTCCTCAACACCCACCCATTAGTTCATACTTAAGCTTAAATATTTAATTGTAAATTCAATATGTTTGTTTACACTGTACATGTACTATTGCTTAGACCATTTTATCATTGATATTACTTCTATCAAAGATGAGAATAATATAACAGTAGTGTGCTTTAAAAAATGTCCTGGAAATAAAGTATTCTAATCTGTGATGCTAAGACAAGTTATTATAATCCAGCATTGGTGTTGGTATCAGATAATATGAACTTTAGGACTAGTAATCCCAGTGGTTCTGAAACTGTGGATCATGACCCCTTTGGAGATATTCAATGATTCTTTTACAGGAGTCGCATATCATATATCATGAACATATTTATCTTAAAATTGATAACAGAAAATTACAGTTATGAATTACAACAAGGATAATTTTATATTTTGGGGTCACCATGACAGGAAGAAATGTATTAAAGGATAGCATCCTTAGGAAGGTTGAGAACCACTTAGTTAGCCTAGTATAGAATTCTGTGACTTTAAGTGATTTAACCTCTGACTCTTTGGTTCTTTGCTGTGAAAGATATATTTTACATTTTAAAACATGAAAGTTATCACATACCTCCTAGTTTCTGTGAGCTATTCTGTTAGGGGTTCAGCATGAATATCAAACCTAATGTTTTGTGAAATATACTTGTTTTGCATTGGTGTTCACCTGTAGCCTTGCACAGAAATTCCACCAGCATTAACTGCTTCATCCGTCCCACAGAGATGTGATAAGCCAAAGCAGAAGACATTGCCATGGAGATAAGGTACAGAATCCAAGGCTCAAGTCAGTTATGTGAACATATGAAGATGACAAAACCTTTTCCAGATTAGCTGTAGGCCTGAATACCCTAATAGGTATTTGAGAAGTCACATTATACTAAAACTTAGTAATCTACTGACTTACCACTGAATTTTCTCCTGTACAAGGTAGAAAGCAGCATACTCTGGTTTTCATGTGACACTTTCTAACTCATACTAATCCTACAGAAAGAAAGCAGAAGACCCTTCAGTAATGCTGCGAGGCTACAAAGAGCTAGTGCTGTTTGAAACTAGTTCTCCTTTAAGTTAGGTGGTTGGTAGTTACTTTGGCTTCACTGTTTATGAGACAACAGCCTATGAAAAATTCTCCATGGCTAAGTATCCCAAACATTATAATTTTCTATTGAGACATTGCTATTGTCAGTACTAATGATTGTGAAACATGTGTTCATAGTGGAACTCGGACTTCTTAGAAGCAGAAATAGAACAATTAAATGGTATCATAAGATGGGGCATGAGTCTTCTACCAAGCACTTATAAATCATTTCTCAGAAACCACAGTGTTTTAAAGGAGAATTGTTAATATAAATTGGGGTATAATTTATGACAAAACAATAGCATGCAACTCAGCAAATATTACTTTTCTCAAACAACAACACCTCTTGGAAATAAATAATACGTTTGAGATTTTTTTCAAACTGTATTATGCTAGAAAACTTGATTTTTGGGTTGACTATATAACATGTGCACTGCAAATTGGTTATTTATATGTATGTAATTCTACCATAATGGCTAACATTGAATATTTTTGTTTGAATTATAATAAAAGTTCTATATACTATTAAATTATTAGAATTACTTATAAATTGTATTACTACAGGGAGGGTGCTGCAATCTG
The DNA here is from genome assembly GCF_004785775.1 of Grammomys surdaster. NCBI lineage: Eukaryota > Metazoa > Chordata > Mammalia > Rodentia > Muridae > Grammomys > Grammomys surdaster. The sequence goes on from NW_021604705.1 coordinate 464,644, forward strand.
TTGATAAAGGGGACAATTTTCTTATAAAGATTCTAAATTGGATGTTCAGTTTATAGTTTTTAATATATCAAAAGAAAGTAAGAAAAATAATTTCAAATATTTAAACAGTAAGACTGCCTGAGTGATTTTGAGCTTTAGAAAGAACTAAAGCCTCCATGAGTGATATAGTCTGTCAACATAGCATGGTCAATATAAAGAAAAAATGGCAAAATTAACTTTTTTATTTCAGATATCTCCAGTTGTTGAAAAAATTGGAAAAAGACTTTTAGTGTGTTTTCAAGTAGTGAGAATTGCTAAATTGAAGGCCAGAGTTCCTGAGTTCTAATGCTGTTGATTTGTCTTTGGGACAAATTTCATTCTATCCATAGACTTGAACCACTTTGTCTATAACAAGAAAACCGAGGCCCAATAAAGTAAAGCCTAAGTTATATTTGAGGAACTTGGAAGAAAAATGAAATAAAAAATAGATAACCTTTTGCAAGCACTGAAGTAAGCACACTTATTATGACTGTAAGAAATTTAATGATTATTTTGATAGTCCTACTTACAATAGTGACAAGGAATATGAATTTGAAGTGGAAAAGCCCAAGGTTAGTCATGACGTGTGTGTTCGAGAGACTTATTGGAATCTTCTAAATCTTTATCTAAACATGAAAATAAGATATATAAATTTCTTCTATCTTAATTAGGGAAAAGCAAACCAATTTCAGTGGTTCAGTCAAGTTGAAAACTATTCAATGAATCCTTACTACTCTATATGGACTAGCTAATAGAATTTAAAATGTTTTTGAAGGAACATTTTATGTTCTGTATATCTCGGGTGAGGACCTAGGTCCAGCCCAGGTATGCTCCTTGGTTGGTGGTTCAGTCTGTGGGAGCCTGCAATGATCCAGATCAGTTGACTCTATTGGTTTTCTTGTGGAGTCCCTGTCAGTTCCAGGTCCCTCAATCTTTTCCCCAACTCTTCCACAAGACTCCCCATATTCTTTCTAATGTTTGGCTGTGGGACATTTCAGTGTGAAGCTTGATGGAGCCTCTCAGAGGACAGTATGCTAGGTTTCTGTCTGCAAGCCTAACAGAATATCATTAATACTGTCAGGGATTGGTTCTTGCCCAAAGGATAGGTCTCAAGTTGGGCCAATCACTTCAGTCATTGTTCCATCTTTGTCCCTGCACTTCTTGTAGGCAGGACAAATTTTGGGTCCAAAGTTTTGTGGGTGGGTTGCTGTCCTTATCCCTCCACTGACAGTCCTGCCTTCTATAGGAAGTGGCCACTTCAGGCTTCATGTTCCCCACTGTTGGGAGTTGTATCTAGCGTTACCCCAGAGCTTCTCTGCAACCTTCCCTATCCCAGGTCACTGTCATGTCCTACAGGTGCAACCTCCCCCTCAATTCTCCACTGGCCAATTTCCATTCACTCTCTCTGCCCACTCTCCCTATACCTAATCCATACCTATTTCCCCGATACCGCTCCCCATCCCCTCTCCTACCCAGTTCCCTCCCTTCACCCACCTCCAATGACTATATTATTTCTGAGTGAAATTCAAGCATCCTTTCTTGGGACCTCTTTATTTAGCTTTTTTTGGATCTGTGAATTATAGCATGGGTATCCTGTACTTGATGACTAATATTCCCTTATAAGTGAGTACATACCATGCATGTCCTTTTGGGTCTTGGTTACCTCACTCAAGAGGGTATTTTCTAATTCCATCCATTTGCCTGAAAATTTCATGATGTCTTGTTTTTAATTACTCAGTAGTATTCCATTGTGTAAATGAACCACATTTTCTTTATCCATTCTTCAGTTGAGGGACATCTGCATTGTTTCTAGTTTCTGGCTATTATGAATAAAGCTGTTATGAGTCAAGCAAGTATCCTTGTGGTATGCTGGATCATCTTTTGCATATATGCCCAGGAATGGTACAGCTGGTCCTTAATGTAGAAGTATTCCCAAGTTTCTGAGATATCACTAAATTGATTTCTAGGGCAGTTGTATAAATTTGCATTTCTACCAGCAATTGAGGAGTGTTCCCCTTGCTCCACATCCTTGACAACTTGTTCTGTTGCTTGAGTTTTTGATGTTAGCTGTTCTGTTGGGGGTAATGTGGAATCTCAAAATAACTTTGATTTGCATTTCCCTGTTCACTAAGGATGTTGAACATTTCTTTACGTGTTTCTTGTCATTAGAGATTTCTCTCTTGAGAATTCTGTTTAGCTCTGTACTGTATTTTACAATTGGGCAATTTGAGATTTTGATTTCTAACTTGTTGAGTTTTTTATACTATTTGGATATTAGCCCTCTATTAGATGTAGCATTGGTTAAGATTCTTTTCCATTCATAGGCTATTGCTTTGTCCTATTGATGGTGCCCCTTGCCTTATAGAAGCTTTTCAATTTGATGAGGTCCCAGGTACTAATTGTTGATCATAGTACCTAAGCCACTGGTGTATTGTTCAGGAAGTTGTTTCCTGTATGGATTAGTTCAAGACTGTTCCCTAGTTTCTTTTCTCTTAGATTTAGCGTATCTGGCTTTAAGTTGAGAGCTTTGATCCACTTGGATATTCTTTCATGTTGAGTTTTGGAGTGGTTAGGGATATACTGTACATACCTAAACACAATAAAGGCAATATACAGAAAGCTAATAGCCAATATAAAATTAAATTGTGAGAAACTTAGAGCAATTCCCCTAAAATAGGAGAAAAAGGCCATCTCCTCTATCTCTTCAATATAGTAGTTGAAGATCTAGTTAGAGTAATAAGACAACTAAAGGAAATCAAGGGGATACAAATGAAATAAAGAAGAAAACAACATATTGATATTTGCAGATGATATGATCATATACGTATGCATAAGTGACCCAAAACATTCTACCAGTGACCTCCTACAGTTGATAAACACCTTCAGCAAAGTCGCTGGATACAAAACTAATTCATAAAAACAGGCTTTATATAAACAGGCTGAGAAAGAAATCAGAGAAACAACACCCTTAAAAATAGCCACATATGACATAAAATATCTTGGTATAACTTTAACCAAGCAAGTGAAAGACCTCAATGACATGAACTTAAATTGTCTGAAGAAAAAAACTGAAGAAGATAACAGAAGAAAGGAAGGTATCTCATGCTCATAGATCAGTAGGATTAACATAATAAAAATGGCTATCTTATAAAAAGTACTCTAGAGATTCAATTCAATTTCCACCAATTTTCTAACACAATTCTTTACAGACCTTGAAAGAACAATTCTCAACTTCTTATGGTAAAACAAACAAAAGAAGGATAGCTAAAACAATTTTCTACAACAAAAGAATTTCTGAAGGAATCACCATCCTTGACCTCAAGCTGTACTACAGAGAAATAGTAATAAAAACTGCATTAGCATTGGTATAGAAACAAATAGGTTGATCAATAGAATCAAATCAAATACCAAGAAATAAGTTCACACACCTATGGACACTTGATTTTTGACAAAGAAGCCATTTCTTATATATTTTTAAATTTACTAGTCAAAATATTGGATCTACTTCCTTATTTTTGCCTGATTTCTTCCCCTAGATATGTTAGAACATCTGTATGGATGCATATCAGTTTGTCCATGGTAAGGAAATGATTAGAGACAATGAATGCAACATTATTACTCTACATATTAAGGATATGCATTTAATGAGAACATCACAGCACAATCAATGAACTCAGTGATAACTCTAGAACGCATGAATGTATCACTCTTTTATAATTTAAACACAGGAAATCGATGCTCCAACTTGTGATGTGATCATGATTTGAGCTTAGGTCTTGAGTCTAATGGTCTTTAAATCACAGATTCTACTATATAGATTGAAGATTTTAAAAACTGATTTCTTTCATGTTTTGAGGATATAATGTAAAGTTCTTTTTGGTAGTCCCTCTATTTATATTGGATGGAAATATGAAGGGGACATCTGTGTATTTATGATAATTCAGTGCCAAGGGTTTACTATTCATCATGATCATCATTTGAAATCTGCAAAGTTAGGTTTATGCCTGATGACAGAGGCAGAGGCCATGTTTAAATATTTTGTGCTAACAAAGTCCACATCATTCAGGGATGTAATGTCAACTACATTTTTGGTCTTTGGATAGCTGTACTAGGGATTTTCAAGGACAGAAATTTAATCAAATGATCAAATAATTGCTCAGAATGGCTTAGCAGCAGTTCACCCAGAGAGACAGAAAGCCTCTCAGAAGTCCACAAGACTGCAAAGGGCTTTTCCAAAAAAAAAAAAAAAAGAATGACTGCTGAGATTTAGGTTTAAAATTCCACACAATTCTGAAGTTTCATTTTAATTCTGTGGGATATTTGTCTGTTTTTATGATGTCATTATATCTTTGTCATCTACAAAATCAACCGTGTCTTTTACAATTGCTACATTCGAGAATATCAATCACATTTGTATTCAGTAGTTTATTTAGATATTAGAATTATCTTAAAGTGGATTTAAATGTATTAAGGGTGGCTGTGATAGCTAATGTTGTTATCAACTTGATTGTATCTGACTTGTAGTGTAAACGATACCTTTCTATGATGGCTGAGACATAAAGAGTTCTAAGGTAAAAGCATGCTGCTGGTATGCCTGGCAACCTTTTTAGTGGTGTGTAAACCTATCTCATAACTGTATTTTGCTGCCTTCAGAATCCAGCTTCTTCAGCCTCTCAAGGTGGTTGTAATAACAAAGCTCTCCAGGACTCCAACAGTCCTTCAGCATCACATTAGGAATGCTGAAGTAACCAGCTCATGGACTGAGCAGCCATTTTTGAACTACTCATCTTTCATAGAGCGAGCATTCTTTACAGTTACTAATCCATGGTCCTGTACATTGGTTTAGTGTAAGAGTGATATTTAGAAAACTATGCCCAGTCCAGCTTGTTCCTGTGCAGCCATCATGTTCCCGCTGCTCCTTGGCTCTGACCAGAGCTCTGGCTAGCTAGACGTACAGGGCCTGGCACCCATGAGATGCCAGCGTGAGGATGGCTCTGTCCATCTCCTATGTTGCATCTACAAAGCTCCACCGAACCCCAGACAATGTCTGCCATCCTTGCAGTACTCAGTAGAAGTGAGACTCTTAAAGCTTAATGATAATCTAAAGGATTTATATATTTAGAAATGCTCGATCAACAAGATTCCCACACAATGAGAGTTGTTACCCAATATCTAACCTTTTGATAGAAGTTGCTACCCAGGAGAGCTTTCAACCCATCTGTGGATCTCCATGGCTGAAAGCCTCCTTCTTCTCCTCCCTTTCCTGTTTTTCTCCCCTCTCTTTCCTCTTTTCTTCTCCCAGCTCCACCTCCTCTTCTACTGCTTAATCACGAAGCTCCACTGCGAATACAATGTAGCGAATAAAGATTCAGCTACAGTGTAGTACCAAGCAGCTCCTTGTTCCTAGTCATATCGATTCTCCCAGACTGAACTATACAGTGAGGAATTTCCTGCTGCTCCTAAGTGTACATTTGAGGATTTCTCACAGCTCTTCTTTGGCCTCCCCATTATTCTATATAAACCGTCTCTTTCAATAAAACTTATCTCTAGGTTTTGAAGGAAAGACCTTTCATTCCTTTCAAAGCTCCATTCATCTTGTCTCTGAACAATGTACTTTCTCTTTTAATTTTTTTTTTTTTTACCTCAAGGCCTCATCATGCCTCATCCATTATTGAGGTCCTTTCTCTTAATAAAGACAATTTTGTGTCAACTTCTTCTCAGAACCAAACCCACTTCTCACACTTCTCTATCAACATTTCACCTGTAAGTGGTGTTTGTCTATCCTACTTTTATAACTCTGCCTGGAATTAGATGGACCGATCTCTAAAAGCATGCAGCAAGTACTCATTATCATTTCAGAAACAAATACACATTGGGTCTCATTAGGCCCTGCAGACGGAGACTTCAGTAGTTTTTCCTTTTCAAAGGAAGTGTGAATTAATTAAAAAGGAGTAGCAGCCAGGCAAAGCCAGCTAGGTTACAGAAATCATCATGACCCATGCTTATCTTGACTTGTGATGACTGTTAAAATACACCTGGAAAGGGCTGATGGAGTCAGGAAGAGAATAAACATGAGAAGAAGGGATTAGTGAATTAAAGGCTCAAATAGATTAAGCAGTTTCAAGGGATACAAACCCAAAGAATGATAAGGAATTTTACTTTACCTAATTTCTTCTTAAGTAGGATTTTAAACAGAAACCTTGAAGATTGTATTGAATTGGCCTATTAAATGCTCATTAAATACTTCTTGAATTCTGAGTTCAGTTAGTCAATAGTAGTTCATTAAAATGTCTGAAACCTGATAGTTAAAGGCAGACAGCTGAAAAACCACAGTTTCTCAACCAGACTGCATTTTCCCACATGGCTTAGTGCTGAGAATGTTGTTGTGCATTTGAAAAAAAAAGGATGAATATCAAAGGAGTATACAATGGCATAAGAAAATTACATGAACGTCAAATATCGGTGATCACAAATCAATTTATTTAAATACATCTATACTCATCTTCAAAGAGTTTTGTCAATGGCTGCTTGTTTAACGGGTTCAGTAACTTCAGAATTAAAATATGCTAGGAACTATTGTATGTCAGACCTTTCCTACCAGCATTTTATCAAAGTTCTTTAGAATTTACAGCATGTGAATGTTATGTTTGAAGTAAATATCCCTATTAAGTGAGAAACTTAATTATGAAAATATTTAAAATTTGATCTCAAGTCACATAGGTAGTAATTCCTTTGAAACATGCAGTCTGATTTGAGAGATTGTGGACAGAGTAGCTCTTTGAAAATTTCTGGTCATTAAAGAGACAAACCTAGAAGACCAGAAAACTGTCCTCTGGAAACAGATGAAGCATATAACTGTACTACAAATTTGAGGTAACAAACAAGTTCTGTGGAAATTTAAAAAAGGAGAGCTCATTCTATGATTCAGTTAGATGTTAAGGAATGAAACATAGGGAATATACCAGAAACACATAGATAAGAGAAAGCAAAACCTGGCTGAGGGCAAAGCTGCCTACAAAGACTAAATAAATGAAAACTGGCTTGAAGGACATTTAGGAGATGCATTTAAGGACATTCATGCTAGACTGTAGGAAATAGTGTCTGCAAGTGATTACTATGTGGATCCTCCTTGTGAAACAATTTCGGTCCTTTTTTCTAAGGAAGAGTTTATGATTAGTTAGGGAAGCATAATAAGCAATACAAGTTACCAACACCAAGGTTAGCAATACAATATCAGAAGTTTGGTTACTAAACTATAGTAAACCTTGCATGTCACTACAGAAGCAACAGTCAACTTAACCTGAGGGAAAGACAGAGTTTTATTAAGGAGTCAGCATTTGTAGTAGGCAAAAGGAACATAAAGTTTGGAGAGATCCTACACTAGAAACTTAACAGCTCATCTGAAAGCTCTAGAACCAAAAAGAAGCAAACCACACCCAAGAGGATTAGAAGGCAGGAAATAATCAAATTCAGGGCTGAAACCAACCAAGTAGAAGCAAAGAGAACTATACAAAGAAACAACAAAACCTAAGGATAGTTCGTTGAGAAAATCAATAAGTGAGATACATCCTTAACCAAACTAACTAAAGGGCACAGTGACAGTATCCAAATTGACAAAATCAGAAATGAATAGGGAGACATAACAAGAGAAAAAAAGAAAATTCATAAACTTAGCAGATCTTACTACAAAAGCCTATACTCAGCAAAACTGGGAAATCTAGGTGAAATGGAGATTTTCCAGACACCACATACCAAGGTTAAATGAAGATTAGGTAAACCATCTAAAAAGTCCCATAAATCCAAAGGAAATAAAGCAAAAAATCAGATGGTTTTAATGCAGAATTCTACCATACTTTCAAATAAAGTACCAATACCAATACTTCTCAAATTATTCCACAAAATAGAAACAGAAGGAACACTATTTAATTTGTTCTGTGAAGCTACAGTTACTCTTATACCTAAACTACACAAAGACCCAACAATGAAAATGTATGTCAGGTCAGTTTCTCTTATGAATATTGATGCAAAAATACTCAATAAAATTCTTGCAAACCAAATTCAAGAACACATCAAAATTATCATTCACTATTATCAAGTAGCCTTCATCCCAGGGATACAGAGATGGTTCGATATACAGAAATCTATCAATGTCATGTACTATATAAACAAACTCTAAGAAAAAAATCACATGATCATCTCATTAGATGTTTACAAAGCATTTGACAAAATACAACACCCCTCATGTTAAAAGTCTTGGAGAGATCAGAAATTCAAAGAACATACCTAAACATAATAAAAGAAATATACAGCAAACCAAGAGTCAACATCAAATTAAATGGAAAGAAACTTGAAGCAATCCCACTAAAATCAGAAATAAGACAAGGCTACCCACTTTTTCTCTCTTTATGCAATATAGTACTCGAAGTTAACTACCTAGAGCAGTTAGAAAACAAAAGGAAGTCAAAGGGATAAAAATGGAAAGGAAGAATTTAAGATATCACTATTTGCAAATAATATGATAGTATACATAAATTACCCCCAAAATTCTGCAAGAGAATTCATACAGCTGATACATAATTTTAACAAGTGGCTGGATATAAAATTAACTCAAACAAAGCAGTAGCCTTCCTCTTTGCAGAGGATAAATGGGCTGAGAAAGAAATTAGGCAAATAACACCCTTCACAATAGTCACAAATAATATAAAATATCTTGATGTGACTCTAACCAAGCAAGTAAGAGAGTAAAGGGCAAAACAACTAGAACTAGCACTGAAGCTGCATGGAACAATTCCTTGTGGCTAAATAGCGTTAAAGAATTTTTCTACCAAAAAAGGAGTTAAGTCTTAGACGAGAGGTTAAAACATCCGTGAAAGATGATCTTGATTGTAATGATCTTATTTGCAGACAAGTGAGCACACACAGACACAGTCACGGAGGTTACGTTCTTGGGTTATTGCTTAGGGAGCCTCAGGTGATGGGATAGAGAGCAGTCTCCTAGCTCCTCAGTATTTTCTTAACTCTTTTCTATTTTATTACTGCATATAATTCATAGTTTACTGTTATTCCTTAGTCAAGCTTATCTAAAATTGAAATGTAAAAATTTTAAACAGTGCAGATCATGCTTTATGTAAATTTCAGATATAAGTTCCTCTTGTTTATGTCCAGAAAACTATTTTTTAAAGTGTCTGTCATCTTCACTTCCATTATTTCTGTATTTTAAAATATTTCAAATACAGACACTAGTACAGCTAAACTGTAGAGCTTTGCCTAGCATATGCTATGTGTGAATTTGTAGTTTCACACCCTACAACTAATGACAACTAATCAAATGAGTTAATATAGACAACACACCAATACCTAATTTTGTTAAACTCAATATTTTTTTACTTTTCATATTGACTTTAAGTAATATTTTTGAGTGTGTAGTTGAACTAAAACTGCATGTTATATGTTCTAATTACCATAAGTACTATATTATTTAATGACTGTTATATCATTCTCAAAAAATTCATTTATTTTGTGTGTGTTAGGTGGCTAATGTAATACATAGTCCTGAATGCACATTTCAAAATCTTTAATAATATTGCACTTATCATCTTAAGAAAAAAAAGCTATTAAAAACTATGATTTGGGGTCTGATTTTTCACTGTACTGTTCTATTATGTGACAGTACAGTAATGTTAATATAGGTTCTTAGAAAAGAAAATTGATTTGTTTCCAACTGGGAACTGTAACAGATTAATGTCCAATGAGCTTATTTATAGATATATCCTTGTGTTTCTATAGGAAAATTTAGGAAGGCCGTGGCTTCCCATCCTGGGTCTTTCCCTACTTACTCTTGTTCTTATTGACAAGTTCATTCCTTCACTGGTATTACAGCCTTCTTCAGGATTCCAATAGATACTGAAGGCAAGCTCAGATATCCAGTCTCGTGGACTAGATTCTTGGACATGCACAGTGTCTACGTGTACATGTGTGTGAGTGTGTGTGTGCTTGTGTGCCTATGTGTATGTGTGTGTGTATTTATTCTACTACTTTCATTTCTCTAAAGAGCTCTGACTTATGCACAAACATAAGTAGAACTCACTGTATAATGCCATTTGTAGTCATACAATTTCATATTTAGGTTTAAGTCACCATTTTCTAGACATAGAGTCTTTTTTTCCCCTTTCATATAGTCTCCTCGAATTTTGCCACTGTGAGCTTTCCACTTGTCTCTTAACAGTTATAAATGAATCTTTGAAATATTGAGTGGCTGGGCAACAGATGTCATTAATTAATATTTTCAGAATAATGCCAATGTCTGAATTATAAAACATTTCAGAAATTATGATAGTAAAGAAAACTATTAACAGTTATCTTTTGGTTTCATCAAGCCTTGTAAGTGATCAGGAGTTCGCATTCATATGCTAATGAGGCAGCACCGAAATAAACATAAAAGCCACTGTCAGTGTATCTATCTCCATGTCTCAATATCTGTCGATGTATCTCTCTCTATATATATATATGTGTCTCTATATCTATCATCTATTTGTCCATCTACTTACTCCTTTTGCATTAAAAATATTGTAGGAAGAATAAAGTAATAAATGCATATGAAAGAAATGAAGTGAATACAAAATTGTGTAATGTTATAATATATCTGTTAGCCAGCACAATTTAACTTGATACATGATCCTTTTACTTTACAGTTTTAAAATGCATTTCATAGACAAAGCCATTATTTACTAGCCTCCTTGGGGAAATATGCAGAGACATGCAGTTCCACGTGGGTCTGTCCCACTGGAAGGCTTTTGTTTCAATGCTATCAACTTCAATTCTCTCCAATCATTTTTTCTTTATTCTCAGCAGCCATTGTTTCCAATAATTCACTCGAGTGATCTCGGCACCGATGTGAACAACTGTAAGGAGTCTGCATTGCTGCTGATGTTCAGAACGGCTTCTTGTAAAGGAGGTTATTTCTTACTCTATAGACAGTTAATAAATAAGTGGAGCAAAATTAAATTATCATTATCTCATATAACAAATGATAAGAAGGTATAATTTTACTTTTTATTTTTTGCTATTTAGAAATACTCTCAAGTCTTATCTGGTAACCTCAATAAACAGAATGATAGGAAATATCAGTGTTGACTCTTTCAGGGCTATAGTGCAGAGAAGGTGGCAAAGCAGACTCCCAGCTCTCATTAGTCATAGGGAACCTTCTGGAACAGCCATCACTGGTGACTACGTTTTACTTGTGTCTATTGTACTGGATGGGGAGGCACATTCACGATAATGCAGAAATAAGGTCATATGAGAAAATATTATCACATAGAATCTTAAATTCTGCTGCATATCTGTGGTGAAATAACTTACACTAACTAAAATGGATAATAGCTACAAACACTGTGGAAAAAACATAGGCTAATAAATTTGGCATATATATCCGCACTTTTCGAAGAATCCTATCTTTTTGTATTGATTCTTTGAGAATTTTAAGCCACACATTTTGATCATATTCATTCATCTCTTCCCCTTGTCAACAATATGAACATGCCATTATAGTCATCATTTTTATTGGTGGCCCTATTTTTATTTTTATGGCTGTAGCTTAAAGACTCAGTTGTCTTAAATCAAGTTTACTTTTTAAATTAGAAAAGTCAACAGGACTAGTTAAAATGTGCATTAGCAGACAGATTAAACAGACTTCTCCACCTTCCTGGTGGTTTTGTCAACCCAGGCTGTCGCTTTGGTTGAGCAGGGCTCTATGTTTGTATTCCTTAAGGCTTTCAACTTCAACAACTTGAAAGGAAATGTTTGACATGTGATTTTTCAAAGACAACCATTGATTTTCAATTTGTTTGATGTGATTGGCCAAGTGAAATACTTTAAAGGAATATGTTTATGTCAGCAGGACTTTAAAAGATCAGCTAACTGACAGTACAATATACACATGTTTAGCACTTCTGTGGTATGCATGAAGTTATTTGTACTTGCAGCCATATCTCCTATTTTGCCTATCATACAGAAGAAGTTGCTGAGGCAGGCAGAGTTGAAGTAAATAACTGAAACTATAATGTTGTAAAGGCAGATTTTGAACTCAGATTGCCATATCAAAGCACATGCTCATATCAGTTCCTCTGCACTAACAATTTACTGTTTCCCTCTCAAAAATGTGCAGAAATAAAATGGGACATTTTGCTTTCTTAGGGGATAAAATTTACATTTTTATATTGCTTATAGTTCAGTATTCAAACACAATGAGTTTTTCATGAGGGAAACATTAAATTATCAGAGAGGTGGTTATTGCTCTTTCTTTGTCTTACAAGAACTTAAAAAAAATTGCAGAAGAAAGCAGTTAGGCAAGAATTTTCTCTGTGTAAGAAAAACAACATGATAAATAACAAACAAGGGATAGGCATTGCTATGGCTGGGGAATGGCTTTTGTTCCTAACATTCACTTTTTAGTACTCTGGTTTCCAGGGTTGAGATGGTGAAATTTTTAAAATGGGGGCTTAGTACAAGGTAAGTGAGTCACCAGCCTCTACCTCATACATACATATCTTATGGGACTGGGCCACTTCTGCCTTATGACTGGAGTGGGCTTTACAAGAGGTTATTGTTTAATCAAGCTGCCCCAATGTCTAAGCTTGTTCTGCATGGCCCTAGTTTACTGTCTACCTCTTTACCATGTGATACAGCCAATATTGGCCTCTTCTTAAACTCTGTAGACACAAGAATCTTGAACCAAATAAACACATTTTCTTCAAAAAGTAGTCACCCTCGATATTTTTTTCAAAGCAAGTTAAAATGGGCTAAGACAGAAAGTGAATAATAGACATCAGAGATAGCTAAGGAATGACAGAGAGATAAGATAGTTTAAGTTTTATTTTTTAAGTTGAAATTTGATCTTGTTTCGAACATTTTCTTAAGATTGCATTAAATTTTTGATGTTCAGTTGTTTTCAGAATCAAAATTAAGATACCCTGGGGTTGTAAGCTAAACTGAAATACATGAGAAAGGACTAAATTGTTTGCTTTACAAATATTCTACTACTGGTGGTAATGGGTATAACTACAGTAGATACCTTACATTTAGTTTGGTTAATATTTTTACCATTTCCTATTTATTGTTCCCAGAAACTCTTAATATTATTTCATTTTACCAATAGCTTTTACCATTGTACACATAACAGGATAAGTAGGTCTTTCCAATATCATTTTGATGCCAAAATTGAATCTTTTCACGCTTTTATTAAGCAATAATGATGATGATATGACTTCCCACGCTCTTTTATTTCTCTTTCTTCTTCGCTCTTTCCTTTCCTGTATTCTATAACAGGTATATGCTATTTCTAAGATAATATTTGTTATACTGTACTCATTCATTCCTTCAATTTGCATTGTTAGAGAGATATAATAACATTATCTTTAGTGAATAATATGATACAGTAACTATTAAAGTTATCAATAATTATTTGAACAATTTTCTAAGGTAAATGTAATTATTATTGTGTCAGTTACTCAAGAAAGTTGAATATCTCACATAAAACAAATTCTACTTCTGCTTCTAAAACTAGAAGCTGCAGGAACTTCCCCCTTTCATTAAGCACAAGTAAAAGCCTGGTCAGCATATACCAAATAATAAAATAAGCCTGAAAAAAATTAAGAAAATGGAGACACATTCAACTTTACAACTCAAGAGCCAGCATTGGGGTGAGCAGTTTGGGTCTTTTGTTGGTTTGTAGACCTCAGTTTGGAGTTTAAGGTGTACATAATTGCAATTGATAAATACCAACATCCACAGACAAAAATAATGCGAACACAAATGTAGTTTCATGTCAGAGCTTCAACGATGACACTACCTGAAAGGAAAGAAAAAAATTGGATAGCAAATAAGATAGTAAATCTTGATATCACAGAAACAGCTAAGGTCCCATCCCCACTTCAGGCACTATTGGCCTAATTTGACGTCAGAACTTTACGTTTTCTCTGGACCACTGATGTAGTTTCATCTCCCCTGAGGCTGTGGTCAGAGAATGGCAGATAATGAAGCTGGTCTTTGTTACTTTCTGGTAAGAGTAAGGTATACATTCTCTTTCTATTGCAGTTACATAATAGGATGTACAGAGGAAAGTCAGGACTCTTCTTGCTATAAAGAGATGGCAAGGTCACCCCTTTATAACATTGTTGTTCAGGGAGGTCACGTGCAGAGTAAAAATACTACAATCCTATCATTTCCAGGAAGTGGTATCAGTAAAGGGTTTCTGAATCTACTGGGATTTCCACACTAATAAAGAAGTAAAAGAGAATATTCTTTTGAGTGGTAACAGAGGCCAGCGGTATATCTGTAACTCTGCCCTAAACACTTATGAGCCAAGCTCCCTCCTTAACCATGATTTCTCTAAATTGCATCTTCAACTTGTTTTGGTTCTAAATGTAAGAGTTGGAGAGTAATCTAGAGCATAGCATATACTTTGGGAATCCTCACCTTGGAGGCTATGCAAAATGATTTACTGCATCATGGTACACTTGGTACACAATTGTTTTAATTCAATAAAGTTCTTTCTGGCTTCAGAAGTGAACTCTGTAAATGGACTGGTCTTTTAGAGTGTGAGATGTACTGAGGAGGGTGAGACAGACTTGGCCTTGATAGAGATTGGGAAGGTGTAGATTCAAAATGATTTTACCTACCATTAGACTAATGAGACAGAGACATACTCTCAAGTAACCTACTCCCTATGATCTCATGGCATGGCTCCAACAATGGTTTTACATGCTTTCATCGCAAGCCCACAGAGATGTGCAGAAGAGTGTTGAAAGTACTTGAGATAAAATACATCTAAATTACTAGAGAGTGCAGCCATGTAAAGTAGGGTGGGCCAATGTGAAGTGGGGCAGGATATCAGAACTCACTTAGTGTCCCAGTCAGACAGCTACCAGGATACAATGAAGTTTAAAAGGCACTTTTAAAACTCTAAAAGCTAGGCTATTTCAATCAATACATTACGTTGCTAAGTCACAAGGGGTTCTTTATGCTTGAATGACATTTTAATTAGTGAAATTAACACATCTAATGAAAGGATGAGTCAGATGGAAAAAAAACCTGAAGGGCAAAGAAAAATGAGGCTCAAAAAGTATGTTTCCCTAACCAGTGAGCATTGTGCCATTTACGAAGACTCTTAAATTTGGAGAATTTAAACAAACTTGCTTGTTTAAAATTTCTTTCTAGAAATTATATGACCATATGCATATGTGATGTAAGTGTGGGTTTTTTTCTAAGGAAAATATGTGGGAGTTTTCAGTCGCTTCAGTGTGTATTCTCTCTTATGTGATCAATTATTTCTTGGTTCAATTCTGACTGTTACTACAGGCATATTTGGTACCTCTGAAAATGCATTGATAACTCAGAATAAAAATTTTAAGCATAATGCTTGAATGGAATTTGTTTTGTTTTCCTCATCTTTAGGTGACAAGATCATTTTAAAAGTAACTTCTTTTAAGTTGGTTATTTGGTAAACCTCTAGTAGTTCTGAGACACTTCTCTCTGGGAAGCTACCCCTGGGAGCTGGCTGTGTCAATTCCAAAGGCAGACACAGCTGTTCAACTATTTTTTTCTTGGCATTTACAAAAATAGCATTCAAATTGCTGCTGTAGTTTTGATAGTAAAACACTTTCTTTCTCTTCCCTTCTCACACCAAGTCCATTACCAAGTGATTCTAGAACCATGGACCATGTAGAGTTTTACTGTAGCATTTCTACTTCCTTCTAGCTGTACTGACCACCCATCTGCCTAGGGCTGAGTCAGTCATATCCATCAAAGAACTTAGTGCTAGTAATAGACATGGAAACTGCCAACTCCCAGGCATTTCTCAAAAATGGTTTAACTATTTTGCACTTTAATTATATTTCCATTTTACAGATTTACCCAAAACATTTCATATTAGACGTAGCTCTACTAAACCTGCTTTCTTCTATTTTCTATTTATTATTATTATTAATTATTATTATTGGAGCACTCTGGTAACCGACCATTATTTTTCCTACACCACATTTTTCTGCCTCTTAGGTTATCTAAAAGAGTGTTTTAACTAAATTAGTAAACACAATCCAATTTGAAAGAAGAAAGAAGAGACAAACAAGGTAGTCATTACATAATTGAGACTTTGTCAATAACTCCCCTACTTTCCCATATTTCTTCTTATATTTTCTCTGTAGAATTTACCAAAAGACTACTTATTAAGGACTATCAAGTCAAATACAGTGAATTAAACAAATAATGCTTTGTTCTGTTTTCTAGACCTTGCTGTGTGGATGAATTACGCATTAATAAGGTTCTATAGTGGAATAAAACCAATAAATAAATAAATATTATAAAAAAGGATTATCTCATTGATTTATACAATACAGAATGGGTAGTCTAACAATGATCATCTCACATGGGAGAAGCTAAGACCCTAGTGGATGCTTGGTTCACAAAGCTGAATGTATCTACCATGCCAATATGGCACAATAGGCCTAGAAAATCCCTGGAGAGTAATTAGTCTGTAGTTCCATTGGAAGATTGAAAAACCAGGAGTGTAACACCAGTGAAGAAAGACAATAGCATCAGAGATCACTGCACTCACCAGCAGAAGATAAAGGCAGGCAGGCAAATAGGATCACTTCTTCCTGGGACCCCTTTTTATTTGAGTCACTGCAGGAAGATATATAACCTCCTTTTAGCTAAACTCTACTTGGACTGAGGTCACAGACCAGCCTAGAGATGTGCCTCTTGTTTGATGCCAGATATAATCAGACTGCCATTTAAGAATAAATATTTATGTAATATAAGATCAGTATAACATATTGATCATAGGTATTTGACCTTTGTTATTGATCATACCATATCAAAACCAAGAAAATAAAATATGATCATACAGAGGTTGCCTACTTTAGGTCTGGAATAATTAAAATGTAATGCATTTTCAAAATTTATTCTCTTGTATGTTTTTAAGGGACTTCTAAAGTGGCATTCGGTCCAGAAGTTTTCCATAGAAGCTATACTTAGAAAATGTTTATCTTAAACAGGACACAAATCATTCATTCCAAATGTATCTCTAAAGGATTAGCAGTTCTTTGGAGCTTTATAGATAAGTCTCGTGTTGAGTCTATTGCCTAGATATGAGTGTTGCTTGAGAAGGAGCAAACCGATTTTAAATTAAATTTGTTCTTAAACTATTTACACAAGTACCCAATGCATAACAACCATTTTCACCCTCCACCTCAGTACCTCTTATGTGTACTCTCCCATATCCAGATAAATCGTCACTCACGTTTGTGTCTATTCATTTTGTTTTGTGACTCAGTGAATTTAATCAGGGCTGTACATATGCACTTAAGATTATTTGTTGATGCTGGTGTGTTCAGCAGTGAGAACGTAAGTGAGGACAATGATTGCTCCTTCCACAGAATCTAGTGTTAGAGGATAATACCAGGGCTCTTTGAGCCTCTCACTTCAATGCTCAGTTGTTGATTGGACGACCTCTGTATGGCTCTAGTGGAGGTACTTAGAGTTGCTGTAAATTAATAATTACAATTGTTTGAATCTACACTAGAAAAATGACATTTCAAGGACCTTGATTCTGTTTTTCAATTCATATATAATTTCTGCCCATCTTCTGCAATGTTTCCTGAGAATTAGAAGAGATTGCGTAAGTGTTCTATTTAGGGTTGTGGTTAATACTGTCAGATGTTAATTGAGTACTGGGTAGCTAGGAGTCTCTGAATTTACCACATTTCATTTTCTAGGTGGTGGTTCTGATGCTAAAGTCCTATACCCCAATTGGTTCTTGATCTATCAGTAAAAATGCCAGTGGCTACTTGCTGGGTGAAAGGAAAGAGGTCCAACTTCCCTGTCCCTGGAGGAGGAGGTGAGGAGATGCAGAGGAGGAAGGGAGTTTTTCTGCCATGCTTTGGAGGGGGAGCAAAGTGACCAGCCATGTGAGATCTCTCCTGGAGCAGCTTCTCCAGGCAGGAGGTTAGAGTGGAGGAGAAAAGAATAAAGGTAACTAAGCAACTGAAGCCGAGTGCAGGTGCTGAACTAAGGGTATTGGAAAGGACACAGTAACTGAGAAAGGCTTTAAAGAGTCCAGCAATTGAACCAATAAGGCAGGTTGAAATTGAGCAATGTGTGTGTCCGTGTTTTTCACCCACGGATCCAATATTCTCCAGGCAGGGGCTGATAGCATGATCTGCTCAGAGCTCCAAGTGGGGTAGCAAAAGCTACATCTTACACATTATAAAAAAGAAGCATCTCTGGTTAAAGCTATGAGTAGCTTTGTTCTATGGGTATAGACATAACCACTTAGAAGGGCAGGTTGCTGCTAAGTAGATTTGACTGAACATAAGTCACACACTTAAGCCCATCACATCTCTAGATATAGGTTGTTAGCTGGGTATAAAGTAGCAGGTATGACTTTTTTTTTCTACCCTGAAATACTCAAGATGTCCTTGTTTGGTTTGGTTTTATTGAATGATTGATGATTGATATTTGAATTTCGTATATGAGTATTGTATTTATAGTTTCCTACTTTCCCACTTGTTCCTCCCATAACCTGCCCCCTCTCCTAACAAGTTGATGGATTCTTTTAAAAACAGATTTGTTACATTTAGTACATGTGCATATACAAATATAGAAATGCAAACTGCTGCATCTGGTTAGTGCTACTTTTAAGGATGACTGATACTGGATAAACAATTGGGTCCTCATCCCTAGAGAAAACCCATTTTCCTTCACTTAGTAGTCATAAATTACTTGCAGGTCTTAATCTAGAAGTGGAACAAAATCTTAGTGCAAATGATTCAGTAGCTAATGCTGAAATACCAGGCATCTGTAGAACATTGAAATGAGGAAAAGAAGAGGAATATGAAAGCTTTGAGAAATTTTAAATCAAAAGAAATAGCCCAGGTAACAGGCATATCCACTTCAAACGTGTACTCCTGTCCTCTTTCTTTTTGTATTTTTATTTTAATTTAGAGTGATTTGTTTATGAGTTTATGTAAGCAGAACTAGGAAAAAAAACAATCTCATTGTTTGTTTTTAACTACATGTGCTCCATAAACTTTGTCAGGTCAAATAAAATAGTAATTGACAGAAATTGAATTAACTTCTGTTTGTTGTTGATTGTTTTCATTTTGCTTTGTTTGTTTTTTGGATACATAGTCATTCTATTTTTGAAAAACTGAGAACTCATATCATCTAAAGGAAATAATGTATAAAAATATGCAAGAACTCTGGATAAAATGTTGAGAGGAACTTTATGTGAAAAATGAAAACGTTGGGGGAATGCAATACACTGTGGGACCACTGGAATAGAAATAGTGTGTTTTGCTGTGATCTTGCTGACACAAACCTGTAGTTTTATCTACTAGAAAGGCTGAAGCAGGAGGATCACTTGATGGATTAGCTCAGACATCAAGGGCAGTGGGAGCAACATAGGGGAGGCTCCGTATCAAAAACAAGTGCAGCAGCAAAATGATAGCATTATTTTGGAATCTTACTCTAAAATAACATTCTAATTTCCCATTTCATTGTGAAATGGAATAAATAGAAAAGAAATTACATATGTGTATACTACTACATATGTCAACCTTCCCAAATCGGACTTAGATTCTTTGTATCGTTGTCTGTCATTTTGAGGAACAGTTACGATGTTATCTTTTACCAAATACTTTTCTTTATCTAGTTTTTCAGTCCATTTTGACCTACTTGAGAATTGTAGTAAATCTTTCTTTTCTTGCTGACAGTATTGTTTCTTCTTGATCCACTGGGTAATATAGTGACATACAGCAGCTCAGTTATTATTTTGGCTTAGAAAAGAAAAATAAGATCTCCCTTTATTCCTTATTCTCCATAACTCTGTACCCTGTTATTGTTTCCCTTTTATAGCAAAAGATCTTTGTGAAAATTCTAAAATATTTTAGTTGCTTCTCTTGTCATTCTCTCCAGAAATCCATACAATCTTCTGAAATTTACCACTTGAACCAAATAGTTCTCTAAATATTACGAAGTTGAAAAAAATCAAATTTTGGCTTTATCAGTAATCTTTTATCAATTTATCAGTATTACTTCACACTTTCCCTCATTTTCTTCTGGATTGCAAAGAACTCTTCTATCTTCATAACCAGAATCTGCTTTCAAAATTTTAGATCATAACTTTATGTTTGTGAATATCCAGGTATATCTTTAACCTAATATCTCTCCCATATGTCACATTTGCTCACACACCTATTATAATTTAGAATATAAGGTTGAATGCCTAGCAGATATTTTAGACCTAGTAAGCTCAAACAGACCCTGCTCTTGAAACAGAAGAACCCCTTACAGATTGTTCTCCATGAGCTCAGGGTGAATGCCTTTGTAGTCACTTGGAACTCAGGCTCCACCATCTTCTTTCATACCAGAGGGACATGTTTTGCAAACATTGTTTAAAGTTCATCCATTTTCATCACTTTCATTCAAGTCATTGTAAGTTTTTCACAGTTCAGTTTAATAACCTTCTAATTGATTTTTCTTACTAAGAAAAAAACTACATGAAAACGAAATTAAAGTTCATATGCCCAAAGTGTAATCGAATCATCAATATGGCTGATGTGATTTTTCAGAGGAACTGGGTCGTGGAGAAAACATTGAGTTTAAAATAAGAAGGTGTGTATTCAGATTCCAGTTTTACTCTTTCCTGTCAGTAGGATATGAGTAAATTATGATAAATAAACCACTGTTCCTTATAAGTAATGTGAATGTCATTTGCTCTAATCACTGAACAGAAATTCTGGGAGAAATTACATATAAAACCATACTTGTTGCATTTATGAATTTTCACTTTAGTAAAAACTGACAACTACAATAAAAATTAATTTTAATAAAATAGTTAATACTGCCGTAGGAAAGATGTAAGCATAGTTCATAATATTTTTAAAGTATCAACAAAATGTTTAAATTAATAGAAACTCTGCTTTGAGAATTATTCTATAGAGGAGAGAGGAGGGGGAGGGAGCCACTTGAAATGGATTGGAAAGATTTATTGGGTCCAGAGAGCAATCTACAGTCCAGTAAATTGGCATTTGAGGGGTGTCACAAATAATAATACTCTACAGCTTGCACGCCAATGCACAGGTGTCCAAAACCTATTACAACCCAAGCATTGGACTAAAATCGTATGAAGGCAATAGCATGGCCACTGTGAGGAAGGTGCTCAGAAAAGAGCTTTTTAAAAAAATCCCATTTAGCAAATCACTTCTACCCTCTGTCCAATAAAACCACAGCACCTCAAGAAATTAAATTATCTGCTTCCAATTCAACCCAAACCACTTTACGTAATAACTGCAGGTTGAAATAATTGTGTATCAGAAAGGTATCTGAGACACTGGACATATTAAACAAGTGTTTGAGACATTGTTGAAGCTTGCCTGAGAATCTGGGGCATACTAGATTACTTCATGCTTGACCACTCTTAACAACTGAGCTCAAGGAGCCCTTTCCAGTAAGGGATTTGTTACAATTATGTGTGTGTGTGTGTGTGTGTGTGTATGTGTGTGTTATAGTTTAGAATATTCCTTAAATATTAATAAATATCTTTTATAGACTATGTCCTTGTTTATTTTGTGAAGAAATACTTCTGTCTCTTAGGTCCAACTAAAATTGGTAACTGAATTGAAACTTCATATGAACACAGGTTCATGTATTATCGCAATAGAAATAATAACTCTTCGGTAGTATTTTCTGTTTGATACTTAAATTCAGAATTATATTTAAGAAAAAGTCATAGATAATAGTTTTTACAGTTTTGGGATACATAAATGTTCTCATGGAGAGAATTTAAGAGTTCCAAAATAGTTTAGAGAGGAAAGAACAGTCTTCATCTGAGGCTTTGTGAAGTCTGCTCTCCACACACCAACATGCTTATGTTTTTATTGTTGTTCTTATTTGAGCAAGCATATTGCTAAGCTTGCACGGATGCAGATTTGTTGTTATGGCCCTAAGACTCTGTCTCACAGCAGGTGTCCTAGTCTAATGATATTTCATCACTATATATACATATATATATATTTAATGAGAGTAGAATAGGCTGTGAATTTAAGAGGGAGTAGGTAGCAGGGGTACATGAGCAGATTTGGATATGGGATAGGAAAGGTAGAAATTATGTAAATATTGTACTCATATGTGACATTTCAAAAAATATCAAGTAAGGAAAAAGAGGAAAAGGGAGCTAATTATTATTCCCATAAGGTCTTTTAGTTTTATATGATTTTAGTATCTCTAGAAATTATGCTATGTAATAGAATCACAAGTATAAGCAAGCATTACATGGTCCTTCATCTGCTCTGTATCTGCGGTGTTCAGAAATGTGACCTATTTCTTTCTGAGATCTGAGAATCTACGTTCCTTTCTGGATCCTTTTGAACCTTCTCTTTCCCATGCCTTCTTTTCAGTCCTGTTCAAATTGAATTCTATTTCAGGCTGAAACCTTTTAATGTGAGGATCGAATCTGGAGGCAATATTGAAGTGGTCAGTTTTGAAATTTCAGCTTAAATAACCTAGACACAACAGTTACTTTTATAATTTTTTAAATTTTATGTTTTCTAGTTTTACTTTGTAGGATTCACAAAAATGTATGTGTAGTTAAAGCAAATGATTTTATGATTTTTTTTTTCTGTATGCCTATACTGGGAAATGTTTGCCACATGGTGACTATGTGATGGTCCTGTGTCAAGCACTTGATAACAGCCAAGAATAGATTTTAGCTGTCTTTGCTTTACAGCAACTCTTGCCCTAGAGATTCAGCTGGGATTCTCAGCCCACAGCTGTGCATTTCCTAAATACCTAGTGCTTGCTGTGGGGCACTTCTGTGTCTCCCTTGCTTTCCTTTACTTTCTTCTGCATAGTGGTGGCTACCACACAGGTTCTATAAAAGTCATGGCTACCATATCAGTTTTTTAGAAGTCATAGTTTGTCAGCACCTGTTCCTCATATTTGCAGTTGTGGGGTCACAGACACTGTTTCACCTCCTTCTCATTGATAGTGTCAGCAGGTTTTGTTTTTCAATTCTAGTTGCTTTCTGACTTTTCTTGCAGGACCCGGAGAGATTCAAGAACTCTGTCACCACTGCCATCTTCTCAGAATTTAAAACATGTAGTTTTGAACTTGTCTGGACAAGTAGTGAATCTCTAGGGATGGAATAAAGCTAAGATTTATACACTCGCCAGAAGTTATGACTAACTGCACAGCTGGTCTGCACATAGGACTAGAAAGTGTGAACCAGACAGCTGTTTATCAGGATTGGGATGTTTTTATTCTCGGAATGCTTTCTTTCAGGCTGTTAAATATAAACTCACTTATATTCCATGAAAGCACACACACACACACACACACACACACACACACACACACACCACTACTTTGAAACTGAGAAAAAGCAGGAATGTTATACCACCTGTGTCTAATTAAATATTTCTGATAATTTAGTATAATTACAAATGAAACAGCCACTTAGCTACTTAGAGTAAGATATCATATTTCCTACATCCATTGTATGCCTGAGTGTTTTCTTATTGAGGAGTTTTAACTTGAAGGTGATGTTAATAGCTTCAGCTATTGCTTGTCCTAAATCATTGAATTTTTTTCTGAATATGCCCCCTGTTTGCATTTCTTTTTCTTCTTTCCATCTTGCTCACATTGCCACTTCTTCAGATCCCAACTACATTTTTTTTCCAAACTGCCGTTCCTGATACACAATATTCTGAGTCTAGCCATAACCACATTAGCCTCCTCTTGCAATAAGAAATTATCTATTTCACAGGGTTCAGCTAGTGTTCATGATTCAATACAAATAAGAATAATGAAATTTCAACCTGTATGTTTTAACATAACTTTAGACTCTATGATTTTGAATTAAAAAATAGAGTCAACCATTTTCAAAGAAAATACTGAGTTTTACGACTTCAACATATTGAGGTACATGATTTCAGTTACAGCTTCAATTGCTATTTGAAGTCTAAAGCTGCTCTGTGGTTCAATGGATGATTTTATTATTGAAGTAGGAATCAGGCTCCACATCTTCTGCAAAGGACTACAACATATGTTACTAAACATTCCTTACACTTACTCTAACCATTTCCTCCCAGCTTCTCTGCTATCATGCTGGGAACAAATCCATCAAAAATAGTTACATATAAGTAATATTCCCCTAAGCTTGAGGTTAAGCAGTTAAAGTCAAGTTTACCCAATCAGAACTCTCTTGCAGAGATATGAACTCAGGTGTCACTTACTATTTACTTTAGTAACTGTAGCCTCAGAACTATGGAAGCATGTTTTTGTAATGTGGAACTACAATGAAGAAAATGTCTCTTCCATGAGATTTGGGGTAAGGCTTGTGAAGTGGCAGAGATGAGCTATGAACACATACTCTCTGACTCTGTTCTGTTTACTTTTTATTTCTGAGATTTTGGACTTCATAAGACACTATTAAAGAAGAAATGCTTCTTCTCCTCTGACCTCATCTAATTTAGTGAGTTTTGTTATTTGTAATTAGTATAGGATTTGTGAAAGCACTAATAATTAGCTACTGAATAAACATGTAGTCACACCTCTTAGGTATCTATAATTTTGTGACTTTCAGTTGATGACCTCTGTAGCCATTGTGATAAGAGAAGAATGTGCATGCTGATAAATATCACTTGACTGTGTTGTCTATGATCTATTTAGTCAAACTTTAGAGTATTCCAGATGTATCATCTTTCTAGTGTAAGCCAGATAAACCTAGCAGTAACTGTGGAACTTATTTGAAACATTAGTATTAATATAATTAAGAATACTCATAGTCCATTTCTCAATAATTATTGCAGCTCTATCACGTTCCCTTGACCTATCATTACTTAGAGATGGTGTTTCATGACTTCGATACATGGGTGTATCATGAGAAATTGGGAATAAATATCAAATACTTATCTCTGTCTCTGGCAATAAAAACTAGCTGAGGCAAGAGATAACCCAAAATATTGCTTCAAGGAAGTCGTTTTCTCTTGCTGTTTTTGCAGAAGCTCCCTGTGGATGTTTTGTTAAGCCAAAAATCACTGATACAAAATCTGAGGCTGGCTCTACTGTTGAATCTATGCTCCAAAACTTCAAAAGGCTAATTTTTATGTACTATGCCTGGAATCTTATGCATCTTAGGCAAAGACAAGACAATCTGTAAGCCAAAGCATGCTTTATTAAACTAAGGAATTATTTTCCCTAATCATCACTTTCAGTGGAGTCAGGGTGAGAAACAAAGACAAGATTAGTGTCTTCAAAGGTTACAGCTCCTAAGGTAAGTGAGAGCAGACCAAGGGAATAGCAGATAATTTTGCTTTCTATATACGAAAGAGTGAGAGAAAAGATACCAAGGAAACAGGTAGTTTTGATGTAATTTGCACTTACCTCTTTGTTCTGATCCAAATCAATTCACAAATTCCCAGACCCAATTCAACACTTTCAACTTGAATAGCTTGATCACATAAAAGTGTCTTTCTTGATTCCCTTGCACGTCTGTGTTACTATGACATCAATAGTCACTAGAATAAGGAAAAACTTAGGTTTAAAGCTCACTAATTGACAAGTTTCAAACATGTCATCAGTGTTAGAATTTGGGCTTAAAGATCACAGCATTCTGTTTCAGAATTACATGACTGAAATTATCATATCAACTCAATCCAGATTCTTTAAGATATAGTGTTTCTGTATTAAAATATACAAAATATTAAATTTCATTAAACTAGTATGCCAGTTGTTTCAAAACCTTTTTATTTTTACACTGTACACATTTTATACATTAGGTATTTTACTTAAAGTTTTATTTTGAGTTATTGCTATTTTTAATTTTTATCCCTAATTGCTATTACCATGGCTATCAGCACCATAGAAACAATGATGATCATACAATAAAAACAAACTGGAAATTTTACCAGAATAGCTCAGCTTAAAATAGGACAGAAAAGCCTCAAGTGGAAGGTCTATATATTTAAATAAATCCATCCACCTTTTCTCCTGGAAACAAATTTATATATGAAAGTGTTGTTGGTCTGTGACTTTCTCCACTACAGCATAATGGATATGGCATTGCTTTTCCCATACTCTGGGAGCCTTTGGCAACTTTGCCATAATGAAATGTTGTGTATCCTACAAGACTTTCACATTTGAATCTGGAAATATTGAAGCAGAAATCACACTATCCTCTACTCCTGAAATTAAGTGTTTTTATTGACTTTTGCAGCTAGGCCAAAGTCAGCTGTTTATTATAATTTCTTATGGATTTTCCTCTATTCATGTAAATAAAGCTATTAACTCTTGGCTTGATCTTTAGCATTAACCCTGACTTTCTGAAATTAGTATAATATTTAGGGTTCTTTGTCATTGTTCTCTTTCTTTTTGCCAGTCACTAATTTTAAGTCTTTTTAAATACTTCATGACTTTTTCTGATTTAGGTCACTCCTCTTAAGGAGAAGATGAGAATTATCATGGTATGTGTAGAGTTTGAAACCTTTATTTTTAGGAAGCTTTGTTTCGGTGTCAGGTCAGGGGCAACATGATAGCCATTATGGTTACCACACAGTTTAAAACATTATAATATAAAATCTGTTTCTTTAGCTCACCATATTGTTAACTACTTGACTTGAAAGATTGACACTTCCGGACTTCATGACTTATTAATGTCAAATTTTATGCAATAAAGAATCCTGGAAAAACCTGTTTCTCAATTATATGATGAAAAAGTAGAATGCTTTATATATGATAGTATTATTGGTCATTTAAATTGAAACACAAGTCAGAGATTATTGTCATTTTTAAATCATCAATAATCAATGATCTACCTGTTCATTTAACTTCCATTTAGAAAATTTCTTCTTTCCTTTCTTTCTTCCTTTCCCTCTTCTTTCATCTCTGTTAGTCATCATTTTATTTCTTCAACTGAAGTAGTTTATCAGTTTGTTAAACTGGTTGTATTTTCTATATTTCAGATTTCACAGTCCTGGAAAATGTCAAAATACTTGGTTCGTGTCGGTCTTCAAGAAACAAAGACAGTATGTAGAGTATTGAACTCTCTCTCTCTCTCTCTCTCTCTCTCTCTCTCTCTCTCTCTCTCTGTGTGTGTGTGTGTGTGTGTGTGTGTGCATACAGGTATATACATGTTCATGTAGGTGTGTGCATACAGGTACTTAAGAATTGTTGAGCATTTCCATATGTATAGAAGCAGAATTAGATGTAGGGTGTCTTCTCTATAGTTTTTATCTTATTTTTCAAGACAGGATCTCTCATTATACGTGGAACTCGCTGATTTTCTAGACTGGCTGGATATGATAACTCAGAAATCCCCTTATTTCTGTCTATTCAGCACTGGGATTATTGGAATTACATTACTGAGCCAAAATTTTACTTAGGTGGTAGGATTGAACTCAGATTCTCATTCTTGCTTAACTAAATGAGGCCTTTCCCCGTCTCAGAAAGTAATCCTTTTATATCTAATTTTTTTTTACTGGCCTTAGAAATAATAACCACTCAAGGTTGTAACATTGTTACAGAAGCTGTTTTAATATTTTCATTGCATTATTATTGATAAAACATTGATTAAAAAGTGTTTTCTACAAATAAATTAAAGTAAAACCCGTGTGGTTTCCCATTCAAAACTTTAAAATTCATACACAAAATCTGGATTCAAAGCTATTAAGCAAATGGATTATAACTGATAAACTTGGCAAGACTGGTTTGTAACTCAGAATCCCATTAAAACACATGTCATGTAACTCCAGGGACCTACTATGAGCTGGGGTCCTTGAAAGTCATCCAATACTGTCACATGGAAATGTAAACCAAGCTCTTCACACTTTAAGCTTTGGAAGAAAGACCACATAAAAGCCATTCAGCCATGAAAATAAAAATCTCTATTTATTGTAAAATTGATCATGGTCAATGGTATTGTATAATCTTAAGTAGAGTTTTTTAAGTAATAACTCAGAATTTGACCTCATCAACATTCTTAAGTCAATGAAAGAAGATATTGTGTCAACTACAGATAATCGCTTCCAGTCTTTCATGGTTTCTTGATTACACACTCTGGTGTGCACAGTTGAACCCATGTTCCTTCACAAGACTGTCATTCTCTTTCATTGTACTTCTTTAGGTGAAATTAAATTAAGAAGCTAGGGGAATTGTTAGCTTTTGCACCATTTAGGATAAATGGTAGAATGGATTGAGTTCAGGAAATTATTATCTTTTCCTTTGTGATTTAAAAGTTGGGTATTCCTTTTGTTGTTGTTGTTGTTGTCGTCATGGTTGACTTTTTAAGATACTTGGTATTGAAAGAGAAAATTCTGCCCAAACCTATTTTCTGATAATCTGAGTTTGAATCAGACTATTATTTACTAGCAAAACCCTCTAGGCACCACTAGCTTCTAGTCTCTAGGAAAGGAGCTGTCATTTCAGCACCATAAACTGTGGTATTTAAATTTAGCTCAATATAAGCTCTGCAAGAGATTATCAGACATCTAAACTGACAGATGCAAGGAGACCTTGTAAAGAAGTACTGAGGATGAAAGGCAGGTACTCACAGCAGGATAACAAACCAGCGACTGGTTTTATAAACACTGCTAGGAAGGACAAGCCCATTAAATCACACAATCATAGATTTATGTTTGCTGCAGAACATAGACTTTCTTCAGTAGAGTATGGGCTGATTATTATGGGGACTGCATTGAGACAGACGCTGGAGGGTTATAAAGTAAAAATCCATGAACATTTTTGTGTTTGCATGGTATGACTGTATTTTTAAAGATAAAGTTATCAGCAAAATTGCTGCACTTGGAATTTCTCTGCCATCCAAAAGTTTACATTCAGGCTTACAACGATTTCTAAATAAAGACACATTTATCTCAATATTTTGAGAGCATTTTGTGCATGAGTATATGAAATTGAAATGTTGTCATTTCTCAATCATCAGTGTTAACATTTTAATCCTACATATATGGGATACTGAATATTATTCATATTCTGAAATTAAAAGCATCATATTTTAGTCAACATTGCTGACATATTAACATGTTTGCCTTAATCCTAACAAGAGGAATATCAAATAATTGGATTTGTAATTTAAAATTTATTGAGAACTTAAATAATAGAGTGAAAGGTTTTTTTAGAAGATTTTATTTTTTCTTAAGTTTTATTTTATGCATATCAATGTTTTGTGTTCCTGGTATTTCTGGAAGCCAGAAAGAGTATCTGATCCTCTGAAACGGATGGTTTTTAGCTACTGCGTGTATACAGGGCACTGTATTTGGGTCCTCTGCAAGAGAAGACAGTGTCTTATGCTGAGCTATTCGTCTCACCCCTAGTTGAGACTTTTTATTTGTAAATGGTGTTTACACTATACTTGAACAGAAAGTGTTCTCTAGAAATTCTGACTAGATAGCATTCTTAATTTTTTATAATTATTTTTAAGGAAGTAAAATACTAGCAATACAACTGTAAACAAAACATTTTTCCTCATTTTTTAACTCCTTAAGGAAACCTCAAAGATATAATCTATATAACCTAAGATTGAAAGTAGATTCAGTTTCTTTTAAAAAATATGGATTTGTATTACTTTTACTTATGTACATTTGTGTATCTGTGTAAGTGTATTTTGTGTGTGTGTGTGCTGTATATATGTGCACATGCAGGCACACTTGTGTGTGGAAACTATGAGTGCAGAGGTTAAGATTCCATACAGCCATAGTTATAGGCAGTTGTGAACCACTCTATCTACCTGGGTACTGGTAATTAAGCTATGACGATGGAATTGCACCTACAGATTGTTATGATCAATCACGTGCATGCTTGGAACCAAACCTAGGTGCTAGGAAGAACAGCTAGGCCTCTTAATCACTGATTCATCTCTCTAATCTTATTCAAGTATGTGTTAATCACCTAAACCCAATCATAGAAACAATCTCTGTGTGTGCTGCAGAGAATCATGCTGAAACTTTTTTCTGCTGTATCTAGCACAACATAAAAATAATGGCCTTCAGAGTACAAAAGATCAAGGCTCCCTTTATTGTTCTGTATCCTTATCAAACTGTCAAGTTCTAACTGTTATTAAATATAAGACTTCCTGTGCACTATATATATTATGAGAGCAAACAGATTTCTAAAATATTACCCAACTGCTATATAACTTATAATCTGGATGCTGAAAGTCAGCATAAATACCTCTCATATTTTTTTAAAGTTAGAGCGTATACAAATATATAATGTATTTTATCATTTTTATCTTTCTTTTTTTGTTACTATTTTACACATGAGTATAGTATTACAGCATTTTCACTCTTAGACCTCACTCTCTACCTTCTCCTGTCTCTCTTAACACTTTGTCAAATTCATGACCTATAGGTATATTATATTCTCATATAATTATTATCATTACACACACATAACAAAATGTATAAAATAAATTATTAAAATTGTAGAATTCTATATTTATATGAAAATATATGATATAAGTTAATACAATATACTATATATTATCAATATATATAATAAATATATATAATAATATTTATTTGAATGACATATTATATATATTTTATGCATTTGTAAGGAAACATAAATATAAATAAATGAAATAATTAATAAAATAAATAAAATATCTCAATGTGGAACTAAAAATACTGAAATCATTGGGGGAAAAATAGGCAGTAACATACAATATACAGGTGTAAGAATGAACTCTCTCAAAGTACCAGGTTTTGGTTTTATTGATTCATTGTACTGTTCTCTTTGTATCTATTTGGTGGATTTTGGCCCTGAGTTTGACTGTTTCCTGCCATCTACTATTCTTGGGTTTGTTTGCTTCTTTTTGTTCTAGAGCTCTCAGGTGTGCTGTTAAGTTGTTACTGTAAGATCCCTCCAGTTTCTTTACAAAGGTACATAGTGCTATGAATTTTCCTCTTAGCACTGCTTTTATTGTTTCCCATAAGTTTGGATATGATGTATCAGCATTTCCATTAAATTCCTGTAAGTCTTTAATTTCATTCTTTATTTCTTCCTTGACCAAATTATCATTGAGTAGAGAGTTTTTCAGTTTCCATGTGTATGTAGGCTTTCTGTAGAACTGCAAACTGGTACAACCACTCTGGAAATCAATCTGAAGCTTACACAGAAAATTGGAAATAGATCTACCTGAAGATCCAGCAATACCATTCTTGAGAACATACCCAAAAGATGCACCACCATGCCACAGGGCCATGGCCATGTGTTCCACTATGTTCATAGGAGCCTTATTTGTCATAGCCAGAAGCTGAAAACAACCCAGATGTCCCATGACAGAAGAATGGATATAGAAAATATGTTTCATTTACACAATGGAATACTACTCAGCTATTAAGAATGAGAACACCCTGAGTTTTGCAGGCAAATGGATGGAATTAGAAAATATCATCCTGAGTGAGTAACTCAGACCCAAAAGGACATGCATGGTATGTATCACTAATATGTGGATATTAGCAACAACAACAACAACAACAACAACAACAACAAAAAGTACAGAATATCCAAGATACAGTCTGCAGAACTCAACAAGGTAAACAAGCTGAAGGGCCAAAGTGAGGATGCCTCAGTCCCACTTGGGAGGGAGAAGAAAACAATCACAAGTTGGGAGGGAAGGATCTGGGAGGGAAAGTGGACAGGGGTGAGGGTAGGGGAGGAGAGGGGAACCTGATCTGTTATTAGGTTAAGGAGAGGACTGAAGCCCTGAGGGCCAGCAGAAAGAATGGAAACAGGCAATCTTGCAAGGTAAGAAGTTGAGCTGGGTGGTAGGAAGTTGAGGGAACCCTCTAGAAAGTACCAGTGACCTGGGAGGGGAGAATCCCTTTGGATTCAAAGGGAGGAACCTAGATGAAATGTCCAACAGTACGGAGTGGGAACTTGTAGAGCCTACCTCTCGCAGAAAGACAGGGCATCAAGTGAAAAAGAGGGTTGCCATCCCACAGTCAAAACGCTGACCCATCTTTGTTCCTGTTTGAAAGAACTTCAGGGATGGAGATGGAGAGGACCCTTAGGAAACGAAGGTCCAGTGACAGGCCCAAAGTGGGATCCAGCTCAAGTGGATGTCCCAAGACCTGACACTATTGCTGAGGATCTGGTATGCTCACAAAAAGGGACCTATCATCACCCCCACTCTGGAAGACCCAACAAGCAGCTAAAAGAGTCAGATGCAGATATTTGCATCCAACCAATAGACAGAAACTGCTGGACCCCTGTGCTTGAATTATGGAAAGGCTGGAAGAAGCTGAAGAGGAGGGCAACTCTGTAGGAGGACCAGCAGACTCAATTAATCTGGACCCCTGAAATCTTTCAAACACTTGACCACCAACCAGGAAGTATACACCGGCTGATATGAGGCCTGAACACATATACAACAGAGGACTGCCTGGTCTGGGTTCAGTCAAAGAAGATGCACCTAACCCTCAAGCGACAGGAGTCCCCAAGGATTTCAGAGGTCTGATGGGGTGGGGGTGGGTAGTGGGAACATCCTTGTGAAGATGGGGGTAGGGAGGAGGTATGGGACGTGGAACAGTCAGAAGGTGGACCGATGGGAGGGAAATAAAATCTGGAGTATAAAAGTAAATAAATAATAAATAGATAAATAAATAAATAAAGATAAAAAAGGACTTTCTAAATAGGACTCTGTCTTCATGAATTAAGGCTAACAGTTAGTGAATGAAATCTCATAATACTAAAATTAGTTTCTGTATAAGAAAGAAACCAATCAAATGAAAGAGAATCCCTAAGAGTGGGAGAGTGGGAGAGTGAGTAGTTGCTCACTATCCCATTCATTTATGGTGGTCCAACAAAATGATCCAGGCACTCTTAAAATGAACATGAAGAGTTCTCAAACAGCTAAAGTTAGATCTACCATATGAGCCCACTCCTTGCCATATGAGCAAAGGACTCACCATCCTACTCTATAGATACTTGCTCAGCTATGTTCACTGCCACCTTATTCACAATACCTACGGAATGGAATCAACCATGTCCTTCAGTTCATATATAGACAATGGAGATGTGGCCCACATACACAATGAAATTCTCTGAAACAGGAAAGAATAACAAAATCATGAAATTTGGACATAAGTAGCTAGAAATAGAACATTCTGTACTGAGTGAGGTAACTCAGACTCAGTCAGAAAAATACTGGATGTTCTTTGTTATTGGTGCATTCTAGTTCTGAATATTATATTTTAAGATAATGACAGAAATCAGAAAAGTAAAAAAGGGAATGTGGGGAAAGGGCTTTAGCTTGGGAATGTGGGACATAAGTGGAAGATGTAATATTATATTAATATATACAGACATATATTTAATAAAGTTATATCATGTGGGGTAATAATGCTCTTTCTATGAGCCATATAATATTTTATTTCATCAATAATCTTACACTGTAGCAGATTTCCTTATGTCCTTTAAAAAAATATATATATTCTCATATAGGTATACATGTATATATATGTATACATATATATATACATATATTCTCATATATATATGAGAATATATGTAACTATATATATATTTGACCTACATAATATCCCTTAGATTTTCATATCATGTGTGTTCTGTTAACTTCACATCTTAAAATATTGTTTTCCATGTAGTGGGCCTCAAATTAGATGAGTATTTGGTTAGCCACTCCCACAAATTCTATGCCACCATTATCCCAGAATATCTTGCAAGCAGGACAAATTAGAGATAAAAGATTTGTGACTGGGTTGCTGTCTCTGCCCCACGACTAGAAGTCTTGCCTGGTTACAGAAGATGGATGGTTCAGGCTCTGTATCCTTCATTACTATGAGTCCTTACTTTCATAGATTCCTGGGAATTCCCACTGAGCTAGGTTTTGCAGCCCCCAAAGGCCCTCCAACTCCAGTCATCTCTCCTCGTGCTTTCCTCTATGACCCACAAATTTATCCCTCTTGTTTCCATCTCCACTCACACCTAGTACTTGCAAAATCTATTATTTTATCTTCACATATGGATCTTGTGTTCCCCTTAGAGTCCTCCTTGTTACATAGCTTCTCTGGGTCTGTGGACTGTAGCATTATTATCACTTACTTAACATCTAATGTCTACTTATGAGTACATACCATATTGGTCTTGGTCTGTGTTACCTCACTCGGGATGATTTTTTTCTAGTTTCATTCATCTTGCTGTAAATTTCATGATGTCAGTTTTTAACTTTTAAGTAATATTCCATTGTGAAAATGTACCACATTTTTTCCTATCCATTCTTTAACTGATAGATATCTAGGTTGATTTCACTTACTGGGTATTATGAATAAAGTCTCAATGATTACAGTTGAGCAAGTGTTCTTGTGGTAGGATGAAACATTCTTTGGGTATATGCCATGGAGTGGTGTAGCTGGATCTTGATATAAGATCGATTCCAAATGTTGTGAGAACTTCTCATAATGATGGTTTCCATAGTGGTTGTAAAAGTTTGCACTTCCACCAGCAATGGAGAAGTGTTCCTTTGCTCCATATTTTCACTAGCAAGAGCTACCAATTGTGTTTTTTGATCTTAACCATTCTGACTGATATAATATGGAATCTCAATGTAGTTTTGATTTTCATTACCCTGATAGGTAAGGATGAACATTTTTAAATGTTTCTCAGAAACTTGAGATTCCTCTTTAGAGAATTCTCTGGTTAGATCTCTACCCTATTTTAATTGGATTATTTTGATTGCTGATGTCTAGTTTCTCAAGTTATTTAAATATTTTGAATACTAAACCTCTATTAGATGTGGGGTTGCTGAAAATCTTTTTCCATCTGTAGGTTGCAATTTTGTCCTATTGTCCATGCTCTTTGCCTTACAGAAGCTTGTCAGTTTTATGAGGTCCTGTTTATTAATTGAGCTATTGGTGTTCTGCTGAGGAAGTTGTCTCCTGTATCAAAGCATTCAAGGTTATCCCCCAATTTCTCTTGTATCAGGTTTAGTGTATCTGGTTTTATATTGAGATCTTTGATCTGCTTAAACTTCAGTTAAATGATGGCTAATAAACCTGGGTCTGTTTACATTCTTCTATATACTAATATCCAGTTAGATCAGCACCATTTATTGAAGATACTTTTCTTTTTTCTCTTGTACACATGTGGTTACTGTATTAAAAGTCAGTTATACATTGGTGGGTGGACTTATGTCTGTATCTTTGATTCAATTCCATTCATAAACCTGTCTTTATGTGAATATCATGCAGTTTTTATTACTATTGGTCTATAATACTTCTTAAAATCAAGAATGTGATGCCTTTTGAAGTTCTTTTATATTCTAGGTTTGTTTTAGCTATCCTGGGTATTTTGTTTTCCCATATGGAGTTTATAATTGTCCTGCAACTATTTGCAAGTAATTGTGTTGGAATTTTTATGGGTATTGAATTGAATCTGTAGATTGCTTTTGGAACACTGCCTGTGGGCTGGATAGCACAGAGATATAGGATTTTAAAAAATCAGTGAAATAATTCCTACTGATTTTCTTCTGTAGTCATAGATTTGTGCCTAGCCAATTCATCATCAGAGAAACTTTCTTTTGAAATTTATGGGAGCTGAGGTAGAAACCCATAGAAAACATTAGGCAGAAAGTTAGTCCAAATTGGAGCTCTCCCTTAGTAGCTCATGGAACCCTGAAGAGGAGAAGGAGGAAAAACTGTAAGATTCAGAGAGTTTGGGGACACTAGGAAAACATGGTCCACAGAATCAGTGAAGCAGGACTCCTAAGGGGCTCACAGACTGTAATCAGGGGGCCTGTATGGGTCTGTGCTATGTCCTCTGCACATGATTTATCATTTGTTAGCTTGGTGCTTTTTGTGGGAATGTTAACAGTGGGCATGGGGGTATCTCTGATTCTTGTCTATTCTTAGGAATCGCTTCTTCCTACTGGGTTGCCTTATCTCCCCCAGCCGTCATATAAGGTATTTTACCTAGTCTCATTATAATTTGATATGCTGTGTTTATTTTATATTCAGGAGAGGCCTGCTCTTTTCTTAAAGGAAACACAGGAGCAATGGATCTGGATGAAAGTAAAGGTAGGGGAAAAACTCGCAAGAGAAAGGGGAGAGGATGCTCTAGTATGGATGCATTGTATGAGAGAAGAATAAAAATCCAAAACCACATCAAACTGAACTAATAAAACCTCTCTTTTTATCCTGTCTCATGGTAGCTTTCTAGTTTCATGGCTTCTTATAAATTTATTCCTACAGAGATACAACTATTTAAAAATGAGAAGCTATGACTTAGGTGTAAGAGAAAATACGTTTGTCTTTCTGAACCTGGGTTACTTCAAACATATGATTTCTAGTTCTATCCATTTTTTCAGAAATGTTTAAATGTTTATGGTTTCATTTTTTATGGCTGAGTAAAAATCTTTGTGTACATGTAAAGCATATATATATATATATATATATATATATATATATATATATATATATATGTATACATATATATATATATATTCATATTCATTAAGTGGTGGACATCTTGGCTGATTGGCTGATTCCACTTCATTGTTGCTGTGACTAGAGAAATAACAAACATGGATATTATCCAGGTTAGATTGTCAATATGACACACATTTGAGTCACCTGAGAAGAAGCAAACTCAAATGAAGTATTGCTTCCATTGGTTTGTGGACATTTTATTGCTTATGTTCTATATGGAAGAACCTAGCCCCACTCTTGGTGATGCCACTTTGGGATAGATGATCCTGAGTTGTATTAACAAGCAAAATGAGCAAGCTGTGGAGAAAGCAAACCTCAAGCACTATTCTTCCATTGTCTCTAGTTCTTGCTTTAGTTTCTTGCTTTAGCTTTTCTTAATGATGAGTTGTAACCTTTAATCAATTTGCTTCTGTCAATGTTCTATTATAGTCAAAGAAAAAATGTGCAAGTATCATTGTGATAGGATATTCAGTTTTTTGGGGATGTGCCAAAGTCAAAAGTTATTCTACTTTTCTGAGAAACTGCCATCATGATGTTCTTAGTGGTTAAAATGCTTTAATCCCCAATAACCAGTATGTGAGGGGCGCGCGTGTAGTCGTCTCGCCGGCGAGAACATACACACACACACACACACACACACAGAATCCTTCCATAGAAACACGTTTATTCCCATAAACC
>NW_021604705.1:501870-603574 GCF_004785775.1 Grammomys surdaster
ACAATGAATAATAATATATACTGAGATATTTAAATGCTTTAACCTTTGTATTAAAGCAACAACAAATTTTTTAAGGCCATTAATCATTCTTTGAGGCAAGCTTTTTTAGTGAATGGCTTCATGGGCTCTCAAAAATCACAAGCAATTTCACTTAATGTAAACCTCTCACCTTTACCAGGAGGTAAAGGAACTGTATAGAACAATCTTTTAAATCTATAATAATTTTTTATATGCATTTACTTGAATGGCAGCTGGAGTAGGCAAGTCAGGCTGTAGTGCCCCATTAGTCTTATAAATCTTAAATTTGAACTTTCTCTATGTAGCCCTGGCTGTCCTGGAACTCACTCTGTAGACCAGGCTGGCCTTGAACTCAGAAATCCGCCTGCCTCTGCCTCCCAAGTGCTGGGATTAAAGGCGTGCGCCACCACCGCCCGGCCTCTAGGGTTTTTGGATTAAATGAATAACCAACTCCTTTTAGCTGAGTTAAGTATCAGATAAAGCCAAGTTGAAGGCAATCTCGTCCTCTAATAATTGTTAAATAGCCGTCTGAAATCCAAGCTCCTGTCTCATCTACTCTGTTACAGCCTTAATTTAAATGTAAATGTTTAATCTTGGCCTATATCCTGAGGCCTGGCCCAAGGATTATCTTTCTTGTACCAAGGACAGGTTTGTCAGGTAACCTTGGACACCTGACTGTTGTTTAAGCCTCTGTTCCTGGGACAGTCACTTTAAAAACTATCTAAATTTCCACATTTAAAACACTCCCCATCTCTATGGCTCTGTGAAGTTATGGCCAGACCCTGATTGTATGAGGGTGCAATTTCATTGCAAAGACAAGTATCTAAGTCTGTCTTTGCTTGTATGATTTGAGAGCTGTGTGGGCAGTTCAACCTGATTAATATCACACTGACCTTGTCTTACAAGGACGTTAAGATCTCAGCCTGTATGTCTTAATTTAAATGTAAACGTTCTTAATCTCTAGCAGGCCAGCACTGTATCACAACTTGCTTTAAATATTTTTATTTAACTCTACTTGCTGTCCCCCTTTCCATAACATGGGCGAATCAAAAAAAAAAAATTTTAAACTCAAGATTACAACTGCCAACTGTAGCCAATGGAACACTGGCAGTTTAACTAAATTTTTAAATATCTTTTGTAACATTAGAGTGTAACCATTAATTTTGAGAAGCAAAAGCAAAACCAATTTAAACAATCTACCTTTTTTTAAAATCAACACCAAGTAGACTACTCTTATGCTACAAAGTGTTGTCGCCAATTTTTTACATGTGAGTGCATGAAGCAGCTTTTAATCTCATTGAAGAGACATTGATCTAAAAATCTTACTTTCTATATACCTGGTTTCTGAACGACTCCAACACTGAGCTAGTTCCACGCCACCTTTCGTTATCAAAGTTGTAAATTTTTAATTATACCCAATAATTTAAGCCAATAGTCTATAACCAAGACATGTAGAACATTTTTATACTTTTAAAACCAATCCGAAACAACAATGAAATGGCTACATATCTTATTTTTAGATCAAACAAAATTTCTTGTCTTTCTAGCTGTAATTTCAAGAGAAAAGCACCTTGTCACAGAGGTTTTTCTAGGACAAAATGACTCTTAGCTTCCTTATAAAACCCAAAATGCTGCTGGTCTCTTTTAAAAGCAGCTTATGTCAACCTCAATTCCTGAAAAGACTTTTTTAGCTCCCAAAGGTTGGATCAAGCAGTTTTAACGATCTTTCTTTTTGAACACGTAACAAACACAGAACATTTAGACAATGAAACAAAAAGCAAACACAAACACATGGACATTGGCGCGCCAAGGACAAACAACAAAGAAGGACTCTAAGAACTACAGAGAATTTCAGGACATCTCCCGAATTCTCTGCTTCTAGATGAACTCTGAAATAGCCTTTTCATTCTTTTTTGTTGACACAGCTCAGAGAGAGGGCACCTGTATTTTTTAAAACTCTTTCTCTCTCTCTCATATTTAAAATGTAACTTTTTATCTCGTTCATTGGAGATGTAGCGGGCAGCTAATTTAACACTTCAATACCCTGCTTTCTAATTCTTTTTAACCCTGCTCTTCCCGCCTGAAGCGGCTTTTAGGCTGTAGGCAATGTTTGTTTAGAATTCTCTTGACCTATGTTTTTGCTGTCACCTCCTAAGCAAAATCGGCACTGGGCCACTTCCTCATTCACCTAGACTGTCTCCCCCAAACCACTCTTCTTGTAAACACAGCCTCCAATTAACCGTCACTAACTCCAGCACTCGATCTCGCGGCGGCGGCCGGCTATTCGGCTGGCATCTATCCTCCCCATCCGTCTCTACATCTGAGTCCTCTGAGTCGGAAGTTAGCCCCTCCGACTCAGAGCTATCACGCCCGTAAAAAGCCCGGCTCCTTTACCAGATACAGAGGTTTCTTTCTGAGGCTTCCTGTTCTCCCGTCTCTCCCAAGAGCGTTTTTTCTCTCATCCCCGTGAATTGGTTCTCAGGGAGGCCTGATTTCTTAAATATGTCTTTTTTCCCTTTTCCTTTCTGAATATTTAAGCGCTTCCATTTCTTCTCTGTTTCT
Organism: Grammomys surdaster; assembly: GCF_004785775.1. NCBI lineage: Eukaryota > Metazoa > Chordata > Mammalia > Rodentia > Muridae > Grammomys > Grammomys surdaster. The sequence goes on from NW_021604705.1 coordinate 504,451, forward strand.
GACATGTGGGCCTGTAATTTGTCTGCCACTCCCCGAGCGGCCACGAGAACCAAAAGGAAGAAAAATAACGCTACTAATACCATAGCGAGAGCCTCTAAGGTTCCTGCCAACTGGGGAGGGAAGTGAATTAAATCAAATCAAGACCTGTCTCTCAGAGAACATCCTCTCGTTCTACGGTTCTGGATTCACTCCACGCGTGGATGGCGAGCGGCGGAGGGTCTTCTGAAAACGTGCCAGCGATGGTAAATTCTCCCGGGTTTTTCGGCACCAAATGTGAGGGACGCACGTGTAGTCGTCTCGCCGGCGAGAACATACACACACACACGCACACACACAGAATCCTTCCATAGAAACACGTTTATTCCCATAAACCAAAATGGTGGTAGAAGACGAAAAAGATGGAGAAAGGCACTGTTTTATACCCTAGAGCGGTGTAATCACCTCTCATTGGCTGCTTACTCGTAGCGCGCCAAACGCCGTGGGATGGGCTTTAACTTTGGCGGGCTTTACCATGGCACATGCGCAGTTTATTTGTTAACTAGGAAGAATTATGGCTGACAGCGCCACCTAGCGATGGCGGACTTTGCCAGCACCTGCCGCGGCTCCCAACACCAATAAATCAAGGTTCTTCTTCCCCAAGAAAAAAAAATGTGTTCTTTGTTTTCTTATTGTTTACACTAAATTTGTTGCGTATTCTAGATATTAAGCCTGCCAGTTTGTTATCTGGCAAAAATTTTCTCCCATTCTGAATACTGTCTTTCAGATCCATTAAGTATTTTCTATGATATGCGGATCATTTTTAGTTTCTTGAATTAAACCCTAAATTCTTTTAAAATTTTGCTGAGAGCTGTTTCCTTATTTTCAGAGAAGCTAGAGCCTCATTTGGAAAGTTCTTACTTTTCCACATATTTGGAAATAATTTTCTCCAGCATTTTCAGATTTTGACATTTTACACTAAAATATTTGATACTTTTAAAGATTCAAGGTTTTATGGTCTTGCTTTATTGTTGTTTCTTTGTTTTTTTGTAGCAGGATTTCTCTCTGTAGCCTTGGGTGTCCTGAAACTAACTCTGTTAGACTAGGCTCGCCTTACACTCACAGAGGTACACATTCCTCTAAGGTGCGTTTCTTTCTGGGTCCTTCCTCTCTCTGTTCTACTCCATTGACATACAGGTCTCTTTTGTGCTACTGATGTGCTGTTTTTGTTACTATGGCTCTGAGGTATAGCTTAAAATCAGATCTAGTGACTCCTCAGTGTTAGCTTTTCTTAAGGATTCCTTTGGCTCTCAGTTTTTGTTTGCTTCTCAGGTGAATTTTTAGAATTGTTTTTATTCACTGATAGGGTTTTATATTGTTCATTCACTTTATATGGCTTTAGTGGGCATATAGTTATCTTTTGTCAATACATTCATAAATGGTTTCTGGATGATTTGATCTTAATATTGCATTATTCTTTATTATTAATGATGCCTCCATGAGAATACATGCCAGCCTAAGACTTTTGCAGTAATTTAGCTCTGACATATTGATAGATCTTGCTCTTGTCTGAGTATATATTGCTACATTTAAAAGAACCTCACACTTAGTGGACTAAAGACAAAACCTGATTTTGTTTATAGATTCAGAGAAAGAATGATATTTAGAGGCTTTGGAGGGGGGAATATTGAGCTTATGGCATATTAGAATCAGCAAGAGTCTTCCCTGCTCACAGCCTGTCAACCTATCAATTGTGGCTCAATACAAGGCCCAGATCTGACTGTAAATCAGCGTGCTCACGCATAATGTTTCCACACTGTGGCTTGGTCTTCTCACAGTCTGGCCTATGGACTCTCAAAAGGACTAGTTTACTGGAGATTTTCAAGTATCCAAGCTGGTCAAGAGGACCTACAAAGAACTGGGTCAGACAGGGATCTGTTTAGAATTAGTGTCTTTGATATCTTATGAAGAATATTGCAACTGTGCCAGCATTGTCTTTTCCCAGTCAGGAGAGCTAGAAGAGTTTCAAGGAAATTATACTTCATCTTTTAATGGGGTAGTGATATGACCATAAAGCTGGAAACTAGTTGGGTAATAGGCACAATAGCAGATATCTTTGTCAAATCCAATCTGACATGTTGGGGTACTATTCCTGATAGAGCATGATTTAGGTATATACGTTATTTGCCTCAAAGAACTACAGGAATGAGAGCAATTTTTCTACCCAGAAAATTATATGGCTTCAATGCTGTTTATTAACTGAAATGGGGGTGGGGAGGCTAGGAGCTTCATCAGCAATTGGTGTTTACAACTTAGCATGCTTCTTATTTACATTTATTGTGTTCGCCTGCATCCAGACCCCTATTCAATCCTCAGTTCTTGATTTTGTAATTATAAAAGTAAATACGCCTTAGGCCAAATGCTTATTATATGATTTTCTACCCAAAAATTGGTAGCTTGGGTTGTGTAAAATGCTCAATTTACTTGATTAAGTAAGCAATCAGTTTAGTCATTTTCTCTCACATTAGTGCATGGATGCCTATATTTATTATTTTAATAAACTGTTTATCATAGTGTTCTTTATGTTTTTTTTTTAAACTCAGTAGATATAGTATGAATAAAAGTAAAATTCCTCGCCTTGTACTGTTTAATGGATTGTGGAGATGTGAAGAAATATTAAAAAATGCATATAATGTCATTTAAACTGTGAAGTCTGCTGTGAAAAGCAGGTGGGGGAGTGATGTGTGAAGAATGACAAGGAACCAGACAAGCAAGGATGGGCGTGGACCCATTTGAGAGCCAGGAACTAGCTTGTGAAGATGTAGTATGTGGCTGCAGCATGGAAGAAGAGTAGTTTTTGCTAGTACACAGAATAAAGAAGGTCCTGAAGGATAGGATGATGCTAGGTACTGCCTAAAGTGAAATTATCAAAAAGTCTCAAGAGAGAAACATCATGATTTAACTTATGATTCACAAATTATTCCTTATTATTAATGATGCCTCCATGAGAATATATGCCTGCCTAAGACTTTTGCAATAAGTTAGCTTTGACATACTGATAGATCTTCCTCGTGTCTGAGTACGTACTGCTACATTTAAAAGAACCTCACACTTAGTGGACTAAAGACAAAACTTGATTTTTATTTACAAAACAACTTGAGAGAGGCCAGTAAGAATCCATCAACATCAGCTATTAGCTAAGAAATTTGGGTATGAAGCACTCATAACTATCAGGACATCTAAAAAAACTAACAAGTTCTAAAACACACACTGAAGTTTAGGGAAATAATAATGCATTGTGAGGAATGGAGGCAAAATGGAGCCACGGTGGCTCCTTATTTATTGGCTATTAATATCAAGGAAAGTCATAGTCATATCGCATACCTCTCAGATGGCTGGTTTTAGGACTTGGCTTAGAATCTGGAGGAAGAGTCTGCCATTTAAAATAATACTCTATTCTATCAGCTAATTAAATGATGCCTAGGCACCACGGCCAATACGGCTGTGGGAAATTAAGTGTAAGCAAATAAAAATTAAAAAGGGGGGAGGGAACTGTGCTCTTAGAAGTTGTACATCATAAGAACAGTTTTCTATTCTATCATGAATAAGATGGTAAGTATAGGGATTTTGAGGAGTAAATACTTAAGATCTTTTAATAACTAATAGAACTTTTAAAAATTTAAATGGCTGAAGGGAAAATTAGATCTGGGGGTACAGATTGAGAGCTCTGAGGCAGTAAATGTATACCAGTAGCTTGTGCCAAAATGTCATAATGTTTGTCTTGGAGGCAGGAAGTAGGGTAGAATTTCTCTACAAGATTTATAAATGATGTATAAATGATTTGCCGTTTTATTAAAAAAGAAAACTGTTTGGTAATTTTAATCTGTTGTTCTCCAGAAGAAAACAGTTTAAGTCATAGTTTGTGCTTTATTAAATCAGAACACGTTGGAATTAAAAGGAGTTGTCACACTTTGAATACTGTGACATGGGGCGACTTACTTGTTTGTTGTTGTTGTTTTGTTTCCCAGTTTATGTTAATAAGTTCATTTTAAAATTTTTTATTGGATATTTTATTTACATTTCAGATGTAATGCCTTTTCCTCATTCCCCCTCCACCCATGAACCCCCTATCACATCCCCCCTTCTCCTGCTTCCATGAGGATACACTCCAATCACCCTTCCACCCCCACCTCCCCACCAATGATTTCCCCCACACTGGGCATCCAGCCTTCACTGGACCAAGGACTTCCTCTCCCACCTATGCCTGACACTGTCATCCTTCTCTACATATACACCTGGAGCCTTGGGTGCCTCCCTATGTGCTCCCAGGCTGGTGGTTAAGACCCTGGGAGCTCTGGTTGGTTGATATTGTTGCTCTCCCCACGGGGTCACAAGCCCTTTCAGCTCCTTCAGTCTTCTCTCTCACTCCTCCATTGGGAACCACATGATCAGTTCAATGGTTAGCTGTGAGCATCTGCCTCTGAATATTTCAGGCTCTGGCAGACTTCTAAGGAGACAGCTATATCAGGCTCCTGTCAGCATGCACTTCCTGACATCCACATCAGCTTCTACCTTTCGTGACTGCACAAGGGATCAATACCCAGTGGAGCAGTCTCCAGACGGCCCTTCCTTCAGTTTCTGTCCCACACTTTGTCTCCATATTTGCTACCATGAGCATTTTGATACTCTTTCTAAGAAGGTCCAAAGCAGTCACACTTCGTTTTTCCTTGTTCATGGGCTTCATGTGGTCTGTGAGTTGTATCTTGGATATTGCAAGCTTCTGGGCTAGTATCCAATTATCAGTGAGTGCATACCATGCATGTTCTTTTGTAACTGGGTTACCTCATTCAGGATGATATTTTCTAGTTCCATCCATTTGCCTAAGAATTTCATGAACTCATTGTTTTTAATAGCTGAATAATATCCCATTGTGTAAATGTACCCCATTTTCTGTATCCATTCCTCTGTTGAAGGACATCTGGGTTCTTTCCAGCTTCTGGCTACTATAAATAAGGCTGTTATGAACATAGTGGAGCATATGTCCTTGTTAGATGTTGGAGCATCTTCTGGGTATATGCCCAGGAGTGATATAGCTGGGTCCTCAGGTATTGCTATGACTGATTTTCAGAGTGGTTGTACCAGCTTGCAATCCCACCAACAGTGAAGGAGTGTTCCTCTTTCTCCACATCCTCTCTAGCATCTGCTATCACCTGAGATTTTGATCTTGGCCGTTCTGACTGGTGTGAGGTGGAATCTCAGGGTCATTTTGATTTTCATTTCCCTGATGACTAAGGGTATTGAACATTTCTCTAGGTGCTTCTTGGCCATTCAAGTTTCCTCAATTGAGAATTCTTTGTGTAGCTCTGTACCCCATTTTTAATAAGGTAATTTGCTTGTCTGGAGTCTAATTTCTTGAGTTTTTTTGTATATATTGGCTATTAGCCCTCTATAGGATGTAGGATTGATAAAGATGTTTTCCCAATTGGTTAGTTGCCATTTTGTCCTATTGACAGTATCCTTTGCCTTACAGAAGCTTTGCAATTTTATGAGGTCCCATTTGTCAACTCTTGATCTTAGAGAATAAGCCACTGGTGTTCTGTTTAGGAACTTATCCCCTATGCCTAGGTATTCCAGGGTCTTCCCCACCTTCTCTTCTATTAGTTTCAGTGTATCTGGTTTTATGTGAAGGTCCTTCATCCACTTGGACTTGCTTTGTACAAGGAGATAAGAATGGATCGATTTGCATTCTTCTATATGCTGACCTCAAGTTGAACTAGCACCATTTGTTGAAAATGCTGTCCTTTTTCCACTGGATGGTTTTAGCTCCTTTGTCAAAGATCAAGTGGCCAACAGTGTGGGAGTTCATTTCTAGATCTTCAATTCTACTCCATTGATCTTCCTGCCTGTCTCTGTACCAATCATGCAGTTTTTATCACTATTGCTCTGTAGTACAGCTTGAGGTCAAGGATGGTGATTGCCCCAGAAGTTCTTTTATTATTGAGAATTGTTCTCTCTATCCTGGGTGTTTTGTTATTCCAAATGGATTTGCAAATTGCTCTTTCTATCTCTATGAAGAATTGATTTGGAATTTTGATGTTGACTGCATTCAATCTGTTGATTGCTTTTGGCAATTTGGTCATTTTTACTATATTAATCCTGTCAATCCATGAGCATTGGATATCTTTCCTCTTCTGAGATCTTCCTTGATTTCTTTCTTCAGAGTCTTGAAGTTCTTGTCATACAGATCTTTCATTTGCTTGGTTAGATTCACATCAAGGTATTTTATATTATTTGTGACTATTGTGAAGGGTGTCATTTCCTTAATTTCCTTCTCAGACTGTTTTTCCTTCCAGTAGAGGAAGGCTTGATTTTTTTGAGTTGATTTTATATTCAGCCATTTTGCTGAAGTTGTTTGTCACGTTTAGGAGTTCTCTGGTGGAAGTTTTAGGTTTACTAAAGTATACTATCATATCATCTGCAAATAGTGAAATTTTAACTTCTTCCTATTCTATTTGTATCCCTTTGACTTCTTTCTGTTGTCTGATCGCTCTGGCTAGGACTTCCAGTACTGTAATGAATAGGTTGGGTGAGAGTGGTCAGCCTTGTCTAGCCCCTGATTTTAGTGGCATTGCTTCAAGTTTCTCTCCATTTACTTTTGTGTTGGGTACTGGCTTGCTGCATATTGCTTTTACTATGTTTAGTTATGGGCCTTGAATCCCTGATCTTTCTCAGACTTTTACCATGAAGGAATGTTGAATTTTGTCAAATGCTTTCTCAGGATCTTGGGAGATGATCATGTGATTTTTTTCTTTGCGTTTGTTCATATAGTAAATAACGTTGATGGATCTCTGAATAATGAACTATCCTTGCATTCCTGGGATAAAGGCTATTGATCATGATGGATGATTGTTTTGATGTGTTTTTGGATCTGGTTTGCCAGAATTTTCTTGCTTATTTTTGCATTGATAATCATAAGGGAGATTGGTCAGAAGTTTTCTTTCTTTGTTCCGTCACTGTGTGGTTTAGGTATGAGTGCGATTGTAGCTTCATAGAACAAATTGGGTAGTGTTCTTTCTGTTTCTATTTTATGGAGTAGTTTGAATAAAATTGGTATTAGGTCTTCTTGGAAGGTCTCGTAGAATTCTTCACTAAAACCATATGGTCCTGGGCTTTTTTTTAGTGGGCTTTTAATGACTGCTTCTATTTCTTTGGGGATTATTAGACTGTTTAGATGGTTTATCTGCTCCGGATTTAACTTTGGTAGTTGGTATCTGTCTATAAAATTGTCCATTTCATCCAGATTTTCCAGTTTTGTTGAATATAGGCTTTTGTGGTAGGATCTGATGATTTTTTGAATTTCCTCAGTTTCTGTTCTTATGTCTCCCTTTTCAGTTCTGATTTTACTAATTTGGATATCATCTCTGTGCCCTCCAGTTAGTCTGGCTAAGTGTTTATCTTGTTGATTTTCTGAAAGATCCAACTCCCGGTTTTGTTCTTTTTGTTTCTACTTGGTTGATTTCATCTCTGAGTTTGATTATTTCCAGCCATCCACTTTTCTTGTGAGTATTTGATTCTTTTTGTTCTAGAGCTTTCAGGTGAGTTGTCAAGCTGCTAGTGTAGCTGTCTCCAGTTTCTTTTTTTAGGCACTTAGAGCTATGAGTTTTCCTCTTAGCACTGCTTTCATTGTGTCCCATAAGTTTTGGTATGATGTGTTCTCATTTTCATTAAATTCTAAAAATTCTTTAATTTCTTTCTTTACTTCTTCCTTGACCAAATCATCATTGAGTTAGTCAGTTTCCAAGTCTATGTGGGTTTTCCATTGATTTTGTCATTATTAAAGACCAGCCTTAATCCGTGGTGATCTGATAGGATGCAAGGGATTATTTCAATCTTTTAGTATTTGCTGAAGTCTGTTTTGTGACCAATTATATGGTCTGTTTTGGGTAAGGTACCATGAGGTGCTGAGAAGAAAGTATATTCTTTTGTTTTAGGATGAAATGTTCTATAGATATCTGTTAAGTCCATTTGGTTCATAACTTCTGTTAATTTCATTGTGTCCCTGTTAAGTTTCTGTTTCCATGATCTGTCCGTTGCTGAGAGTGGGGTGTTGAAATCCCCCACTATTATTGTGTGAGGTGCAATGTGTGCTTCGAACTTTAGTAAAGTTTCTTTTATATATGTGGGTGCCCTTGCATTTGGAGCATAGCTGTTCAGAATGAGAGTTCATCTTGTTAGATTTTTTTCTTGGATTAGTATGAAGTGTCCTTCCTTATCTTTTTAGATTACTTTTGGTTGAAAGTCGATTTTATTTGATATTAGTATGGCTACTCCAGCTTGTTTCTTGGGACCATTTGCTTGGAATTTTTTTTACATCCTTTTGCTCTAAGACAGTGTCTGTCTTTGTCACTGAGGTGAGTTTCCTGTATGCAGCAAAATGCTGGGTCCTGTTTATGTATCCAGTCCTGTAGTCTATGTCTTTTTATTGGGGAGTTGAGTCCATTGATGTTAGGAGATATTAAGGAAAAATGATTGTTGCTTCCTGTTATTTTTGTTATTAGACATGGAATTATGATTGTGTAGCTATCTTCTTTTTGAGTTGTTGGAAGATTACTTGCTTTTTCTAGGTTGTAGTTTCCCTCCTTGTGTTGGAGTTTTCCATCAATTATCTTTTCAAGGGCTGGATTTGTGGGAAGATACTGTGTAAATTTGGTTTTGTCATGGAATATCTTGTTTTTTTCCATCTATGGTAATTGAGAATTTTGCTAGGTATAGTAGTCTGGGCTGACATTTGTGTTCTCTTAGGGTCTGTATGATATCAGTTCAGGATCTTCTGGCTTTTATAGTCTCTGGTGAGAAATCTGGTGTAATTCTCATAGATCTGCCTTTATATGTTACTTTACCTTTTTCTCTTACTGCTTTTAGTATTTTTTCCTTGTTTTGTGCATTTGATGTTTTGATTACTATGTGACAGGAGGAATTTCTTATCTGTTCTAGTTTATTTGGGGTTCTGTAGGCTTCTTGTATTTTCATGGACATCTCTTTCTTTAGGTTAGGGAAGTTTTCCTCTATAATTTTGTTGAAGATGTTTTTGGCCCTTTAAGTTGGGAATCTTCACTTCCATCTATACTTATTATGCTTAGGTTTGGTCTTCTCATTGTGTCTTGGATTTCCTGGATGTTTTGGGTTAGAAGCTTTTTGTGTTTTGCATTTTCTTTGATAATTGTGTCAATTTCCATGGTATCTTCTACACCTGAGATTCTCTCTTCTATCTCTTGTTTTCTGTTGGTGATGTTTGTGTCTCTGACTCCCAACCTCTTTCTTAGGTTTTCTATCTCTAATGCAGTCTCCCTTTGAGATTTGTCTGTTGCTTCTACTTCTATTTTTAGAATTTTGTTTAATTCCTTCACCTGTTTGGTTGTGTTTTCTTGCAGTTCTTTAAGGGATTTTTGTGTTTCCTCTTTAAGGGCTTCTGCCTGTTTACTTGTGTTCTGCTGTACTTCTTTAAGGGAGTTATTTATGTCTTTCTTAAAGTCCTCTATCACCATCATGAGAAGTGATTTTAATTCTGTATCCTGCTTTTCCAGTGTGATGGAGTGTCCAGGGCTTGCTATGGTGAAAGAACTGGGTTCTGATGATGTCAAGTAACTTTGTTTTCTGTTGTTTATGTTCTTGTGCTTACCTTTTGCCATTTGGTTAACTCTAGTGTTACCTGTCTGTGACTGGAGCCTGTCTTTCTAGTTATTTGCTGCTCTGAGTGCAGTGGTTCCTCTAGGATGGCTCAGGATATGGTATCTTCACAGGAGCAAACCAGCTAGGTGTCTGAAAAAAAGAACCAAGTGAGGGGCAGAAGAGAAGTGGTATTCTGGAGGGAACGATTTGGATGCCTGATGGGTTCTTAGAGCCCCAGGTTCCCAGTTGTAGCTCTAGGGCATAGGGTATTGGGAGAGCATTCCTACCCACTGCTCTGAGAGCAGTGGTTCCTCTAGGATGGCTCAGAATATGCTGTCTTCATGGAAGCAGACCAGCTAGGTGTCTGCCCCAGCCAAAAGGCATGGGGTGACTTACTTAATCTACTTGGTTATGGACCTTCTTCTCTTCTGGAAAGCACTGAACATATGAAAATAAGAATTTCCACCTGTGTCACTTACTTTGCAACACAAATGTCACATTTCAGGTTTATGTCTGTCCGAGAAGGAAAGATGAGAGATTATTAGAGACACTGTCATAGTCACCACCTTTCTTGGAGGATAACTTAAAGTTGAAAATGTGAGAAAAGCAAAAGGAGCCAAATAAAGCCACAAAATGTCTTTTCACTGGATAGGCTGTGACCATAAGGAAATATTAGAATTATTTTATATGTAATAGTGATACTCAAAATGATTTTCAAGTATCCCTTGGAAGCCTCTATTGAGATGTTGATAATAAGTTGCAGAATGTCTCTGAACTGGCATATGCATGTGTGTATATCTCAGGAGAGGAAAATAATTCACATTAAATAAGACCACACATGAATTGTAATTAACTATACTGAATGTTAGGTCCTTGTTTTGGTATATTGTCTGCTGTGCAGAATTTATATATATAAATATCTTTTAAATGGCTTTTCTGTGGCCACACAAGGCAGTTTTCCAGAGGGCATCTAACAGTGAGATAATAAAAGGTAATCATCTCAGCTTAGGTAGGGCACACGTGGAAAAATTCAATATTCTAAATTCCTAGGATTAATTGAATCCACATGACAATAAATATTAATCAAATCCAGAATATCAGCTTGAAGTAGAGATACTTTTTCTGTGACCAGAATCCATTCCTTGATATATATCATATGTCAAGTTAGAATGGTTCAAATGTAAAGAAGACAGAGAGGGGGTAGGGTATACCATGTTGCTTTAGGTTTTATCAACTGTCCTTAATGAGAACTGTGTGCCTTCTCTGCTCCTCAGTGAAGGGCTCCATTAATTGGCTTGAAAAGCTAGTGTCTCTCTTGGTTTTCCCCTATAAATCCAACTCACTTGCCATTCAACTTTTTTGAAGTGGTATTGTATGAGAATCCACAGAGAGACTCAGCACATGGCTTACTCACACTAACTAAAATCTAATGATAGACAAAAATAACTATTTCTTCTTAGGCAAACTTGATGAGCTAATGAATTTACTGGAATTACTACAGGAGTTTGGCTCAAGATTTACTATTAGGACTAGGGGTACCATCCTCACTAAAAATTGAATCCTAATGTGGGTGATGCTTTGCTTGAACTCTGTAGCTCTCTTTATAACCTGAGAATTGGTTAACAGGCCAGAGATTCACTTTCAGGAAGCTGTTCTGGTTAGAACCTTTCTCTGTGAGCTGTAGTTTGCTACTTCCATAACCTTGGGCAGGCTCTGTGTGAATCCTGTTAGATTTAGGAACTTCTTTAGACTTATGAGGTTTGTTAATTTATGAGTCTCAAGAGCATGCCTTCTTCATTCAGTTGGAAATGTTTAAATTCAGTGGAAGTTGTTACACAATAGGTGATTTCCATGATCTTTATTCATACTAAGCTCTTGTCCAAGAAGACACATGGTAGATAGATATGTTTCCCTTTGCAGGCCACTTGAAGAAAGATGATTGGGAAGAGGTATAGTTTGGTAATTGAGGTTCTTTTTTTTCTGGCTATAATTCATTTGTAGTTTTTCTAATGTAGAGATGAGAGGAAGGATCAAATATAGTTTTTATTACTATAGAGTATATTGCTACAAGAATATCATCTTGAAGCTACACTAATCTCTTTAAGTTCTATGAATGAGAGGTCAGGGATGGTGATAATGGGTTGATGTCTGATTGTTTCTGTGTGTAATTTGGGGTTCTCTACACAAATCTTGTTCATTACAGCTAATGACTGGAGTCAGTTCTGCATGGCTTTAGGATGTTCCCTTGTAGAATAGCAGATTGCGCTTGTACTCAGACTTCCTGGTCACTCTTTCTTCCTGGTACCCAGCATTCTTCATCTCTAAAACCAGTAATTGAACACTACTCACTGCTGGCCTTTGTACTCTCAGGGTTATCTTTCTGTTTGTGCTATGTAAACATCTCTTCTTTTAGGACTTATGTAGTTAGATAGTGCTTATAAACTCCTTTCTATATTCCAAATTGGTTGCCATATAAATAAATAATAATCTCATTAATACTCAAATTTTTTACTAATACTACGAATACTACTACTAATACTACTATAATACTAATAATATTAATATTTTAATAAATAGGATGGCATATCTTTGGGTAATTGTCTACTACAGTTATCTTAGTCCACAGTCCAGAATCTGCATCTAAAATTTTGTTCTTTACCTAACTACACACTAAATTTACTGATTCATGAAATTTCTATCTCCTTTCTATAGGAAAGAAATTAGTTGCAATAATGGTACTTCTACATAGAAGTCTGAAGCCATAATCATCAAGAACCCCCAAGGTTATACTTGTATTTCTTTTGAGAATATATATGATTTACTATTTAGCAATGATTTTCTATGAAGTTTATTTTGTCTGTATTTTACATATAATTATAACAAACTATATCCACAAAATACAGAAGTACTTGAAAATACAATCATAATTTTTATATTTTTTCTGGGTTCCTTGATCCTAACCTGGAAACTGAGAATAAAATCTATATATTCAAAATATTCAAATAGAATAAAGTATTGATGATTGCTAACTTATCTATAAAACTGGTTACTTGGTTAGATATTGGCAAGATGTTTATATTACCATTTTATATGTTTTGGGAAAAATTGAGCAAAGTATTATATATTCCTTATAAATATTACAGAAGTAATTGTCCACAAGGAGAAAAATTCTATTTTTCAGAATCCAGTGATAACTATTATTAAAATTTTACTTAGATTTCTCTGAATGTTTCATTATGCATACATTTATATATTTTAAAGTATGAGAGATGTCCTTAATTTATTGTAATGAATTAATCATCCTAAGAGGAATAAGTCAATGTAACTTAGTCCATTTGTAAGTTGTGAAAGCACCAATTTTGTCTAATTTCAAAGCATTTCTCTCATTTTAAAACAAGATCCCACATGGAATAAGCACTCATTCTTTCCTCTCCTTTTCTTCAAATTACTTGCCACAAGACTACATTCCATCAGTAATGTTAACCCTACATATATAATATAGATGGAATTCTACAATGTTTTTGCCTGTGTTTCGTTTCTTTCTCTTAGAATAACTAGTGTGTGTGTGTGTCTGTGTGTGTGTGTATGTATGTGTGTGTATGTGTGTGTGTGTGAGTTCCACATGAGTGTATGTTTATACATGTGGGGGCATATATATGGCTATCAGACTAATGCTGATGCCTTCCTTTATCATTTTCACCATGTAAAATAAATTAATATGTTTATTTTATTTTGTAAATATTACTGTTTTACCTTCATGTCTATATGGACACCACCTTTCTCTCTGGAACTGTAGTTACAGACAGTACAGAGATTTGTGAGCCACTATACAGTGCTAGGAATCAAACCCAAGTCCTTTGGAAGAATAACCAGTATGCTGAGCTTCTAGGCTGTTAACTCCAGCCACATTACAGTGGAAATGTTAGCTCTCATTGAACCAGGAACTCACTGATTTGACCAGGCTGGCTACTGAATGAGCTCTAGACATCTGCCTGTGTCTAAGTTTTTGAGACAGGGTCTCTTAGTATCCTGGAACTCATTATTTAGACTAAGTTGTATGGCAATTGAACATCAAAGAATCACTAGTCTCCTCTTCTCCAGCGCTGGGATTACAAGCACGCATCACTACATGAGACATTTTTTATGTGGGTTGTGGGGACCAAACCAAGGTCTTGATCTAAGGCAAGCATTTTCCTGTATTGACTATCTTTCCTGATCAGCTTCTACACCTCTTAGTGACTGAATGGTATTCACATGAACATTACAAAGATGTTTACTCCTCCATTCAATTACTAATCCCATTATTTAAAGGGAAAATGGGGTGGGGTTGCTGAGGAGGTTGTATTTCAGTGGGTAAAAACATTCACCATAAGAGTTTGAAGACCTGAGTTTGAATTCCCAGAACCCACGTTTAAGCACACATAATGTGTGAGTCTCTGTAACGCTAATGTTCCTATAAGAGGTTGGGTGGTGGAGAAAGAAGACTCCCTTGAAGTTTATGAGACAGAAAAAACATGGTTTCCACAGTAGAAAAATAACTAAAAGATGCTCTTTCAAACTATGTGGAAAGTAAGGGCTAAAACACTGACATCCGAGGTTGTCTTTTGACCTCGGATATATATGGCTGCATTTATACACATTCACACATGCACATGCATACACTCAGGCACATGCATACACACATGCACATACAGACACATCATGATCTGAGATTATATCACTAGTAAATACATTATTTGAGTGTCACCAATATGTCTCAGTGGGTAAAAGTAATTGGTGTGCAAGACTAATGGCCTGAGTTCAGTCCCGAGAACTCACAGTGAAAGAACAGAGCCAAGTCCCAAAAGTAGTCTTTTGATGTCTACATCCATATTGTTACATATGTATACCAAGACTCACATGCAAACACACACACACACACACACACACAAATGACTACAAAAATCAGACCTTTTATATATACATTAAATCAATGAAAACTTGCAGTTCATTTCTTCAATTTGTACAAATCTCAATTCAAATAATTCTGACCTAAATGTAGGTTTGTGTATAAGCAATATTTTTCAGTATCATCTTTGTTCCAGTTACTTTTCTAGGCAGTCACCGTCCAGCAGAGAATGTCATCACAGCCATTGAAGTGATGTTTAACATTGTTACATTTTACCTTCATGTAATATGTACTTTCCTGTTTGTGTATATTTTATATACCAAGCTTATAGTACTAGAATTTTATAGAAATAATGACTATGAGTAATGTAAACATCTAATTTAATAATTAGTGTTACAACCTAGGAATCATCTAAATTTTCTGATGTTTAAAACTTATCAGAATGTTGGATAAGAGATGAGATGAATAAGAATAATGAGCAGAAGTTAAAACAAGTCTTGAAACCTAGTTGGAATATTATGGGCTAAAATAAGTTAAAATTTGTATTCCACATATTAAAAATAACCCAGGATATAATCAGTTTCTCTTTAATTCAGCACACCATACTTACGTTCATTATTAAAACTAAATGTAAAATTTAACTGTAACTCCCAGAGAAGATACGTGAAGACTGAGAAGATACTGGGAGTTGGCAATAGTGGTGTGATTATTTTGCAATATGAATAATAATCATAGAAAAGAAAGCATGTCATATTTGCACATATATAGGTAGAGAGAAAGATTTTGTATCAATAACCAGAAGTGAATTGAATTATTGGAGTAGAAAAAAATAATATTCTGCTAAAAGTTCCACAAATATGAACCTACTTAACTACATTTTTATAATCACTGAAAGACATTAGTATATGTCAGCTTATTAATGTTCTTCCCTAAATCAAAGGTCCTTTTATTCAAAAATAAGACAAATGAAGTGCTTTGTAATATTGTTCCAGCTTACCATGAACATAACTCTCATTGGGGCACTGGTTATCCTGTAAGCTGCTAGTTTAATGGGTTATTCTCATTTTATGCCATACTTTGGTTCCTTTAAGCATGGAATTCTGGCCCCTCTTTAAGGAGGCATTCAATATTTTTGCTGAATGTTTCTTTAGGAATCTGTGAATTTTCCCCAAGTTTTGTCTTTTGTTCAGTAATATTCTTTTTGCCTTATGCTATGCAGATATTTTTCTCATCATTGTATCTTTTTACTTTTTCCTGGGCACTCACAGAGAACAAGCCAAATTTGAATGTATCAAGAACTGATAGTGATTTTGACAGTGCTAAGGAAAATAGTGATAAACTCAATTAATATTTTACACTGTGAAATATACTCTTCTGGGCTCTCATAAGAATTTTTACACCTTAATTTCCCCATTATAATATATTTTCATCATTCTCTAATAAAAATGTCCTTGCCACAGTTTAGATAGATCATTCTCTTGATTTACTGAAAACTGATGATCTATGCACTGTCTTCCTTTCACACAGGAAGTGACAAATTCCTCTTGAATGATAGATATGTCCTGTCTGGCAGTGTTTTACATTTTGATCCTTGTTATGACACGAAGAAGGAATATTTACTGAGCTGGTGCTGTGTTGAGCCTTTCTGTTGGGCTCCTAATGGCATTTAACCATTTTTATTAATTACTGGCTTATCTTTGCCTTTAATATGGGTAAAATTGGTGATTGAGTTTGTGGTGACTACTTAGATGAAACTACGTAATTCACATACTAGGCTAGGGGACCTTTTATCTATATCTTATACCTTCAATTTGTGTAAGACAAAAATTGTATCATGTATTTCTATTTTTCTTAAAACCACAATAATCTTTCATATGAGAACTCATTCATATTCATTTGTTGACAACCATTTTTGCCTAGCATATATATTGTTTAAGATGATTGAAGTCTTCTAAAGAGATACAATATGTAAAGAGTTCACCATTCTATGTGTAACTCACAATGCAATGCCAAGGATATCCTAAGATATGGTCATTTTAAGGACTGGACCCTTGATGAAGGTGGTACTTGGGAGGCTAAGAATACCAATGAAAGTAACCTGTCCTGAGTAAGAAATTGAACACACTAGGCAATTTATTCTGTCATATTGTCCAATCCAAACTTAGAAGATAGGCTTTCAACCTTAGTAGTCATTTTCTTCTCTGCTTCAGCCATTTATACCTGGTGACCATAGAGAAGTCACTTAACTGATGAGTACCATAACTTCAATTTACAAGATTAAAGAGTAAATGAAGCTATCTATGTGAAGTACAAACATAGCACATGATATCTGTCAAGCATACTACACATAAGAGCACTAAAATACCTGAGCTTAGGCTGTTTATTAGGCTTTGGCTCATTAATCCTCATTACCTGTATATGCATTTTCCATCTGAACCATTTTCAAATCTGTGTCAGCTCATATGCACATTTTGTTTCTAGTTTATTTTATTTCAATGTGCTGAGCTTTAGAGAGAACATGAACACAAAAACTGGGCACAAAAATAAATAAAATCAACTGTTCTAGAGGAATGTTTTCAAGTGCTTAACGATCTGATGGGATAAGTCTTCATTGTGTATTTAGATAATCTAAATAGTATTTAGACAATGTTTTGATCGTGTTATAAGTTTTACATAATTTTGACTTTTGCAAGAAATAATCATTATCAAGGACACTAAAACAACTACATCTGTTGCAATTGCTTTGCATTTATTTTGTTTTACCTTTTTATGTCTCCGTGGCAGAAGAGCAACAGCCTAACCAGGTGAAGCTGCAAGTGTTGGATTTGGAATTTTATGTAGAAAACACTCTTGTTTGTGTAGCTGTGTACTCATAAACTGAAGTTATAGTGTGTAAACTTGAACTCAATTGTAGATAAATATATCTTACAAGCCACGAAATATGTAACATATCCAGTAAAGTATTAAGCAAAGGAATCTGAATATTAAATAGGTTTTCTTTAATGCAGAGGGGACTTATAAAATATTGTATAAAGTTATTAGATAAACCAATTTTTATACTGTTTCATAACCCATAAGTCATTCTACGCTTTCATGGGTTTCATACATATTCATTGATTATCTGAGCTAAGAAAATTTTATTTTTATTACTTATTAGTTCAGTTATTATTATAAATTGTATTTATAGCCTAAAATATTCAAGAATGGTAGGCATTTAAAATATAGCATGTTTTTAAAAATTGAGAATAGAAAATATCATGAGTTAAATAATCAGTGCTATTATTATGCATATTAAATTTTCATATAAGGGATCATAGGTAACAAAATCTATAATTCATATTTTTCCATGTAAGTGATATTCACTAGAGAACTTAAAAATATATCATAAGAGATGTTTACTTTTTTAGAATTTATCTAATTCGTAAGGTCTTAAAAAGACCTTAAAAATGTAAAACCATCCATATTCTAAGCATATCCTCCTCATCTGCTTTACTGCTTCATTGCTTTACATCTGAATTCACAGTTACCTTCTCACCAGTAAACTGTGTTTACAAGAGCACCAGCCATGATTTATTTGTCTCTGACAGCCTCATGATGACTTGAAGTATCATGATGACTCAAAAGTGTCAACTATGCTAAGATAAAATGCAAGTCTATTCAATTATTGGTTAATTATATAGGAGGAAATAACTGAACAGGACTGGCATTTCTTGGGCTACCGCAGATAACTAGAATTATCTGCAGTTGATTAGTCTGAGATGGATTCAATGCAATGATTCATTCCTGCAGGCCCTCTGAATATCATTTACACAGAGCATCATTCTAAGGAGATCAAGAACATTAGCAGCAAGGAACACGCATCAAAACAATAGCTTTGCTTGCACTTGGTTTTGTATCCTATTGGTTAAAATCACTCTGGTAAAATATCAGTCAAAAATGAGGAATCAGTTAGGTATTTGCATGCATGAGTTTAAGAAAATAATCTACTGAAATGTAGTTTTATATTTCTTATTTTATATTATTATATTGGATTAAATATTTCTTATTATAGAGTAAAGGAGTTAAAATGAAAAATAGAAATACCTCTTTCAACTTGAATTATATTTGATTTATGTCATGGAATCTATTTACTTAGTAACTGTCCCCTGTAGCAATAGATCTTTACTACTGACAATTGTGTCACAGTATTGTTTGAAAACTGGAGCTTCTCCTCTGTATACTTATAATACTATATTATTTACTTGCAAACCATAACCAGTATATATTTTAACAGAAAGTTAACTTAATGGAACAAATCAAACAATAAATCAAGACCCTCAAAATTGGAAAAGTAAATACTTTTAGTGAAAGTTTTTGCACACTACAAATTGTTAAAATTCAGACTTTTGATGTGATATGCAGTTAGGTGAATACAGAGTTTGGACATTTTGCATAAATTCTCAATACAGTGAATGACTATTGAGTGGTAACAGTTCAAATTATTAATGGATAATATTTTGGTGAAAGGTTTCAAGTAGTGTGCTATTTTATACATACATCTAAATCAACCTTGACACATTTTCCATTCTATTCATTCCTCAATCATTCACCAAATTCTGTTTATTTTTTAACTAGATTTATATGATAAACTATATGACTGAAACGAAAAAAAGAATAATAACTCAAAAATCATGGGAAAATACATACTCTGAAGGAAAAAAATCATAGATTGAATGAATTAGGTATTTGTTTAGGTCATGAGTGTGTATCAATTACTTTGCACCAAAAGCTCATTTAAAAATAGCCCTGAGGATGTACATACAAGTAACATTATACAGATTGGGCATGTTGTACATGCATTTAAAAATACTAGTTTATTTCAAAGGAGAGTGAAAGACTGGTGTAATTGCAGGCAGTAGAACAAGTCCTTATTGGAAACATCTGTTTCAATTCCAAGCACTATACATAGATCGTTATATGAATTCATTTATTCTTTTACTTCTTTTATTTGGGGGACTATAATCACATCATTTCCAACTTTTTTATTCCCTTCAAACCCTTCCATATATCCCTTCTTGCTCACTTTTAAATTCATACCTATTTTTCAATAATTGTAACATATAAATATATGAAATATACATAAATATCTATGTCTAGTGCTTATAAGAGAATCTTAAACTGACACATCTTTATCTTAAAAAATATATCAACCTTAACCAGGAAAATATAGAGAAAAAAATTCAAGAGAAGAGATATTGATTTGCCAAATCAGCTAAGCTATTATGAATTGGAGTTTTCTTAAGACTCTACATACTTATTAAGGATTTTCCAAACTGGCTGCCTAATTATAAATCTGTGCTTGTAGAGATATAAAATGTTATAGTTAGAGAGATAATTACTCTTGACTTACCTTAGTCATGTAATAAACACTTGCTTGAAGCTTCTACAGTCCACCTAACATCATTAAGACTATTGAGAAATGTTTGCCTATTCCATAGCAGAACATGGCCTCTAGCCATTTCTAAAGCTAAGAATGTTAAAAGGAAATAGCTAGAATTTATGGATGAGATTTTTTTCTTATTCTACTAGATGTCCTCATTGAAATATTTGATAAAAGCATTAATTTATTACTCTTTTTAGTGTTGTGTGACTGCAAGGTAGTGCAATTCATCTACTGAAGTGTAAGGTTTGTTGCAACTTCTCTGCACGTTTCCAGGCCACAGTTGCTCATCATTAGCTTAGAATCAACTAGTACTCATTCTGGAGCATGAGCTGTTTTCCATCAAGAATATGCAAATACATTCTGAATATTTATAGAGTTGTTTCTGAACTGTTCTTGATCTGCTCCCTTTTTGATGAACAACCTTACTCATCTTATTCTGAGCTACTGGATGAAGTCTCACCTGTGCTGCCTAAAATAATGCCTGATGCTATCTTATTGATGACAAGAGTAGCCTCTGCCTATGTGAACCTACTCAGTAATTAGAATCTTGTATGCTGTTTTATCAACAATTCTGAAGGGGGTCTTATTCTGGGGACATTCTAAATACGAAAATACAGGTAAGAAGATGGTTAAAACTAAAATTATCATAGCTTTGGCTTTTTATACAACAGTTATCAGACAACTGGAAAATTGCTGTGAAAAAGGAAAAAACAAAATAAAGTGTTCAGCATTGTCTACCCATTGATTTGCAAACTATAGGGCTTATATTCTTAAGATTCCTATATTCCCTGGAACCCTGTTTATATTGATGTTTTAAAATTTTAAGTACATTCCATCATTTGAGTTGAATTAGTCATTTGAGTGTCAAGTAAACTAAACATATTTGCAAGATAATCTTAACTAAATGAGGCTTTAAGAGCCATTTATTTAATAACATTTTCAATAGGAGAACACATCATTGGCCTAGTATTATTTAATGACATTTCTAATATTACATTTCAACGTTACTGTGCTTCTATCACTCAAGGCCTTTATAGCTTTATGTTTACACACTGAATACTATAATCTTAATCCCTTTGGCTAACTAAATTACCCAATTGCAAGATTTATATATCAGACACATCTGAGACACCAAGTAATTCAACACCAAAATTGCATTACTAAGTTATAAAAATGTCTTCTGATGGTTTTAATGTTAGTTTCCTTTACTCTCCTACTTAAAATGACTATTTTGAGTTATGAGCCTAGTTTTTAACAGTTGAGCCATCTCTGCAGCCCTAAAATAGCTTTTTAAATATTCACATTGAATGGAATCATCAAATTAAATCTGGCTATTGAAAGTCAATTATTTATATTAAATTTATTTATCCATTGTTATCCTGTCCCATCATCCAGTGTATCCCAATCCCATTTCTTCTCCTTAAATTCCTCCCCAATCCCTTCCACCAATTTTCCCTCCCAACTTTATGAATAATTTTTACTGTTACAATCTACTGAATTGAGTACTTACTGCCTATTAGTGTATGGGTATGGGATTTCCTTCTGAGCATGAATAGTCTCTCAGGGCAACATATCTGACATTCATTCTTCCTCCCACAGAAGCCATTAACCTCCACTACTGCCTCACTTGGGAGTAAGGTTTCATTAGCCCCTTTCACATCCATGCTAAGATATTGCCAGACTTGTATTTGTGTAGGCCTTGTGTATGTAACACAACTGTAGTGCGTTCATATGTGCAGCATGCCTGCTTCCTCTCTCTCATATAATCTTCAATCCTCCTCCCTTTCTACAATGATCACCAAGCTCTCCATAGTAACTCTTGATGATAGCTACTTAACTCTTAAAATTACAATTAATGTTCCTCTCCAAACATTACATCCCACTCATCAAAACCACAACCTTTATCTATGAATTCCCAGTTACTTGTGAAGATCCAGTTGTTTCTACTTAGGTTATCCCTCTTTCATGGATACTTGGGCAAAGTCTCACTTATTTCATTAAACTGTCCCACCAATGTGGAATACAGAATGTTTCTTAGTAGAGGTAAGTATGTATTGGATACATACTTTAATACTTCAGTTGGGTTCATGGTCCACTATTTTTATTTGTAGATTTGCTCACAACTACATTTTTTTGTAAATAAACTTTAAATAGAGAAACATATTATAGTCAATTAAATAAAGAAACCCAACAAAACAAAATGAAATTTTATCAGTCAAAATTATTGTCTTTTGCAAGCCATTTTGAGAATGTACTTTCAGCTTTTAGATATTTGTTGGATGATCATTAGTATATCTGTCAAAATACATTAGAAACAACTCTGCTCAATCTAAAGAGGAATTTACCATATGAAAAATGGATAAAAAATTGTCTTGTCAGGAAAACTTACCACTATAGGAAGATGCCTTATAAATCACATGGTATGGGAAATGTTACTCTATTTCTCTTGAATCTTGGCTTTGGACTTTTTGTAACCTTAACGGTATCTGAGGCACGGGAACATATATTAGAGCCAGACTGTAGTTCACTCTGTTTGCTGGTCAGCTTTAGACTTCTAATTATTATTTTGGTTACCTAGCAACTAGTAAGTTGGCATAAGTGCAGGCAATGTCTTCAAGGTCTTTTTTGTGCTATGATGTTGAGTGTGTATTAATCATAATCTTTGATGGTAATATAGGCACATATTAGTGTGAAAAGTAGAAAACCTGATAATTGGTAATGAAATAATCACATGTTATCTGGCTCTCTAATAAAATAAATTGAATTTATTTTTAAAATATGCCAACTAAACATATGTGATAATTTGAGAATAAATAATTTGATGGTGACTTGTTATAATCTAAAAAGAAGTGCAACTGATTTCTCAATAGACAATTTCTTTCACAGCAAATTTACAGGAATAGGATCCCAGCAAGGAGGTAATAGTCTGGTGTTAAGTAGACATGCTGTTGAACAAGATCTTGGAAACATCTGTTCTCCTGGAGTTTGTAACACCCTGAGACACATTTTAATGATGCCTTGCTCATACTTTTTGGTATTGAGCCATATTATGATAGAGAATATGAGTTATATTAATTTTTATTTTTAAAAAGACATGCTATGTCTGAAAAGTTAAGGGTTGTTAAAGTGTATTTTTTGTATTTAAAAATTTTTATTCCCAGAGGAATATTTGTTTTGTTGGTTTTGTAAATATTTAGTAATATTGTCTAACATAAACTACTCACTAAATAACACTCCAATATTGTTCACATTTGGTATCAGAAACATATGCAATTAGAATTATATTCTACAAATTTATTGAAGTAAAGGTATAGGAACCTTAAGGGCCAGAACATCAGAGTTAATGGTAAAATATTTTGCAACTAGTTAGGAACTATGTCTGCAATTTGATTTTATAATGAAACATTTTTTAAAAGGAAAACTCTGATTTTGATGTATCTGGAGCAGCAACCCCTGAGCTAATCAAAAGCATCAGCATCATTTGAGAACATTTTAGAAATACAAATTCTTGGTTCTAATTCTGTCTTATTTTCATAAAACAGAAAACAATGGAATGAGTTCTATATTGTCACAAATTTACAGTGATTCCAACTCATGAAAAGGTGTTAGAACAGCTCCTTATATCAGGGCTGACCCGTCCAGCACGGTAGCTACATGTTGTTTGTGTAATTTAATAAAGGTTTACCGGTCGTGATCAGATAGATGTATACGGAGTAGACAACATCTGTGAAGCATACACTGAATTAGACAGGGCAGGTGCTGAACAATCTCATCATCACAGAGCATTTTGTTGTGCAGTAGTTTTATAGAGCATGCAGACTTTTGTGAGAGCTTTTTGTGGAATGGAAAACTTAGTTCGAAAATACAGATTCTTTTTAAAAAATTAAGTTACTTATTTACTTTACATCTTGATCACAGATTCCCCTCTCTTCTCTCCTCCCAGTCCCACCCAGTCCCCCCTTCTTTCCTCCCCCTCGACCCACCCCTTTTCCCCTTATCCTGAGAAATTGGGAAGGCCTCCCATAGATATCAACTATCCTTGGCATATTAAATTGCAATGAGACTAGGGGCATCTTCCTATATTGAGGCTAGAAAAGGCAGCCCATTTAGGAAAACTTACCAAAGGCAGGCAGTGCAGTCTGTGACATCCCCTGCTCCTGCTTTAGGAATTCCACCTAAACATCTTGCTACACAACTGATACATATGTGCAGAGGGCCTAGGTCTAACCCATCTCTGTCTCTGTGGGCCCCTATGAACCGAGGTTAATTGATTCTGTAGGTTTTCTTGTGGTATCTTTGACTCCTCTGGCTCCTTCAATTCTTCCTCTCTTTCATCCATGGGATTCCCTAGCTTATTGTTTGTCTGTAGGTCTTTGCGTCAGTTTCCATCAGTTTCTGCATGAAGTCTCTCTGATGACAGTTATGCTAGGCTCCTGTCTGCAAGGATAGCAGTATATCCTTAATATTGTCAACTGTGGACTCCCTTGGTATGGGTCTTAAGCTGGGCCTTTCATTGCTTGACCATATCCTCAAAATCTGTTCCACCTTTTACTCCTGCACAGTTTGTAGGCAGAAAAAATTGTGGGTCTACAGTTTTGTGGTTGGGTTGGTGTCTCAATATCTCAATTGGAAGTCATGCCTGTTTATGGGCAATGACCGATTCAGGCTCCACACACCCCATTTCTAGGGCTTTTAGGGTCACCCTCAAAGATTCCTGGGAGTTTTTAATAGTACTAAGTTTCTAGTTCCTCCCAGAGAAGCCCCCCTCAATCCATTTGTCTCTTCCAGCACTCTCTCTCTCTGTCCGCACTCCATCTCATCCATCTACCCATCACCAACTCCTGTATCCAGTCTCTTTTCTCTGTCCATCCCCAATGTCTAATCTATCTCCCCTTTTCAGTGAGATTTCTAGGGTGACACTTTGGGTCCTTTTTGTTACTTAGTTCTATGGATCTGTGTTTTGTAGCATGGTTATCCCATAATTTATGACTAATATCTACTTTTAAGTGAGTAGATAGCATGTTTGTTTTTCAGGGTCTGCTTTACCACACTCAGGATGATTTTTTTCTAGATGCATCCATTTGCTTCAAATTTCATGATACCATTGTTTTTAGTGGTGGAATAATAGGACATTATATAAATGTACCACATTTTCATTATCCGTTCTTTGGTGGAGTGGCATGTAGGTTGTTTCCAGTCTTTGGCTATGAATAAAGCTACTATAACATAGTTGAGCAAGTCTCTTTGTGGTATGGTGGAACTTCTTTTAGTTTTATGCCCAGGGATGGTATGGTTAAGTATTGAAGTCAATTTATTCCAAATTTTCTGGAAAAAAATATAAAATTGATGTCCAAAGAAGATGTACAAGTTTGCAGTCCCACCAGCAATGGAGGAGTCCTTGCCTTGTTCCACAATCTCGCCAGCATGAGCAGTCACTTGAGATTTTTATTTTAGCCATGGTGACAGCTGTAAGAAAGAATCTCAGGTGCATTTCTCTGATGACCAATGTTATTTTACATTTCTTTCACTGCTTCTCAGCCATTAGAGATTCCTCTGTCAAGAATTCTCTATTTATATCTGTATCCTATATTTTTAATTGGATTTTTTGGTTTAGTGATGTGTATTTACTTGATTTATTTATAAATTTTGGATGTCAGCCTTCTGTCAGATGTGGAGTTATTAAAAAAACTTTTCCAGTTCTGTAGGATGCCATTTTGTCCTCTTTATGGTGTCTTTTGTGTTACAGAAGATATTCAGTTTCATGAGGTCACATTTATTAATTGTTAATCTTACTGCCTGAGCTGTTGGTGTTCTGTTCAGGTTGTCTCCTGTGCCAATGTGTTCAAGGATAGTCTCCACTTTTTCTTCTGTCAGGTTTAGTGTATTTAGTTTTGTGTTGAGGTCTTTGATCCACTTGTACTTGAGATTTATGCAGGGTGATAGATATGGATCTATTTATACTCTTCTACATGCCCAAATCTAGTTAGACCAGTACCATTTGTTAAAGATGCATTTTGGTTTTTATTATATAATTTTGGTTTCATTGTCAAAAATCAAGTACCCATAGGTATGTGGGTTTACTTCTAGATCTTTGAATTGATTCCATTGATTAACCTGTCTGTTTTTAAGCTAGGACCATGTGATTTTTATAGATATTCGTTTTTTAATACAGCTTGATATTAGGGATGACAATATCTTTGATTATATAGG
The DNA here is from genome assembly GCF_004785775.1 of Grammomys surdaster. Classification (NCBI taxonomy): domain Eukaryota; kingdom Metazoa; phylum Chordata; class Mammalia; order Rodentia; family Muridae; genus Grammomys; species Grammomys surdaster. Next base: position 530,616 of record NW_021604705.1, read on the forward strand.
CATATTTTAGCTATAGTGATCTTTCATTTTTCTATATGAGGTCGAGTATTTTCGTTTCAAGGTCTGTAAAAGGTTGTGCTAAAATTTTGATCAGAATAGTATTAAATATGTTGGATGTCCATTTTTTACTACGTTAATCCTACTGATCCATGAGCATGGAAGATATTTTTAAATTTTCCGATATCTTCTCCAACTTCTTTTCAGTGATGTGAAGTTTTTATCATACAGGTTTTTGCCTTCTTGGTTAGAGTTACACCAAGATATGTTATGATATTTGTGACTATTTTGAAGGGTATTACTTCCAAAATTTCTTTCACAGTCCATATATTGTTTGTACAAAGGAGGGCTACTGATACTTTTGAGTTAATTTTGTATTTGGCCACTTTCCTGAAGGTTTTTTGTCAGCTACAGGAGTTCACTGATTAAATTTTGGGGTCATGTATATGTACTCTGTGTGTGTGTGTGTGTGTGTGTGTGTGTGTAATACTTAGACTTCTTTCTTTCCAATTTGTATCAACTTGATCTCTTTTAATATTTTTTATTGCTTTTCCAAAATCATCAAGTACTGAGATCATATTTAATGAGTTCATACATAGTGGACAGCCTTGACTTGTCCCTAATTTTAATGGAATTGCTGTAAGTGTCTCTTCATTTAATTTGATATTGCCTATTGAGTTGTTGTATATTACCTTTGTGTTTAGGTATGTGTTCTGTAGCTCTGATCTCTCTAATACTTTTAACATGAAGGAGTATTGGATTTTGCAAAGGTTTTTTCAGCATTTAATGAGATTATCATTTTTTCTTTCAATTTATTTATATGGTGGATTATATTAAAGGATTATCATACGTTGAACCATTCTACAACTCTGGTATGAAGCCTACTTGATCATGATGGTTGATGTTTTTGATATGTTTGTAAATGCAGTTTGTATTTTATTGAGAATTTTTGCACCAATATCCATAAATGAGATATGTCTGAAATTTTCTTTCTGTGTTTAATCTTTGTGTGGTTTGTGTATGAGCCTAACTATGGCTTCATTAAATGAATTGGGCAGTATTCCTCCTGTTTCTATTTTGTGTAATAATTTAAGGAGTATTGCTATTAGATCGTCTTTGAAGGTAGAATTCTCTACTAAAACAATCTTGGCCAAGGCTTTTTTCATTTGTTTGTTTAATTGTTTGTTTGTTTGTTTGTATGAAGACTTTTAATAACTTCTGTTTCCTTAGGGATTACAGGTGTATTTGAATTTTTTACCTTATCTTGATTAAACTTTGGTAAGTGGTATTTATCAAGAAAATTGTTCAATTAATTTTGATTTTCCAAAAATTGTGGAGGACATGTTTTTCAAGCAAGAACTAATGATTCACTGAATTTCTTTAATGTCTGTAATTATGGCTCCCTTTTTTTTCTGATTTTGTTAGTTTGGATATTCTCTGTCTTTTAGTTAGTTTGGCTAAGGGTTTTTCTATCTTGTTGATTTTTTCAAAAAACAAACTCTTCATTTCATTCATTATTTGTATTGTTAGTTTTGTTTCTATTTTATTGATTTCAGTGCTTAGTTTGATTATTTCTTGCCATATACTTCTCTTGGATGTACTTGCTTCTTTTTGATATAGAACTTTTAAGTGTGCTGTTAAGTCACTAGTAAGAGATTTTATTGCTTTCTTTATGAAAGAACTTAGTGCTATGAACTTTCCTCTTAGCACTGATTTCATTGTGTCCCATAAGTTTGTGTATGTTGTACATTTATTTTCATTAGATTCTAGAAAGAGTTTAATTTATTTCTCTATTTCTTCCTTGACACAGTGGTCATTGAGTAGATAGTTGTTCAGTTTCCATGATTTTATAGGCTTTCTGCTGTCTCTGCTGTTGTTGAAGTTCAGCTTTAATTTAAGATACAGAGGCTTATTTTTTTTTTCTTATATCTGTGGAGGCTTGTTTTCTGACTGAGTATATGATCAATTTCAGAGAAGTTTTCATGAGATGCTGAGAAGAAGATACATTTTTGTGTAGGGGTTTTGCTGAAATGTTCTATAGATAACTGATAGGTTCATTTGATTCATAACCTCTTATAGTTTCATTACTTCTCTTTTAGAATGACCTGTCCTTTGTTCAGAGTTGGATATTTCCCACTATTAAAAATTCGGGTTCAATATGTGATTTAAGCTTTAGTAATGTTTCCTTTACAATTGTGAGTACTCTTACATTTGGGCCATGGATATCCAGAACAGTGATGTCTTCTTGGAGAATTTTTCTTTTAATGAATATTAAATGTCCTTCCACATCTCTTTTAATTTTTGTATAAAAGTCTTAGACATTTAACCACCAACTAGGCAGAATACACCAGCTGATATGAGGCCCCCAGCACCTATGCAACAGAGAACTACCTGGTCTTGTCTCATTGAGAGAAGATGCACCTAATCCTTGAGAGACTTGAGGCCCCAGGGAGTGGACAGGTCTGGTATGGTGGGTAAGGGGGTGGGGTGGCAACATCCTCTTGGAGAAGGAGGAGGAAGAATGGGATGGGGAACAATCAGAAGGTAGATTGGGAGGGGGATAATGACTGAACTGTAAAAAAAGTTTAAAGAATTTTTTAAAAAGTGTATTTTATTAGATATTATAATGATAGTTCCAGATTGTTTCTTGGATCCATTTGCTTGGAAAACCTTTTGCCAGCCTTTTACTCTGAGTTAATATCTATCACTAAACTGTGTTTCTTATGTGCAGCAGAATGATGGATCCTGTTTTTGCATCCATTATGTTTGCTTGTATCTTTTTTATTGGGGAATTGTGTCCACTGATGTTGACATATATTAGTGACCAAAGATTGTTAATTTCTGTTATTTTGATGTTAGTGATGGGTGTATATGTGTTTGTGTGTGTGCGTGTGTGGGCACAGGTGTGTGTGCGTGCTTTTCTTTTTTGGTTTTGCTTGTATGAAATTATTCATTTCCTTTGTTTGCTTGGGTGTTGTTATCCTCCTTGGATTACAATTTTCCTTCTAGTATCTTTTGTATGCTAGATTTTTTGGATAGATATTTTATAAATTTGGTTTTGTTATGGAATATCTTATTTTCTCGATTCATGGTAATGACACGTTTTGCTGGGTATAGTAGTCTGGGCTGACATCTGTGGTCTCTTAGAGACTGTAAGACATTTACCCAAGACCTTCTGGCTTTTAGAGTCTCTGTTAAAAAGTCAGGTGCAATTCTATTAGGTCTCCCTTTATTTGTTACTTGGCTTTTCTCCCTTACAGCCTTTAATATTCTTTCTTTCTTTGTTCTGTACAATTAGTGTTTTGATTATTATGTAGGAGAATGATTTGTGGGGGAGGGTTCCAATCTATTTGGTGTTCTGTAAGCTTCTTATATATTTATAGGTATCTCTTTACATTGGTGAAACTTTATTCAATGATTTTGTTTTCAAATATTTTCTGGGCTTTTGAGCTGAGAATCTTGTGTTCTTATGCTGATCTTTAGTCATCTTGGGTTTTGTTGTTATTGCTGTTGCTGCTGCTGGTGCTGTTGTTGTTATAGTTTTAGATGCTGAGTTCCAAGTTTATCACTGTTGGTGGTTGTTGGACATTTATTTTCTCCTTGATTTCTGTTTTCTTTGTCTTCTAGCTTAAGTAGCCTGGGGTTCTGGTGACTAGTAAGTCCTCAGGTCCATTCAGATTTATCCTTTGGGATTTTTTGTGGCCTGTGTGGCCTCTTGAGTTTTGGGTTCTAACCTTGACTTTGGGGTTTCCTTGTACCAGCTTGATCTGGGGTTAATGGTTCTAGAGGGGCCTGCAATAAAACAATCAGAGTTGCGGGCCAAAAAGTAGAATTCAGGGGACAGAGTGCAGTTTATTGGTTGTGCTTTATGAGGACTTGGTGGGCAAGGGGCTTGTGGTAAGGGCTTACCTGGTTGTTAAAAGAAGCAATAAGGTATATTTCTGTAATTGATGAATACTACTAAATGAAAACAATTGCAACATCTGAAAATCATTTGTGGAACATCACTCTTCCTTTCTAGTGCTAGGAATTCCCCTCTGAATAACAATGGAGGGAAGACAACACTGGATGGACCTTTTCTGAGATTATAAAAAAAAAAGCAAAGGACAAGTAGACCACGTATAAAACCCTGAAGACATGAATTAAGTAACAATTACCATTCTTTGGATGGGAAGAGATGGGAGAGACAGAAAGACTGAATAAGACTAACGCTTCTGAGTAGCTGAGACAAAAAAGAATGCCATTACAAATGACAAGAAAACAAGACCTTTAATAGTTAGATTATGGGCAAAGTTTATGGGTTTGTATGAAGTTTTATTAAGCTGGTTGTTTTTATACTCATCCAGAAATTGTTCTTTACTATACAGGTTTTATCTTTTTTCTCTCCTTTACTATCAACAAATTGTTAAGGGGACCACTTTTAATGAACAGACTGAGCAATTTTCCTCTATTAATTATAAATGCTTTCAAAAGATTGAGGATAGAAATGTTACCTATTGATACATCTGGTGAGAAGTAAAGAGAAATGTCACACTTTTTTGTTATAAAATTATTTTTTCTAATTTGACGGTTTACAAAGTAAGAAAGCAGGGTGGGATGTGCTCTCCAAAAATTATACTTTCCTCACATACGATTTGAACATAAGAGTTGTATTTTGTGATAAAACTGAAAATTCATTGTTTCTTTTTAAGTCAGTTGTATACTGATTTTAAATTTTGTACAAAATCAAATATTTTCTTGGAAATATATTGCTACTTAGAAAGTCAAGCAATGGTCTAGTTTTTGTTATCTTACATATTTCACAGCAGAGTGTGTACACTTTTACGTTTAGTGTGCTCATATCTTCAAGACTAATTTTATTCACATTAGAATAACATATGAATCCATATTTTAAAATCACATAAGCCTATCTTGTTTATTTAAGATTAATTGTGAACAGGACTTTAATCAATATAATATGAGATGTTAAGAAGCAGCATTTTGTTAGAAGTTTAACACAGAGTTGTCTGTTTTCAAATACTGTTTGGAATGTTATATAAATAGTGAACTGTGGTGGGTGAAAATGTCCAAATGTCCTTGCTTATATATTTCAATATATTGCATTTACCTTTATTTTTTCCTCTAGATGTAGGGGGGAAATCAGCACATAGTTGCTTGAAATTGTTTTATTAGTTGCTGCTTATCAAACAGCATTTCTCACTGGTGGCAAAGCCAAATAGCATGTAGGTTGTTAAAAGTAAAATAAAATCCATGGCACATGATTTAGATGTTAATCTAGTTGGCAGTGTTACACTGGATATCTTCTTTGAGATCTTGAGCCCTTGGGCAATATTCCATTCAAGAATTACCATCTTGCTAAAAGACGAGAATTGAATGGGGAATAGTTGACATAATGAAAACAAAAATTAGTGTTACACAGACATGGGTACTAGACAGCAGAGTAGGAGGGAGGTGGCTTTAGATGTCCTACACATTATAAACCAATATTGTCTGTCTCTGCCTTCTGTTTATACTGTTCACTATGAATATTCTGAGTTTGCACCCTGTGGACATGATTTAGACAGATATATCCACAGGTGAAACCCTAGCAAGGTAAAAGAGCACTGGGAAGACAGGATCATGAGGCTTCAATTGAGGCTCACTCAGTTAAGCGAGCCTATGGCACAATGTTAAGAAAGTTGTTTACATTGACTTATAGTTCCACGTCAAACACTGACCACAGAAACATGATGCTTCTAGGCACTTTTAAGCAGCAGGGAGGCCAGCTTAAGCAGTAAGTGGTTAATTGCTATAATTTCCACCAAGTCTAACTAGTTTTCTAATTCAATGAAACTGGCTGTACCTTAGGTAATGTGTATGTGTGTGTTTGGGGTGGGGTGGGGGGGGTTGTGCATGCGCATTAATCATGGGACGAGTGCCATGAACATGGGCTAGTGATCATTCAAAGTGTTGATATTGTATACAAACTAGAGGATAAAAGATGGATGTGTGTGGCAAAGGAGTCATAAATCACCTAGAATCAGTGTAATGCCTTGTAGTTAACACTTGAGCGCCTTGTCAGCAGCATCAACCTTTATATTTCTCTTTAAACTTTCAAATGTGATATCCTAGCTACACTCTCATATCTCCTAACATCACTGGTTTTATTAGAACAGGAAGAAATTTCTTGAAGATGGTGGGATGCCTGTCATTAGGGAGCCAGGTCCTACCTATATTCTTTATTTCTCTCAAAATTTTGCTTCAAAATTATATAGTCACTGTGTATTGACTCTACTTTCTGCATTTTATTTATTAAGAGTAAAGCTAATTGTTTGAAAGGAGAATTTAAGATCAAATTACAAAATTTTACAAAATTTTTCATACAAAATGTGTTTTTGGTTCTATCAATGTGTATGTGTGTTGAAATGCATATAGGCATACACACATGTATGGGTTGTGTAGATGTGAGTATACATGCATGTGGAGACCAGAGAACATCTTCAAGTGTTATATTCAGTCTCTGCCATTTATTTATTTATTTATTTATTTATTTATTTATTTATTTAAAATAAATTTTTTCATGCAGTATATTGTAATTACAGCTTCCCTCCCCCCACTCTTTCCAGTTCTTCATCCCATTTCTTTTCCATCTGGACGACATACTTTTTGTCTCTCTTCAGGAAATAAACAAGCATCTATGGCATGATAATAAATTAAAATAAAATAAGATAAAACAAAAGAAAACAAGAACAGAGCAAAACAAACAAAAGCAAAAGAGCCAAACAAAAGACACAAGAAGCACACATAGACACAGGAACACACATGTATATTGTAATATTATATGTAAATAAAGATAAGTTAACATCTTTCCTTCCTATGTCTATTACCCTGATCTTTTTTTTAAAAAAATATTTATTGGTTGCTTTACTTATTTACATTTCAAATGTTATCCTTCTTCCCAGTTTCCCCTCTGAAAACTCCCTAAACCACCCTCCTCCACTGCTTCTATGAGTGTTCATTCCTACCCACCCATCCACTTCTGCCTCACCACCCTAGCAATTCTCTGTGATGAGGAATCAAGCCTTCACAGGACCAAGGGCCTCACCTCTCATAGATGCCAGATAAGGCCATCCTCTGCTACATGTGCACCTGGAGCCATGGGTCCCTCCATGTGTATTCTTTGGTTGGTGGTTTATTCCCTGAAATCTCTGAGGGGTCTGACTGGTTGATATTATTGTTCTTCCTATGGGTTGCAAACCCCTTCAGCTCCTTCAGTCCTTCCCCCAACTCCTATATTGGGATCCCAGTGCTCAGTCCCATGGTCGGCTGCAAGCATCCGCATCTGTATCTACACTGATCTTCTTCAGTTGTGTTATTTTTCTAATACTTCAAGTTGTATGTTGTGTAGGTATGGAGAGAGTGGACAACCTTGATTTATTCAAGATTTTAATAGAAATGCTTTGAATTTCTATCCATTGAGGTTGATGTTTGTGCTGCATAGTTTCATGTCAGTTTGGCAGAGACTAAAGTCATCTGAGAGGAGGAAACCTAAATTAAGAAAATGCCTACGTGAGATCAAAGTGTAAACAGACTTGTAAGGCATATTCTTAATTAGTGACTGATGGGAAATAGTCCAGCTCATTGTGGGTGGGGCCATCCCTGGACTGTTGGTCCTAGTTTCTATAAGAAAGCAGTTTGAGCAAGCCATGTGAAGCAAGCCAGTAAATAGTGCTCTCTATTGCCAATGCATTAGCTGGTCTCCAGGTTCCTGCCCTATTTTAGTTCCTGTCCTGACTTATTTTGATGTTTGACAGTGCTGTGGAAGAGTAAACCCAATTAATCATTTCCTCTCTGAGTTGATTTGGTCATGGTGTTTTGTCACAGCACAGAAACCTAATCACAAAAGAACACACATAGTATGCGCTCACTGATAAGTGGGTATTAGCCCAAAAGCTCATACTACCCAAGACTCAATTCACAGACCACATGAAGCTCAAGAAGAAGGAAGAGCAAAGTGTGGATGCCTCAGTCGTTCTTAGAAGGGGAGACAAAATACTCACAGGATCAAATATGGAGACAAAGTGTGGAGCAGAGACTGAAGGAAAAGTCATCCAGAGACTGCTCCACCTGGGGATCCATCCCGTATACCATCACCAAACTCAGACACTATTGTGGACGCCAAGAAGTGCTTGCTGACAGAAGCCTGATATAACTGTCTCCTGAGAGGCTCTGCCAGAGCCTGACAAATACAGAGGCTGATGCTCAGAGCTTGCAGAAAACCATTGGACTGAAAGCAGGGTCACCAATGGAGGAGTTAGAGAAAAGACTGAAGGAGCTGAGAGGGTTGCAACCCCATAGGAAGAACAACAATATCAACCAACCAGATCCCCCAAAGCTCCAAGGGACTAAATCACCGACCAAAGAGTACACATGAAGGGATTCATGGTTCTAAGCGCATGTGTAGCAGAGGATTGCCTTGTGGGACATCAATAGGAAGAGAGGCCCTTGGTCCTGTGAAGGCTTGATGCCCCAGTGTAGGGGAATGCCAGGGCTGGGAGGTGGGAGTGGGTGGATGAGTAGGAGAACACATCATAAAAGCAGAGGAAAGGGGATAACATTTGAAATGTAAATAAAGAAAATATCTAATTAAAAATAAAAGGAAAAAAGTGAAAGGAGGGAAGTGGGATTGAGTGTTTGCAAAGAGGAAACCGGGAAGGGGTATAACATTTGAAATCTAAATAAATAAAATAACTATTAAAAACTTTAAAAAAAAGAGTTCATACTTTTCATGAACAAGAGCAAAAAATTATCTTCAGGTCTTTGATCTTCCAAAACCTAATGTTATTTAATAGCTTTTTAGTCTAACATTTTTATTCTACAGTTCACGTATATTCCTTGTGTTGCCTTGTTTCTGCAACTAAAACTGCATAGTTCAGAATTTTGCTCTCTCCAGTGTCCTGGAAAACATAGTAAAACATAGCATTGCGCTAGATAAACAGCTTTTTTCCAAAAAAGTTATGAGATGTTTGTACCAGATTGAAAATAAAAAAGGGGTTTAAAATAAAAGGACACTGCTGGCTATAGGCTTAATGTAAATTGCCTTTATTCTGTTGTGATGTGTCACTCATATTCTTCAGTTACCCAGGACTTTTATCATGAAGGAGTGTCAGATTTCGTCCAAGGCTTTTTCTTGCTCTAATATGATGATGATGTGGTTTGTCTTTCAGTTTGTTTATATGGCATGTTACATATATCATTCTATGTACACTGAACCATCTCTACATCTCTGGATGAAGCTTATTTGAACATGGTGGATTACGTTTTTGGTGTTTTCTTAGATTAGGTGTGCAAATTCTTTATTGAAAAAAATTACACTTATGTTCATAATAAAAATAGACTATCTTTTTTTTTGATTCTTCATGTGTTTTAGGTGTCAGGGTAAATGTGGACTTATAGAAAATTTGAACAGTTTTCTTCGTGTTTCCCTTTTGTGGAATAATTTGATTAGTATTGGTATTAATTCTTCTTTGAAAACCTGGTAACATTTTATGCTTCAACCATCTGACCTTGGGATTTTCTTGGTTGGGACACTTTTCATTATGGCTTCTCTTTCACTGGGGGTCACAGGTTTGTTTAAATCACTTGTCTGAACATTACTTAACTTTGGTAGATGGTATATATCAAGGAAATCATTGTCCACTTCCTTTATATTTTCCAATTTGGTAGAACAGAGGCTTTTAGAGTTATGTCATTATGAGTTTCTTGATTTCTTTGGTGTCTGCTATGCCCTCCTTATTATTTCAAATTATGTTAATTGAGATATTCTCTCTCTGCCTTTTAGTTTCTGTATTCATAGAATTTTTTTTCTTATCATAGGATCCCAAATATCCTAATTTTCTGAATGTTTTATACTCTTCCTTTTTTCAGATGTAATATTTTCATATTTTCTTTTACCCAAGTGTCCAATTTCTTCTATGTTTTTGTCAAAGACAGAGATTCTCTCATTTATCTCTTGCATTCTATTGATGAGCCTTGACTCTGAAATTGCTGTTCCAGTTCCTAAATTTTTCACTTTAAGATTTTACTCAGCTTTTATTTTCTTTCATTTTTTACAATATCACTTTTATTCAAATTAAGCTTTAATCATATGACATCATAGTTTACACTGAATCTCTGAAAATGGGTATCTTGTGTCTTTTTTTGTCATTTATTTATTTATTTATTTATTTATTTATCTTTCTATTTATTTTTTTACACTCCAGATTTTATTGCTCCTCATCCACCCTCTGACTGTTCTACATCCAATACCTCATCTCCACCCCCTGTCTTCTTGAGGATGTCCCCACTGCCCACCCCCTACCAAACTAGACCTCTAAACTCCCAGGGGCCTTCAGTCTCTTGAGGATTATGTGCATCTTCTCTGATTGAGTCCAGCCCAGCAGTCCTCTGCTGTATATGTGTTGGGGACCTCACATCAGCTGGTCTATGCTGCCTGGTTGGTGATCCAGTGTTGGGGTTCCAGGTTATTTGAGACTGCTGGTACTCCTACAGGGTCATTTTCTTTATTGATTTTATGTCCACTAATATGACTTTAACTCTTTTCTTTATGTCATTTCATGGTTACTTGACTTTATTTTTTGAGGTGTGCTTTCATAGGATTTTTTAATGGATCTATTAATATTCTATTTAAGTACCTCCAATATATGCATATTAGCTATTTTGAAGTCTTTGCCTTGTGCTTCATGTATGTTGTAATATAATACTTAGATCCTATTGTGGTGGAGTGCTGAGCTCTAATAGAGACATATTGTTCTGGCTGTTATTGATTGGGTTTTTATACTTGTGTCTAAACAACAGAGTTTGGGATAGTTGTGATTCTAAGTGCTGATATGTGGTACTGCCTTTGTTGGGTGGCTGTTCCACATTTTGTTTGCATTGCTTTTTCTGGTTCTTACAACTGCCCCTTCCAAGAAGGTAAAAAGGTAAATACAACAAGAGAAAAAAAAAACAAAAAACAAAAAAACCAGAAATCAATGTATAGAAAACATTTCATAGTGGAAGTTGATGTGTGTCAAGGTGTCCCATAATATACATTTTTTTTTTGTCCACACATCTTTACTTGAAATGTGAAATGTTCATTGACTTTGCTTTGCATTGCAATGGTCTGGTTTGAGGCTTCTGGCTTTTGCTACAGCATTGATACTTAATCCTCTCTGGAACTCCTCTTGGTTAGTCTGTTGTTGTTTTGTGTTATGGAAAACCTGTAGCTTTGGATCTGAAGGACAGCCCCTTTCACATGCTTCATAGATGATGATTCATAAATGAGGTAGATTTGGGGGTGTTCAAAGGTCCTGGATCAAAGTCCTGGGTCTGGGTCTGGGTGGCAGCTGAGTTGGTCAGTTCATGAGCTCTCCCATACATACACTGCCACGGTGACTTCTTCAGTACTGCCCCAGCTAGTTTACACCCTCGGTAGCTGTCTCACCCTTTTTCTAATTACCAGCTCTATTGCGTTGCCTTGGCAAGGTGCAGGGTAAGCTTATCCAATGCTGCAGCCAGCAGCGGGCAGTGTCAGATCTCCAGCTTTCATTCCCTTGGGCTGGCTCATCCACATCTATTCGACTAGAGTCAGCTTTATTGTGCCCCTAGAGCCAGCTTTATTGTACCACCCAGTCAAGGTGCAGGGACCAATCTCCCTAGTGTTGCAGTTGGTGAGAGGCTAGAAAAGCTCTCCTGCTCTTACACCCTCGGGGCTGACTCATCCTTGTCTTCCCAGCAGTTCTATTGTGTTGCCTTGGTAAGGTGCAGGGTAAGCTTTCTAATGGTACAGCTGGTGAGGGCCAGGACCAACTTTCTTGATGTCATGACCTTGGGGGACTACTGTCAGTGACAAGGATGAGGGAGTTGGAACGTGCCCCCATGCCACCTCACAGCAGCAGAGTGGCTCACCTGGCTTTTTAAATGTGGCTTTGGGGATCAAAATCAAGTTCTCATGCTTGCAAAGCAAGTACTACCTGAAGTTATATTTAATAATATCCCCTTCTTAGTCCTTTTTGTCTTCTAGCAGTTTAATATCTCTGGGCTTATGGTTTTTACTCTTCCAATAGAATGTTTGCATCCAGTTATCTACAAAGTCCTTACAAGTTCTAAGACAAATCCTGAAAGTTAAGGATTTCTGGAGGACTTTCTTTCTTTTTTTCTTTCTCTCTCTCTCTCTCTCTCTCTCTCTCTCTCTTTCTTTCTTTCTTTCTTTCTTTCTTTCTTTCTTTCTTTCTTTTCCTTCTGAAACTGAAGTCATGATATTAAGCTACCTTGCTGTTTTATAAACCTCCAGCAGAGTCAATGGGGTGAGCAAACCATTGCAACAGTCTTGACAGAAAACGCAATTTATCTTCTGATATTCCTCAAGAGGCTGCCTTGCATTCTTCCATGCGATGATTTTGCAGGAATATGGTCTTTGAAGAAAGTGGCTTTTTCTAATTTTAAATAAGGTCAATCCGTTGAGTGAGTATTGATGAACAAGCATTTACTATAACCATGTCTCAGGGAATGCCAATCTGTATCGAACATGTGTCACGCCTAAGAGATTACTTAATTAACCTGCTGCCACTGTCAATGAGAATTCAATGTTGTTTCAAGAAAGTCCCACAGCGTAAGCACATGGAATTGTATTATGTCCACTGTTTGAATTGGTTTGCCAAGACCACAGTATCTTTTAATTTTTTTACTTGACTTATCAAAAACTATATAATTGAAGAAGAACATCTAAATGTTTGGCTTGAATTCTGTAAAATACTAGTACCTATAGTGTTTTGATACTTTGATACTAATATGTTGAAATATTGGAAGAACTCAGGCAAAAGGTTTGGTGGATGCCCTGATTTTGTCACTTTATAGCATGCTGTAACTATTACTCTAATTTTCATTCTGGAACACCAACCCTATACAAATTTTATTTTGTATCAAATCTGTTTTATCTGAAAAATAACTATAAGATATAATATATTCTACTTAAAATATATTTATTATAAATTGATTCATTATTAATATGACAGCATTAAAAATTAAAGGAAAACAGGGTCAGAAAATTCATAAAGTACACTAATATTAAGTACAGGGATTGCCAAGGTTACCCAGAGAAAGATACGGAGCATTTCTTGGGTTCAGGAGATTTCTTTATGCTTGAACTATCTTCTTATGGTAGTTCTTAGGCAACCATTCTGATTTCATGACAAATTTTACAGGATTTTAAAATAATCAATCCATCCAAAGATAAAATAGAAGTCTTCTCTTCCAGGATCTTGTAAAAATGGGGTGAAGAAGAAATATGAATAAATTGCCATCATTCAACAGCAATTTTAAGTTACATATAGCAGTAAGATTAATGACAATATCATGGATTTTGTATTATTTATTCTTTACAAGTATGTTTCTACTTGTTAAGTATATAGTTATTTATAACACATTTACAGTCATATCTCTTACTGCAACTTTGCTGTACATTTTAAATGCCATTGCATTCATTATACAAGTTTCCTTACCCAAAGTCATAAGTGTTTCGGAATAAGTCTGTATTATATTTTCTATTAGTGGGTAATATGCTACCAAAAGTTCAACAGATTAGTTCAACAAATTTATTCCTAACCATTTCCATGTGGTAGGAACCTGAAAGAAAAATAACAAAAGTCCTGTGCTCAGATTTCTCCAGATTAAAAATTAATTGGCCTGAGAATTTTGCCAATTCTAATCTCTTTGACTTTTAAAGGAACTTATGTCATACTGTTGAGTATGATCCCCTTTCTGAATAACTCAAACCAGCATAGAAATCTTATGATACCTACAAAATCTCTTCAATAGTAGAGCATCATAAAGTTCCTATGTTTCAGAAGTAGCATCTCACATACTCAAGTTTACCATTCTAGTCAAGGGGTAGCGATTATACAAGAAGTGTAAGCTACTGGGCCAAAATTTTGAAGGCACTTTCCCCATCATGTGTCAAAAGCCTCAGGTTAAATTATAAAACATAAACTGAACAACTGTCCTACACTTTCAATATTGACTGTGTTGTGCCTTTACATGAAGAGAAATAATTAATTATAGGAATAAAAGACTATTTTAGTTAGCTGAAACTGTTGATTATTGAGTGCTTATTATGCTTCATTATCCAATTTAAAAGTTGGGCATTTCATGAACTAAGAGTCTAGTGCCATAGTTACAGAAGCTTCAACTTGCAGACGTAACTTTAGATCCTGTAGGGGAGTGTGGAGCAAAAAACCACCTTCTTCAGGACCTCATATGTTAATGCTGCTATGTATTGAATTACATACCTGAAGCAAATTTCAACTACATCTTAAGGGTATATAGAATTCAACAATCATATTATCAGAATTACAGTAACAAACAAGTCAACAACTAAAACAGATGCTTTAATCTGGCAAAGAATCAAAACTGTGGCTTGAACTGTAGTACTCTTGATTGTATAGCTGAATTCTATAAAGCAAATTTTTACCATGCCTTGGGATGTTACTATTGGGTAATACTGTACTTTAGTAGCAAAAAGTTTCATTTATAGTCACTGTACATGCATATATGGAAGTGCGTGTTATATCATGTTAGGAATACACTCATTCACTATGCGGAGTCTTTTAACTTCTGGACCTTTGGAAGTAATTCCTTTGCAGTCTTCAAAAGGCAATCTCACCAAAACACATCACAATGATTTTACTTCTTTGCTTGTTTAGAAATCTTAGTGTAGTATTTGTAATCCACCAATAATGTGTGTCTGACATGATGATTAATGAATTTCTTTTGAGAGAGGACTCACCTTCTTTTAATGTATCTTATCTCTGTAAGTTGCCTTAAATTCTCTTTTAAACCAGGCAGAGTATGAATAAGCAAATGCATGAATAAAATTTAGGCAGCCAGTTTTACAAGAAACACTGATGAATTTGCTGTTAGGCCGGGAGCTCTGAAATATGATTTCTTGATGTTCAGCTATCAGTCTTCCTAAGCCAAAGGGAACTGAAACCCTAAATCATTAACTTGGCTTTTGCTGTTGTCAATAGATCCCTCTGGCATTACTTTATAATGCATCAGATCTGAGCTAACTGATATAGATTCTACTCTGCAACCTCCTATCTTTAACTTGAAAAGCAATTGAATGCAAAGAAGGTAAAACGAGTATTTTGAGAAATTAAGGTCCTTCAAAAATGACTTCAGAAGCTGTGTCAGCTCAATGCAGATGAGTGTCTGCTGCCAAAGACTCAGAATATGGTGCATCAGCAGAGCAATGATTGTGACAAATAAATGCAATGGACCTCATACACTCCCATAACTGTAAACACTCTTTTAGATATTTGAAAAATGATGCATTACTTCTCTGTTATGAATATAATGGTTGATTTTTTTTGCAATGTGATGCTATTTGAAAAAGTTCACAGCAACAGCTACAAAAAGTGATGAATGTAACTTAGCAAAGGAAGTAAATTAAAACATGCAACCCTATTAAAATCCCAGAAAGGAAAAAAAGTAAGTATAGGAGCCAGTTATTTAGTAATCTGATTTTTGAAACCAAGAGAGTAGGCTATATACTATGTGAAGTTGGGAGAAAGGGTAGAGGTGCTAGAAAGTAATAAGGGTGGCAATAAAAGGGATGGGAGTGGCCAATGATAGACATGTGAGATGGAGAAGAAGGAATAAAGCAACACTGTAAAACGGCAATAATCTGATGAACAAGACCTGCTGAGAGTTGCCAATCACACACTGATTTTATGTGTGCTATGATAACATGGATTTTAGTGAAGCAGGATGACGAATTGAGACAGTAATAAGATGTTTACTGTTAGTATTTTATTGTGCAAAAATCAAGGAAAGAAACTCATTAAACTAAGAATTTCTAATTAATATATATTTTAAAAAGTCATTGGCTATAAGGAGGTAACCATACAACTCATTCAATCATGTTTATGATACTGATCATTCTCGGTACTGTTTATATTTCAGGAAGTGCCTGCAATAATTTTGTCTGGATGCATTAACAAATGCATGCTGACAGGAGCCTGATATAGCTGTCTCCTTAGAGGTCTGCCAGAGTCTGACATATTCAGAGGCAGATGTTCACAGCTAACCATCGAACTGATCAAGGGGTTCACAATGGAGGAGTTAGAGTGAAGACTGAAGGAACTGAAAGAGATTGAGGTCCCATGAGGAGAGCAACAATACCAACCAACCAGAGCTCCCAGGGTCTAAACTACCAGCCTGGGAGAACACAGGGAGGGACCCATGGCTCCAGCTGTATATGTAAGGGAGGATGGTCGGGCATAGGTGGGAGAGGAGGTCCTTGGTCCCATGAAGGCTGGACACTGTGTGTGTGGGAATTTGAGGGTGGGGAGGTGGGAGTGGGGGGTAGGTACATCCGCAGAGAACCAGGAGGAGGGGCGATAGGATAGGGGGTTCCTGGGTGTCGAGGGGGGGGAGAATGGGGTAAAGGGATAACATCTGAAATGTAAATAAAATATCCAATAAAAATATTGATGCAACTTTAGTAGATTTAGACAGAAATATTTTTTCATATATCAGACATTCACAATTCTTACTTATTACATTCATCTAAAATCAAAAGGTTGTCTTCCTTGATAATAGCGATGATTTACAATTTTAGCATTCTTCTGCAAATGACCATATGCAATCCTAACCATTAACCAAGATCTTTTCATTCTTGGAGATCATATCACCTTCACTTTATGTATCTTTCTTATATACATGTTATGACACTGTGACCTGTGGGCTACACGTATCCTAAAATAGCTCTGAATATGATGCAACACACACATGAGAGATAAAACAAAAAGTGGAATGAGGATATAAAAATTAAAGCTCAACCCAGTGGGATACTTCCTCTAGCAAGACTTCATGTCTTCAAGGTTCCAAAAGTCTCCTTCTATAGCACTACTAACTAGGGTACAAATGTTTACATACATGAGCCTGTACAGGTAATTTCACATCAAACCAAAACACTTCACATCTCTACCAGTCTGGGAATAGGAGATAAGGCCTACCTGGAAGTAAACTTGGCTAAGTAAGTCTTCTTAGACATCATTTCTCTGCGTAGAAAAGAGTACCCTGTATTCTCCCCCCATGGAATGTTTCATGGGCTGGAAAGAAACTCAGAAATAAAAAGTGGTCTGGATCCAGATCCCTTCATCGTCTTCATCTAACCACTGTATCTTTACCAAGATAGTCTAGGAGACAGAAGACTTAGATTTTCTTCCTACTTTGTCCTCACCAAATTTCCCCATGTTAAAGCAAGCAAGGCTAGAACATTAACTGAAAGTTTGTGTTTACACATAAACTATGTTTTTGAAATTAATTTAATTAATTAAGTAACCTCTAATATGTTTTCTGTATGTATCATTCTTTTATGCTAAAATGATCAAAACCATATTTTATAACCACAACAATTTTACAAACACTTTTGCCATTTAAGAACAGAGACTAGAGCATCATAGATATATTATATTTAAATTTCTTTAAATAACATTGCAATTTTATGCATAAGAGCAGCACTGTAGGCTTATAATTCTTTCCATACTGGACAAAATAAATGGAAACACTTATCATACCTACCCAGAATTTTAGTCATATTGCCATAATTTTGACTTGAATAGAAAGTTCTTAGAAGTAATTACCATCTCCAATTTTAAGACCCATGACTGTTAGACCAATTAATTAACAATTTTATTATTAGTAATGTTCTAAGTCAAGAGAAGAATGCTGAGTAACTTAAAATTAAAGTTGAAAAATCAATATATTTTGAGCAAAGCTATCTGTCAATTATGACTCAAAAATACTGGTGATCTACTTAATCATAGTGTTTCAGAAGAGATTTTAGTAACAAAACAGAAATTACAAATTTGTTAGTAAGTTTCATTTTTATAAATGACAAGTTCCCTTTAATATTTTCCATATATTTTGAAAAATTACAGACTTTAAAAATTGTCATAACCTGTCTTGATAGAATATTTATGCTTCTGATAAAGACAAGTGTATTTAACAATATTTCAGTGTCAAATCCAGAGACATAACATAATCAGTTTGAAATACAACATTCTTTTATCACAGACCAAATGATAGAATAAAGGAGAAAATCATTAGCTTTACAGATTATTTCAAGCTATTGAGGCCAAATAGGTTACAATACAGTAACAAATTATAAGGTGGTCATAAAAAGACGATTTGGTCATTGTCAAGCAGAATAAAGATCTTCCAAGTGACATGTGCCTCTAACACATGAAATTTGAGGCTTTGTTTTTAAATATGATGAAAAAAATTTTTAGTCTCTGTTGTATATATGTTTAACATGCTAATTGAGTTAGGTGCAGGCAGCAGAGCTGCAGAGTAGGTGGAAACATGCAAAAGTGGACAAATGGAAGTAACAAAACTCAGTTGGATTAGTGAAGATATCTTCAAATGAGAGTTGCTGATAGCACAATGCTATGGACAATATTGAATTAATACTAATATAAGTTTAAATGCAATTATACTTTATTTCCACTGATAATAGAAGATTAATGGTACATCCAACTCTTTACCATTTAAGCTCATTGTTAAAAATGCAATTCTACAGCTAAGAGGTACACATTTTATAAATGTGGAGTGAATTCAAAGAGCTGCATGTTCTTTCTTTGCAGTCTTTTTTCTCAGCGTTATAGTAAACACATATGGGAGATTATTTGGTTACACCTCTGCTTTTTCACTGCTGTGCGATGCCTGCAGGTAAACTAAGGCAGCATTAATACTGGAGGGATGAATATGTTAATAAAAAGCATTGACCAACATGACACACTGTCAGCATTCAGTTTTTTATATTTAACTATGGCTGGTTTTAAGATTTCACAGCTTAATGAGATTGACATTTTGACTTCAGGAATTTGATAGTCTATTGAAAGAGTTGGACTTGAAAATAAATCAAATTAATATGAAGTTTATAAACATGGATGAATGCTAAGACAGAACCCAGTGTCCAACTCTTGACTCACTGGGTTGAGGAAGACTTTGAAGGAGGCATGGCTTTTCTTAAATTTCTGTTATTAATTGTTAATGGCTTGAAAGTCTATAGATTTTTAAAATTTATTTTATGAGGTTTTGATATACTTACATCATATCTCCATTCTTAGTTCTCTCGCCAAACCCTATTGTATATCACCTCCCAACTCTCTTTCAAATTCATGACCTATTTTCTTTAATTTTTGAGATACACACACACACACACACGCACACACACACACACACAAATTAACTCTTAACCTGTTCCATCTGTATAATGCTACTTGTATGTATGTATGTGTTTACCCATATTGGTATTGGGTAAGAAACTGTTTTGTTCTATTCTGGGTAACACTATTTCTTCTACTCTCAACTTTCCTTAGTACTTAATTGAAATTTCATTTTCATTTTGCCTATGTCACATACCCTTAACTATTTATCCAGTTTTTCATTCATATATACATATACCAAACACAAAAAATATTTATTATTTATGCCCAGATGTTTGAAATACAGTGATAAATTATGTCACTACTTCAAGTTTGCTATATAATATGCATTTTTAATATTGTATACTAAGTCTCTAAAGCAGAGGTCAGTGATGATATTATTATAAAAATCTGCATAAATATGGCCCTATGAGTTGTATTCAAATTCTCTACAAAAAGCTAGCTAATCAAAAAATAGTTTAAATAGTTCCTGCATTGCTCTTAAATTGAGTGTAGAGTGATGAAGATAAGTAGGAGTATGTCTGTGAGTAGATAGCAGTGTTATCATATGTGATGGTTTATATTGATTTTCAATTAGGTAAGATCTAGGATGAGCTCTTAGCATGCTTGTGAAGGATTACCTAGTTTAGATTAGCTTCTAAACATTGGTCAGGAATATCTACATTACGTGAATCAAAGTAAGAAGCCCCATATGCAATGGGTGGCACCATTGTGTGGGCCAGAGTGCTGACTGAGTATAGAGGAGAAATTAATCTGAGCATGCACATTCACCACTCCCATGTCCATTCTATCCCTACAATGTGACCAAGAGTCCCAAGATCCTGACATCCTGCTTTCACTTCCATGACAGTATGCCCTTTAACTGTGAGCCTAAATAGACTTTCTTTAAATTGTTCTTATTGAGGTATTTTATCAGTAACAGGAAAAGTCAGGGATTTAATGAAGAGCTCAGAAAAGAATTGGAAGTGTCTACTACCTGGTCCTTGCAAGAGCATCCGTGATATTGTATTGTACTGAAGGAGATGGAGAAAAATTCAAGTAAGTTGAAAAGTTGATGGGAAATGAGGAACTAAACATTATTCACCCTGTTATAAACCCTGCCAGTGAAGGAAAGAGTTATATGGCTTGTGAGTCGGTAGACATCATGTGATTTACTTCAAATATCTGTTTTCTAGATTTGTTCCTTATAAGGAAGAGTTGATAGACTGGGCCAAATTTGATTGTTCGGGTTTTGCTGTGAGTTTATTATGTCATGTCATTTTAAAATGTGGAAACTTCAACCAAAAGATCTGTTCCATTTCACAGGAGAGAAAACCATCAAGGGAAGCTGTCAAGAAGCATAGAGAAAAGAAATAATAAAAAATGTATCTCAAATAATATCTGAGAAGATTAAAGTTGAAAAGAGTTGTATGTTCATTATCTTAAAATATTAAGACATTTGAAACCATTATATAGATGACAAAATAACATGATATTTCTTTGAAATTGCCTAATTTTAAATCTTTTGTCTTCCTATTTAGTACTCTAAATATACCCGAACTGCCTCCTTCTTTCCTACATTATTCATTGTTACCTACAATCTCTTACTCATCAGGTTATGAGGCTGCACGAACCTTACTAATGTTGACTTTACAGGTAAGACATTGTAGGCATATCTGTGGACAAGCTGCCAGACATTGAGCTAACTGGTATAGTATACCTGTGATACATGCAGTTTTGCTTCCCCCACCCTACTACCTTGGTTCTGGGTATCCATCCAGGGCCTTGCTCATGCTGGCCAAATTGCTTAGCTATAACCACAGTAAATGGAAAATATATTCTACCCCTAACCTTTGTAATTGTAGAGAAATTATTATGTAAATATTAAATGAAAGTCATATCCCAGGTTATTACAGAATGATAGATAAAAGCTGCTTAAATAATTTTAAGGTATCTTTAGCTTAATCTGTAATGGCTTTATTCTTTAACAATGAACTTCAGACTACAGCAACAGATTTCATCACAAGATGAGCTAATTGTTCTAATAATAATGTTTCTCAGCAGGCAGAGGCGAAATACCTGCTAATTTTATTACTTAAGGAGACGATAGACAAAACAAAACAAACAAACAAGGAAACAAATAAACATACACACAAAACAAAGACCCACAATACAGTTAGTTTTTTTCTTTATAGATTCAAGGTAAACTGCCCACTGGCTTTTTTGTTTAATTCATTATAGCAACTGAAAATAAGTATGTGGCAGCAGGGTAGGAACAGAGAGACCAGGGTGGAGATTATGTTACAATTTAGAAATAACTTGTAATAATTAGAGAGCCTGCCTTTAAAAAGGAGTCTCAAGTTTAATTTTAAAAATAATTATTTGTAGAATAAAGTGCTTCACAAAGTATCTTTGTGAATTCTAAGGAATATTCATTAAATCTCAAAGTAGTGCCCCATCTTAATTAATAAAATCATCCTGCAATTAAATATGCTAAAGAGAATATGGGGACAAGACAAGTAATGCATATAAAGGAACCAGGAAAAGAAGAAAAAGAAGAAAGAAGGAACACTCACTATGGAAATAAAAAAGTACCAGATAAAAATTTCAAACAAATATCCTCCCTTGGGCCCTACTTGTTACTTAGCTTCTTTGGGTCCATGAATTATAGCATAGTTACTCTGCACTTTTTGGCTAATATCTGCTTATAAGTAAGTACATATTATACATGGTTTTCAGGAACTAAGTTACCTCAACTGGGATGATATTTTCTAGTTACTTCCATTTGCTTGCAAATTTCATGATGTCTTTGTTATTAATAGCTGAGTAGTATTCTATTGTGTAAATATGCCACATTTTCTTTATCCATTCTTTTGTTGAGGCACATCAACTGTGTTGATTCCAGTTCCTGGAATCTCACTCATAAGGGGAAACAAAAGAGATATCTGAAGTAGATGGAGGGAGTGAACTTGGTGGGAGAAAGGGTGAAGAGAGGGATGAGTTAGAGAACAGGTAGGGAGATGGTCTCTCAGAGAAGAACTGAGAGAGAACAGGAATATGTGAGGGATGCCAGCTATGGGACAAGGAAGACTCCCAGCAGTCTTTGGTGCTGATTCTAGCTGATAATGCTAGCAGCTGGTGATATGGAACTTAAAGTGGCTACCTCCTACAGCCAGGGGTACTTCCAGTTGGAGAGAAGCTGACACTAACTTATCCACAAAAGCTTCAACCCAAAATATGCCCTGCCTACATGAAGTGGAGGAATAAAAATGGAGCAGAGACTGAGGGAATAGCCCACAATCAGTGGCCCAACTTGAGACCAATCTTATGAGAGACAACCAACCTCTAACACTATTAAGGATATTCTTCTCTGCTTGAAGACAGGAACTTAGCATAACTGTCTTCTGAAAGACTTCTTCCAGCAGCTGATGGAAACAGGTGCATAGACCCACAGCCAAACAATAGGCAGAGCTGGGGAATAATGTAGAAGTTGTAGGTCAAGACAGAGGGAGCCTGCAGGGTCAAGGATACTACAAGAAGACATAGAGTCAAATAACCTGGGCTCATGGGGCTCACAGAGACTGATCCATCAACCAAAGAGCATGTTGAATCTGGACCTTGACCCCTTGCACATTTCAGGCAGATCTGCAGTTTGGTCTTTATGTGGATCCCTAAGAATTGGAACAGGGACTGTCTCTATCTGTGTTGTGGGCCGTTGGATCCCTTTTCCATAGCTAGTCTCCCTTGTCGGGCCTTAGTGGGAGAGGATGCTCTTATTCCTGCTGTGACTTGATGTACTAGAGTGGGTGGGTAGCCATGGGGGCCTCCTCCCCTTCAGAGGAGGGGAGCATGGGAAGGGCTTGTAAGAGTGGGACTGGGAGGAACGGAAGGAGAGGTTGCCAACAGGCTACAAAGTGAATAAACAAATTAATGAAGAAAAACTTTGCAACCAAATCTCTAGCATGTGTTAAAGAAACAGATGCTATGATTTTCAGAAAAGAAGTCTAAGAAGTTTTTAGGAGAAAATTCCCGTGCTAATTGTGACAAGTATTAAATTAATGTAGAAACAATAACAAAAAGAAGATAAATATCCAATTGATTGAGTTATAGACCATGTTTAAAATATAAACAATAAATGGAAAGACCACGCAAGTTTATTTCCAGAGCAGAAAACAATTTCTAAAAAATCATGAAAGTGACAGTATGCTATAACACTTGGAAAATTTGCAAAAGCAAGATATCAAGTATAAAGGAGTGTTATTGTTCAGGTTGCCTTGCATGTGAAACAATATGCCAGAAATACTAATATACTAATATAAGCTCAATGAAATGATCTATAGAACATAGGTAGCTTAAACTGTCTGCAGGAAAATCTTGCATTACAAACAGAAAACACAAGTGAAGTGGAAATTTCTGGTTTCTTTGGACACTCAGTTCTGTCATATGATTTTTTTCTGGAAACTGTCTTATAGAAAATGTTTTGCTGAGAACACACGTTGTATTTTTCTAGAAGCTGCCTGAAAGTGGAGCATGTGAAAAAGGGTCTAGAGCAGACCCTTGAGAGAACATGTGATATTTAGAAAGGGTATAAATAAAACCCAACAGATACTGGACAATGCTGTGTGGGATTTGTTAACCTTGCCATGATTTGCTGGTCTTCACTGGGCTTTCCTAACATTGGTCTACACTGACAGTGCTGTGGCATTGGTTCACCTTGACCTCTTCTCATCAGCATTTGTTGTGGCTTCATAAAGAGAAATACACCAAAGAACTACTTATGATATTCTGGAGGCTTCTTGCTGCTTCTGTAGACTTAAGCCTATTGGTAGATCCTCTCAGTTTCTTCTGGATCTGTCATTGCTGATTCATGAATAATGTTTGCAAATGGATCAAGCTACCACTGTTGATTCCTGTGAACTGAACTGATGTTACCCTGTCAATAAAGATTGGAATCACCCAAAAAAACCTATTGCTAAAAATGTTCATATCCCCCTTTGCCCTATTAACCTTTCCTTTTTACTACTTATGATGGTGGTGGGCTAGAAGAGAGGTTAAAGTGTTTAAGAACCCATAGTCAATTAGGTTTTAAAAATTTTAAGTCTACACAAAAGAAGCAATTCATTAAGAGGGCAATCAGTTCTTCAAGAGTAAAGAAAATGAAAAGAAGCAAGTGGATGATAATCTCAGAAAACTTCTATGATTATCTTCATGTGCATTTCTCATATACATTAAATCTTATCCTGCTTTTCTCTCTTTCATAGAAACTGGACTCTACAACTGTCTTTTTCTTTTCTTCTACTTTTGTGATTGTAACCTCTTGACTACTCTTGCTTTCAAGTGTTTCATATACGAGTAGAAAATCCAAGAACTGAGCCAAGTGTAAAGCATTTTTTCAGAGAGGCAAAGGATAGCCAAATTCTTGGGAAGATTGGATACCTTCAAACAGATGGCCTGGTGAAAATAAATGGGATAGTAAATAAAAAGAAGCTTTAAAAAATGGCCAACATAATTCTGAGTAAAATTATAATACTTTCAATAATGTCTCTGGAATATTATAAATCATATAAACACAGATCATGTTTCTCTTTAAATACTAAGAGTTTGGCCTTTGATCATTTCAATTATTTAAAAACTGTTAGCAAAATAAAATGCACACATAACATAAAGCGTATGAGTCTCTCTGTGTGTATGTATGTGTGTGTGCACATGTAATGTAAGTAGATAATAATCAATATATATGCCATATATACATATATATAAATACATATATATGTATATATATGGCATATATACATATACATATATATATGGCATATATAGATGCTTAGAGCTAGATATAATAAAGAAAACATAAGAGGAAGTACTGGTAAATATATTGAACAAAATATTCGTAAAAGATAATATAATACTGGCAAATAATTACATTAACATATATTTATTAACCATCATCATTCATAAACATTCCAAGTTATAACTATATGGAAATGTGCTTTTACATCAAATACAATGGCTCAAAGTAAAATTGAAAGTATCAATCAACATTAGTTTCATATAATTGCTCAACAAAATGATTTTATCTAGCTTATAAATCACCTTGCCACTTTTTAATAAAGTTAAAAACACACATAAGAAGTTGACATAGCAATATAATTTTTAGAAATTTACCCCACAGAAAAGAAAGCTATTGCTATAAAATTAGTTGTAAAGTTGATCTGTATCATAAAATCTGAAATCACCAAAATGTCCATTTACTGATGAATGTAATGATTGAATAAATAACTTTTATATTAATGTGCCCTTCCCCCAGCCTTGAGCAGGCCTGAAAGACCTTATTTACCACAACAAACCAAGTGATAGGATCTAGGTGGAGTTACCCACCCTGGCTGCACAGAAGTTAGAAGAAGAACTGCCCCTGGGCTTGCCTTGAGATATCTCCTGCCAAGAATGGATTACCCCACCCATTTCCACCTTAAACCAAAAAACGTATTGGTGGGGCTTTTCCCTTTAAATTGACAGCTGAACATTAAAGCACTGAGCTGTGATCAGAATACTTTGTTTTGGCTTCATTTCCTCTCTCCCTCCATCCCTTTTTTCATTTCCAGCCCTCCTTTCAGTAGAACACAGTTGATCCGTGGCCACAGGTGGCTAGATATTCATATATAATACAACTCAGACATAAATATAATATAGCTGTGTACTAAAAGAGGTTTTAAGTGAAACCAGTTATGTATTTTATGTAACTTTAACATAAAACCTATGCTTACAGAAGTTATATTAATTATTGTTTGGAAACCAAATGACAATTGTTATTGGAAAGTACAATAAGTGTCTTAGAGTTTTATTGCTCTGAAGAGACACTATGACCAAGGCAAGTCTTAAAAGGACAACATTTAATTGAGGCTGGCTTACATGTTCAGAGGTTTAGTTCATTATCATCAATATGAGAGCATGGCAGCATCCAGGCAGGCATGGAGCAGGAGGAGCTGAGGGTTCTACTTCTTCATCTGAAGGTTGCTAGGAGAAGACTGGCTTCCAAGCAGCTTGAATGAGGGTCTTAAAGCCCACTCCCACGCCCACAGTGACACACTTCTACCAACAAGGCTATACCTACTCCAACAAGCCCATACCTCCTAATAGTGTCACTCCCTGGGTAAAGGATATTCAAGCAAACACAGTAAGGATATGCTCTAAGTGACAAAAAAATGTCTGACATAGTACTATAAATCATCTGACTGTACACACAAAGCAGGTTCATTGATTCTGTATAAATTTTATGTCTCTAAAGTTAGAATTCACATTTTAGACAGAGTTTAAAGGCAAACTACATCATGGGGAAATATTGTTGTTTGTGTTCCTAGAAGAAATTTGACTGTTCTTTTAATGTAAGAATAATATTAAGAAAACATAAAACATTGTAGTATCTAGAAAATAGAAAATGAAATGAACATATCAAGAAAGAAAATATTTTAAATAATGTTTTGTCTAGCTATAAAGAAACTAAAGTTATGAGATGGTACTTTTGCTGTATTTAGCCACCATCAAAATGTTTGATAATGATGGTGATGAGACCTAAATTTTTTCTTTATAGTCTATCATTTTGCGCAACATTTTGACAAATTCTATGAAAAGAACTGAATCTTTGATTTTATATCATCCTACATCCAAGATGCTATTATTAATATATCAATATTTGCCTAAATTGACTTTTATGCATCAATATGCATTGCAGCCTTGTGTGCAATTACAAAACAACAGAGTGTAATGTGCAAATACATAGTAAGCTACAAAATATTTAGATATACCTATGCTATGAACTACCACAGAATTGTAGAAACAAGCAGCTCTATGTGAGCCAATGGGAAGACACTTCTAGGCTCAAAAGTAACCAACAAGGTGAAGTGTTGTGGGAGATATTTAAACCTCCGACCCAAATATGAGAGGTAAATGAAAACACAACTCAGTAATTATGAGTATATTCTATAAGCCTAGATTGAGTAGATGCCACTACACTACTCTGTTCCCCAGCTATGAGACCCTTATAACTTGAGGATTTTCCACACCCTGCATCTGTCCTTCTACCTCCTGCTTCCATCCATTGTCTTCTCTCTCTTCTCTTCTCCCTAGTCGTCCTCTCTCTCTTCTCTCCTCACTGGTCATTATTATCTCTGTCGTCTTCCGCCTCCATTGTCTTCCTCCAGTCCTCCTCCAGTCCTCCTCCCCTCTGCACTCTTCTCACCAACCTTTATATCTCCACCTCCCCTTCCTCTGCCCAATCCCTGGCTCTAGCCTTTATTTTACAAATTAAGATGGATAGAAGGTTCACCAGAAATCACCTATGTAATGACTCACACCTCCTCTGCAGCCCTTCACAGGAAAGGGGAATTAGTATCAAAATACAAGGCCAGGGCTAAACACAACAGTGAAGGGCTGTAGTACCATGAAGGGATGATTTGGTCTCCCTGGTTGAACACTGGGTTTGAGATAGCTGGAGACCTAACAAGTGTCCATTGCCTCTGTAGGGATGGCACATATCTCGCCATGCCCCTGGATTCTAGACTCCTGACACTCGGTCTACATCTCCATTAACCTGTACCTTGCAGACACATTTAGTAAAGCAGCTCCCCCTAGAGAGGTTTGCCTCACCATCCACCTACAGGTAGAAGGCATGACTGCAGGCTTCAGCCTCGAGAGATTTCCATATTCATGAATTACCTAAAGGCCAGAGGGCATAGCTAAATTAAGTTATTCCTTTTCCCGGTCCCTCTTCGTTTCCTCCTCTCTATTTAAGCCAGCTCACCCTGGCTTAAACTGAGGGGTGCATCCAGATCCATCTACCATCCGCCATGAAAATACATCTCTTATACCCATGGACTCCAGGTGTTTTTGGGGTCTGCCATGGGGAAACACGGAGAAGGCCTTTAATGCCGAGCCACCGCAGCTGCCATGCCTAACTTCCAGCATGAAAGACCTTTCTCCATTCCAGCCATCGGGACCGCCTCTTCAAGCAAGCTTGCTGTGCCTTTGAGTCTGCTAAGTACAGTGAGTACAGTAACCAAGTCTCTCCCACTGGGTGCTGCCGGGGCCTCGTTCTTCTCTCCTCCCCCTCATTTCTCTTGGCTCTGGGCTGGTTGGTCACACGCCCCAAGTCGTGGTCCTTCCACAGCCTCTCAGTGGCATTTGAGAGGCAAGGGCTTGAGACCAGTCAATCCCTGGCCACCTTCTGGCCCAGGGATCCCCAATCCAAGAGCTCTGAGCCTGCGCAGAACTTCAGACTGAGTGAAAACTTCCGGCTGGGCAGAGCCCCTTAGCGCCCACCTTGTGCCTTGCACTGGGTGAACTCAGTGAAGACTCCCACGCTCCAATCTCTTTGGAGCCATAGGAATCACAGCAGCACAAGAAATTTCAAAAACCCATGCCCATGCCCATGTGTGAGCTAATCATTCCCCGCAAAGGGCCACATTATTCTACCAATCTATGGATATAGAAATGACAGACTATGGAGAGGCTGGTTTATATACATAAAGTAAAATACTCCCTTTAAAATTGTGGGGGTTTTGTGGTAAATGATTAAGTGAATTTTTCCAAGCATTTTGAGATTGGAGGTAAACCCCATGTTTTAGAATAATTGTTATTTCAACTGTAATTTATTTCAAAATTCAGTAATTGTTGCTCATTCTTTAGATATGCATGCATATTAAAGCAATCAAATACAAATAAATATATTATTAACCTACACAGATCCATTACAAAATACTGACAACATTCTACCCACAGGCACCCTGGTATAGAGCAGCTTTTAGAGTTCAGGATTTTCCACGTTTAATATTTGATGTGATCTGCAGTGACTTCTAGTTAACAAGGTCATTTGCAACTATGGTAGGTAGTTTGGTTAGCTGATGTCTTCTGTATGCATAAGGCATTCAAATTACCTCAGAGAAGAGCTTTGGATAGTTCTAGACAAGGCAGAACCCTGCTAATGCCTGACTTTTCAGAGTGATATCCTAATTTTAGGAGTTCCACTTTCAGAAGCAATTAGTGGTAATGAAAATCTGCAAAATAATTGAGTACTCTTTCTGCTTAGTATTTGAAGTTATGGGTTTAGTCTATGAAAGTTCCACTAATGAAAAGAAGGAGATACGTGTGAAAAAATTAAGCAACACCAGTGAGACCTATTTTTTGTGTCTTAATTATTTCTGTGACTGAAAGTTATACCTTAAATTCATAGATAAATTGTAAGGCATGGTGACAAAAAACAATAAAAGTGACAAAATTTCTGAGACTCACTCTTGTCATAAGTTTTAATTATTCCGAGGTGTATTTCACTAACTATTAATCATAATAGGGACCTTTTTCAACTTGTAGTTATTACATTGTTAAGGCAGTGGGAAGTAAAAGCAAATTATACATTTGAAAAGAAATTAAAATTGACATTTTAATCATTTACATTTTTCAATAAGAAAAAAGTTATTGTTACAAAAGTACAATGTTTAATATTCCCATAGAGTTTATAATAGTTTCTTTAAAAGGTCTATAGATACAGCAAGAAAAAAAATTATAAATTGGGTATTAACATGTGTCTATGAAGAAGACAAGTTGCATAGGACAGATGTAAATTAAACAGTCAGGGAAAAACACTGGATATACACCACTAGAATTAAAAACAATGACTGGAAGCAAGTAGATAAGTGGAGGTCAGGGCAGGCAAGGAGATAATTGTTACCCAGAGAACCAGAGGTTACAAAGTGTTAGTAAATTACTCTTGTCAACTATTTCCAGAGGCTCTGACTTCAGGGCATCATTACTTCTTATTGTTGTTGTTCCACTGTAAAATTTTGTTTGCTCTTTAGCTAAAGGACTTCCCCAGGTGAAATACTTCCTCCTGATCTGGAATTGGAAGGATGCCTAGATATGATAACTAACTAAAACCTTTTGCTTCTGGATTTATTTTACATGTTTTTGTGTTGTACTTGTTGTTGAGTTTTTGTTTTGTGACTTTTCTTCTGTTGTGCAAAGTAAAACACTCCTAGAAGGGATATTTTGGATTTTGATAGAAAAAAGATTGATAATATACTGCCCAAATCTTTTAAATTCAATAAGAAACAAAACAAAAAAATCTTTTTATAGATTAAATTGTTTATCAAGTGAAACATATTAATAAAATGTTGCTATTAGAAGGTAGGTAGACAGGTATAACATTCTCTTACTGTGGAATAAGCTTCAAAAACACTTCATTATTCCTTCTGTATATGCTACATATTAAGATACAATTTAATTGAGTAAAAGCTACATGACCTCCTTTAGCCAGAAAGGAAACTTATACTTTCTGGGAACATCCTGCCCCAGGAATCCAGCTATCATGGCCTCCTCCCTGCCTTCCAGAGCTTAGGTCCACTTATACTGCCAAGCTCCAGGGACGAGACACAAAAGTTGCCTTCATTTCCCAGGGATTTTGTTCCAGGAGCCCAGCACCTATGGACTCATGCAAGTAGGAACCCCTGGCTTCCCTGGCTTAAGGCCACCAGTGCCAGTGTGGAACTTCCTGTATCCTTCCCAAAGAGGAATACAGATTTTAATTCGGTTAAGATTTAGTACATTTATGAACTATTTATCAAAGCAGTAGAAACAAAGTATTAATTTGGTTTAGGAGCTTGGTGCTATTCCAATTGGAGACTGAAGTTGGAAGTGGCCATTGCAGGACTGGAAGGAAGGGTTAAGGTTCACTTTTAAGCAGGATTTAAAACAGAAACAAAAACAAAAAAAGAAAACAAGACATCTAGTTTTGGTAACAGTGTAATGCTGTCTGTTTTAAAAGGGGCTATTTTTTCTTATTTTATTTTACAGAACTGTTTGAGAAACATTGGTTTCTCCTCTCCCTGAAGGTCTGGTAGAGCTTTGCAGTCTGTCTATATGAGCCTAAATTTCCTGTTGTTTGTTTTTGGAGATAAGATGTTCTTGCTGATGAAGAATCTCTTTAAGCTTTTTGTTCCACTCTGGTATGTCACACACATTAAGAAATTCATTTATTTTGTTTGGTTTCCAATTTGATAGAATAAGTATTTTAGAAGTATATTTTTATATCTAACCCTCTGAAGTTTATAGGTGTCTATTATATTATCTCTTCATTTCTAATTTTATTAATTCAGGTCTTCTCTCCTATTCTTGGTTAATTTAATCAAATAGTTGTCTTTTTAATTATTCAAAGAATCAATTCTTTGCTTTTTATGGATTCTTTGTATTATACTTTTTTCTTTGTTTATATTTTAGCAACTATTATCCTGGTATCATCTCTACCTCTCTAGTGTCTCTAATGTAAATTATTTCCTCAGCTGAAATGATGACATGATAGCTGCACACAAACTTTACAATACATGATTTAGGCTGAGAATCAGAGAATTTCTATCTAACTCAAATTGGCCTCTCTCTGCTTGTGACTGAATTGCTCTTCTTGGAAAATCTGCCTCTGAACTCCACTACTCTGAACTGAACTGCTCTGCTCCTGAGCTGAACTTGACTGCACTCAAGTGGACTGAACTAAACTGAACAACTCTGCAGTGAATTCAATTGACTTAAATTGAACTGAGTTGAACTGAATTGCTCTCTCTCATCCTCACTGCTTTTTAAGTAGCCTCTCTTTTCTATCTGTTCTCCTGAGAGTTGGGTGTAACCTATCTCTTATTCTTTATATAAATCTTTGTCTGATTCTTACTTTGTCTGTCCCTCAATTGTTTGGGATTAAAGGTGTGTATTAAAGGTTTGCCAGTAATCCAGCCAGAGGGATTAACGATGGTACATGTCTACATTCCATTCAGATAATATCTTTGGAAAGTGTCCCTTGACAGTGGAGACAACAATGTCAACCAAACAGACCCCCCAGAACTCACAGGGACTAAACCACCAACCAAAGAATACACATGGAGACTCCCATGGCTCCAGATGCATATGTAGCAGAGGATGGCCTTGTTGGGCATCAATGGTAGGAGAGGCCCTTGGCCCTGTGAAGGCTCAATGCCCCAGTGTAGGGCTCAATGCCAGGGCGGGGAGGCAAGAGTGAGTGGGCTGGTGGGGGAACACTGTCATAGTTACAGGGGAGAGGAGGATGGGATAGGGGGTTTCCAGTGGGGAACCAGGAAAGGGGATAACATTTGAAATGTAAATAAAGAAAATATCTAATTCCTCTGAATATCCTATCTGTAAATCCTCATTTGGAAATGTTTGGTCTTGTTTTTGGTTTTGTTCTCAAGATCTTCAGGGTCACTATTGCATCATTAATTTGAGATCTTTATCTTTTTCTTAGGTAGAACTATACACTTTCTTCTTAGTATTATCTTCATTGTGTCCCACAGATTTCCATAAAGTATGTTGTCATTTTTTTTAACTCCAGAATTTTAAGTTTCCTTCTCTATGTCTTTATTGGCCCAACTGTCATTCATTTTAGCCTCTATGAATCTGTATGATTTTCTGAACTTTCTGTTACAGTTGATAGCTAACTTCATTCCAATGTGATCAGATATAATATCGGATACTATATTTTTCTATATTTTGTGTGTATACATATACATATATGTATATGGAGATGTGTGTGTTTTTGTGTGTGTGTGTGTCCTATGTGTGTATGTAAACATGCATGCTTGTAGAGGTCAGAGGTCAATGTCTTATGTCTTCCTTACTCATATCCCAGCTCATTTTTTGAGACAAGTGCTTTCACTGAAGCTATAAACTCTCTACTTGAGCTATACCAGCTGGCCAGTGAACTCTGATTATTCTATTGTCTGTCTCTTTAGTGCTGAGATTATAAGTAAGCACCAGTTTGCCTTGAAACCAAAGCCAGTTTGGCTTTTATGTAGGTTCTTAGAATTGAACTCAGGTTCTCATGCTTATGTGGAAAACATTTTATCAACTATCCTTCTCCCCATCCTACAAGGTCATGTCCTTTCTGAAAGCAGCCAAAGAAAATCTTTCTCCTTGCCTTCTTTAGCTTCTCATGGCTACCTGCATATGTTTGCTTGGAGTTTCATCTTCCATATCCAAAGTTCATACCCTCAATTCTGGCTTCAGAACTCCATTTCCTTTTCCTGACTTGGCTCACTTTCGATACTTTGATCTACCTACATAGTAGATAATTATTAAGACCTTTAATGTTATTATATCTGTGGTGTTCTTTTTTACCATTTCACATCATGAGTTCCCAAGGTGAGGTTACTATAGTTATACAAATGTTGTTATTTCTGGTCCCTTTGGCTCAATGATGATTAAACTGTTGTATTTGCTCAGGGAAAAGAAGATATGAATGTCCAGTAGAAGACAAAATGTTGAAAGATTTCTCTATACCTTTTTCTACCTAGCTACATGTCACTAAGTAACAGTGTCTCTGAAAGAGAATGCAAGAAACTTTGAAATGCTGCCATGTGCAGCACCTTGTGATGCAGAGATCCAGTGGAGGTTCAGAGCTCCTTTTCCTCAGAAGGGAGTCTGTCTCTCTGCAGGAAATCTCTTTGAAGATGCCACAGCTATAGGTTGCTGAGTGCAGGGACTTCTCAAAGAAAAGGTTGTTCTTTTCATTTTCTCCCAATGAAGAGTTTAAGTTAAAAAAAAAAGTGTTCTGTCTATTATTGTAGTTTGTCACTGTCTATTAGTAGTATATTGTCATGCTTCTACCAAAAGTTTAGTACAGACTGAGGATGCTAATGCAGAATAGAATTGGCTTACCAACATTTAAAACTTACTTGTGCAACTATCAAGTAAAACAATGGAGGTGGTAGGAACCCATTCCATTCTAGTAGGCTCTGGTTTTTTAAAACATCAAAAAACTTTTGAGAGCATCAAGTCTCCAATCTTCAAAGTTTAATCGGTAAAGTGAGCCACTGTTATCTTACTTACAAAGGCATTTGTACATGTTACTAAGAGAGCTAGCATAAAGAATTAATAATTTTTCAAATTTATTTTATTTTAGATGAATAATTTAGGATTTGTGGTTCTTTGATTAAGAATGGCCCCTATAGGCTCACACATCTGAATGCCACCAGAGAGTGGCACTATTTGGGAAAGAATTAGGAGATGTGGAAGGGTGTAACTGGTAGTGGGGTTTGAGGTTTCAAAAGGTCAAGTCTCTCTTTCTCCCTACAGATTTTAATGTGACTCTCTGCTATTTTTCCATTGCCTGAATTATGAAGGATTTATGAAGGACTCCAGAGCCATCATATTTGCCTGGGAAAGGAAACCCCCAGCTAGGTTAAAAACCAGAACAGATTACAACAATTAAAGAAGAGAACACCCATCCAACAAAGAGGCGGCCACTTAACAACACACACACACACACACACACACACACACACACACACACACACCACACAAAGATGTTCGATGTCATAAACCCAGAAGACTGGATACAAATGCAAGAGCACAAGAATAAACAACCAAGACACTATACTTCCTCCAGAATCCAGCAATGGTATTGTAATGGCCCCTGAGCAAATCAATTTTACTGACATTCAAGACAAAGACTCTAGAAAAGCAATCATGAATATGTTCAAGGACCTTAAAGAGGATATATATACATATATATATATATATATATATATATATATATATATATATATGTATGTGTGTGTGTGTGTGTGTGTGTGTGTGTGTATGTACGTGTGTGTGTGTGTGTGTGTGTGCCTTAGACTGGAAATACTTACAGTTCAATAAAATAATGAAAACAATTCAAAACATGAAAGTAAAATAGGATTAAAAAAAAAAGCATATGTAAGGATAATCCAAACTGAAAATGGGAAACTAGGCTATCAAACAAATGCCTCAGATATCAGAGCATTACTCAGTCCTCATCAGAGAAGCTTCTTGCAGTAGATGATAATTAACAGGTATCCATAACTGGGAAATATGAAAGCTGTGTGAGACCTTGGACTACTAAGCCTAAAAGCAATAGCTTCATAAAGCCCATCTGATAAACATTCAGAGAAATATATGAAAGAGGAGGTGAAAATACTGTAAAAGCCAGAGGGATAGGACCAGTGTCTTCCAGATACAACAAGACTGACTGATACACATATGAACTCATGGAGACTGCCAGCAAGCACAAGACCAGCACAAGCTCAAATCAGAATCAAAAAATCCCACCTCCTAACAAAGAAGCTACTTGCAATTGATTCCTGTTAGGAAAAGAAAAACAATTTGTCTTTGATGGAGTATAACTGAGTATATTCACCATATTTTATGGCAGTTTCTATGTCAAAGAGTAGTTTGTCAACAGTAGAACATATTCTCTCTCTCTCTCTCTCTCTCTCTCTCTGTGTGTGTGTGTGTTTGTGTGTGTGTGTGTGTGAGTGCGTACGCATGTGTGTGCATGCTTTTGTTTTAGTATTTTATGTCTTAATGTCATTTGTATGTTTTGAGTTTCATTTGAGATTTTATTGAAGATGGAGAATATATATGAGGATGGATGGTGATGGGGCTCTGGGAAGAGTTTGGAGAAGGGGAAAATATGGTCAAAATATATGAAAAATTAAACAAAGAAGAGTAGAAAAGTAGAAAGCAGCAGAAACTTTCATTTTTAGATTATATTTTAATTACATTTCTCTCTTCCTTTTCCTTCTTTCAAACCCTCCCATATAGCCTTCTTCCACTCTTCTTCAAATTCAAGACCTCATTTTTTTATCATTTGTTTTATTTTTTATTTTTTTATAATTTATTTTTTCTCAAATTGTAATTCATTCACACAGGGGTTATAAACACAGAAAGGCAGGATGTGGGGAAGGGAATGACACTGGGTGGGTGATCAGGGGGAATGCAGATATCATCAGAACCGGGTATCGGCTGGGTGAAGGTTCAGGGGACAAGTCACTATGACTCTGCCTATGACTCGCTTGTCCTTATCTAAGTTGGTATTGTCTGCCCAGGCTACCTATTTACAAGGTCTATGACTACTCAGGGTTGTAAATTTCCACAAAAGCTGACGATTTACATTAGCTTATAGCCATCTGTTTCAATGTTTTTCCACTGAGACCCAAGACTTGGTGTTAATATACATGTATGACAGGCCTATTGCTGATTTTAGGCCTATGGCTGATTTTAGGCCTTCAGTGGGTAAGCAGGGCTGCCCCTGACATCTCCTCCCTTCTCTAAGTATAGAAGGGCTGTGGCAATTCTAAACTTGTGAAGGCGGGGAGAGAGGCTTGACCTCCAGTATTTGAAAGGGAGCTTGTAATGGCTCCAGTCCCCCTGTCGTTGTCCAGTGAGGCATGAGGGCCATACCTGTCCCGATGTCTTTTTCCTGGAGGGGGATACTTTTGACATCAACCCCTATGCAGTCAGGCTTGTCCCTCAGGGAACCCAGATAGATATTTTTATCATTTATTTATATTCCCTTGCAGTGCTTAGCCTCGCAGCCTAGGCAAGAATTCAGATCGCCTGACAGAGGGGGTTCTGGGTGGCCCCTCTCTGCTTGGTCTAGGGGCAGAAGTCCCCCCTTTTAGGTTGGGTGGAGATGGGTTTTGGAGACACTCTGTATAAAGTAACATCAAGACCTCATTTTTGTCAAACGTTATTACATGCATATATTTGTGTGTGTGTGTGTGTATGTGTGTGTGTGTGCGCGAGTGTATCTTCTTAATTTGAAAGAGGTGACACATATAGATAGATGAGAGAAATTGACTCAGTTTTCAGAATTGTTTAAGTTGTGAAATCACAGGTTACAATGGAATAGATGTCTGAAAAGCTGGTCAATAGTCTTAACCTCCTTGAATTTTTGATATAAACTTATAGCTTCTTACATTGGCCCCATGATGTTATTTGAATGGGGTTTCAGTGGACTGAATGAATAAATAATAAGAAAACTATCTTCTTATATAGATCTCAGTTCAATTGAGAATTACATACCAGACTAAAACCTAACAAATAAATCATCCCAGTTGCAGTAAATATGTTAAGATAGTCTCAGATAATTCTGGTTCACAGACACATGAGAAAAGCAAAGACAAAATATCCCCCGTAGAAATGCAACAGAGGTTCTTAACTGCAAAATAAGCTTGTCAAGATACATGAGGAGAAAAGGCATTTTGACAGAAAACCAGAAAAAGATCACATGTCAAATATAAAACTAAAACTCAAACATCTCTAAATATTTGGACTTAGAAAATGAAATTTTGAATTGACATTTGTTTTATTTCAAGATGTTGACAATATGGGAGGAGAAACAACAAATAGATAAATTACAGTACTTATTTATGAAAAAGCTAGCTATAAATTTTATTGCTGAAAATTATATTTCAGTACTTATTAAAATATTATTAAACTAATCTACATTTAAAGTAAATATAAAATATCAAAATATATAAAGTGAAAATGCAAGCTGGACAATAGTTTGGGCTCATTTGCATACTGAATTTAGAAAGATCTCCTAGGAATCAGTGCAGAAATGACTCAGTAGGCTCTGAGCAGAACACTTAGGCATGGTTTCTTGCAACATGCCACCCAACTACCCAATCAGCACTAATGAAAGTGCTCAATTTTATAATTATGGGATTACAAATAAGCACTTCAAGGGGATACAATCATCATATACTTTGATTAATACCATTGGACATTAGAGCAAACAAAGAGTGGACAAGAAATTAGTAAAATTACAACATAAAACAAGACTGCCAGTAAGAATTTATAGATTTTCAAAATATTTAAAATGACTCTAGTCAACAGTAGTCTAGCAATAATAATGTAAACTTATGAATTACATATGCTTCACTGTCCTATTTTTGTATCTACAGCTAACAATCACACACACACACACACATGCATATATATATATATATATATATATATATATATATATGCACACCAGTAAACATCTACAGAATGCTTATGGACATATAATATATAAAATACAGATATAGGAAATAACATAAATGTCCATGAGCAATAAAACAGACAAATGGAATGATATGCTCTTATGGGGTACCTGAAGATAAACTTTTCCAAGATGCCTGGATTAAACACACATTAATTATTATTCATTATTGTCAGTGGGGCTATTCCAAGCAGAATGGTGGGAAGCAGTCTTAACTTCCAGTTTATCCAAGTTTTAAAAGGCAAGGGCTGCAACTGTGACACATACAGAAAAATAGCTCTGGAAGACTGCAGCAAGCAGATGAGCGTCAGTTACAGAAGCAGAGAGACAGTAGTTAAATGGTCAGGTCATTCTCATAATTGTTAGGTCAGATTTACGTTTTATATGGATTTATGGTTGGTCCAGACATCAATCCATCTTAGAAATTTATTGCATGTCTAACTGATCAAAGACCAAGTTTATCCACAATAATTTTATCACATAAAGCATTTTTAAGAATACTTTCATGAGATAGAATAACTATAGTTTCCTAGACCTCTACAACTGTAGTTAGTGTTCAAAAATGGGAACAGTGTTTAGAGGAAAAAAATAGTGTATTGTGTTTAACAACATAAATAACCTTGCAAATAGGAAATGCTTTTAAAATTAGTTTTGTCTTTCATTGAAAATGGATTTTTTTGGGGGCTGGAGAGATGGCTCAGCGGTTAAGAGCACAGACTGCTCTTCCAGAGGTCCTGAGTTCAAATCCCAGCAACCACATGGTGGCTCACAACCATCCGTAATGAGATTGGATGCCCTCTTCTGGTGTGTCTGAAGACAGCTACAATGTACTCATCAATAAAATAAATAAATAAATATTTAAAAAAA
Source organism: Grammomys surdaster (assembly GCF_004785775.1). Lineage (NCBI taxonomy): Eukaryota > Metazoa > Chordata > Mammalia > Rodentia > Muridae > Grammomys > Grammomys surdaster. The sequence goes on from NW_021604705.1 coordinate 569,553, forward strand.
AAAAAAAAAGAAAATGGATTTTTTTTCATATAGCATACTCTGACTACTGTTTCCCTTCCCTCGACTCCTTCGAGTTCCTTCTCACCTGGCATCCAATCTGATTTCAACCCCTTTTCCCTCTCATTAGAAACAAACTTCTAAAAGAAAATAATAAAACAATGTTGGACTAGGAAAAACCAATCAGATGGAAGGAAAAGAGCCCAAAAAAAAGTCCAAGAAGCAGGTGCAGACTCAGAGAGCAACTCATTTGCACCCCCAAGAATCCCATAAACATGAAACCAGAAGCAATTATATATATATTAAGGATCTCTAGGGTAAAGATAAAAAGAAAATAAAATAATAAAAGTTTAAAAAATAATAAAGAACGAAAGAATAAAAGAAGGAAAAGAATAAAGGAGAGAAGAAAAAAGAAGAAAAGAAGAACGAAGGAAGGAGGGAAGGAAGAATAAATTAAAGGAAGGAAGAAAGAAAGAGCAAGCAAGCCTTTGCATAGCATACACAAGGAATCTCTTGAGCTCTTAAGTTCAAGATCTGCTGGCCACCTACTGCTTGACATGCAGCCTACTCCTTAGAGTTGTTTGTTTACCCAGTGAGAATCTCTTGAAGAAAACTAAACTTTCATTTGCAAGTGGTTGTCAACTGAAGATAACTTCTGAGTTAGTTATGAGTTAGGACATGGGCCCTGTTACATGCTGCCTGAGTTTCTATACACTCTTATATGCATTGGTGCTATTGGGTTGATAAGGCCTTGGTTTCTTGGTGCCCTCCAATACCCCTTGCTCTTACACTTTTTAAATTAAATTAAGTTTATTTTTCTTTATTATTCACTTTGTATCCCACTCACTGTCCCCCTCCTGGTCACTCCCCTAAAATCTTTACCCATTCCCCATCTTGGTCACCCCTCCTACAATCCTTCCCCCATCCCTACCTTCCCCCCTCTTCAGAGCAGGGGAGGGTATCCCTGGGTATCCCTTCCACCCTGGCACTTCACTTGCTCTCTCACTGAGGCCAGATAAGGCAGCCCATCTAGTAGAACAGAACCCACAACAGACAAAAGCTTTTGAGATAGCCCCTGTTCCAGTTCTTTGCAACCCACATGAAGACCAAGTTGCACACCTGCTGCATATGTGCTGGTAGACCTAGGCCCAACTTGTGTTTGTTCTTTGTGTGGTGTTTCAGACTCTAAGAGTCCCAAGGGTCCAGGTTAGTTGATTCTGTTGGTTTTCCTGTGGAGTTCCTATCAAGTGATAGCTCCTGCTAGTGATAATATGGGGAAAGAGGAACATTTCTTCATTGCTGACGAGAATGTAAACTTGTACAACCACTTTGGAAACCAATTTGGCAATTTGTTAGAAAACTGGCAATAGCTCTACCTCAAGGCACAGCTATACCACTCCTGGACACATACCCAAAAGATGCTCCAACATCCCACAAAGACATTTGCTCAACTATGTTCATAGCAGCTTTATTTGTAATAGCCAGCAACTGGAAACAACCTAGATGTCCCTCAACTGAAGAATGAATAAAGAAAATTTGGTATATTTACACAATGTGATATTATCCAGCTAGTAAAAACAAAGACATCATGAATTTTGCAGGCAAATGGATAGAATTTGAGAATATAATCTTGAGTGAGGTAACCTAGTCCCAAAAAGACATGCATGGTATAAACTCACTTATAAATGGATATTAGCTGTAAAATACAGAATGCCCATGCTATACTCCACATATCCAAAGAAGCTAAACAAGAAGGAAGGTACAAGCAAAGGAACTTGAATCTCACTTAGATGGTAGGGTCCAGAATAAAATAGTCATATGAGCATATGAGGCAGATGGAGTGAGAGGACTGAAAGGGGACAGTATAGGGGTAGGAATTGGAGTATGTGTGGGGTTAGGATCAGGCATGATGAAGCACAGGAGAAATGGCCAGATGACCATGAAAATGGATGGAAATCTGCAACTGACAGGGTGAGGAGGTGGGGGCATCACAATGATGTGACAGAGACCTGGAGTAAAGGAGGTGCCCAACAATCAATGGAGCTGATCTTAGCTGTGACTCACTACATTGGGTTTATGGAACTTGAAGATGTAACCTCCTGTAGTTTAGCAGGAACCCCAGTGGAGCAATAGAAACACCAATCTATACACAAAACTTTCAAATGTATCAAAACCCCCAATTTATCCAGTCTACAAGAAATGTAGGCATGGGGCATGGAGCTGAGACTAAAACAATCACCAACTAATAACAAGCCCACATTGAGACCCACCCCATGGGCAAGCACCAATCCCTGACACTGTCAATGATACTCTGATATGCTTGCAGACAGGAGCATGCTGCCCTCTGAGAGGCTCCACCCAGCAGCTGACTCAGATAGATACAGACACCAACATCCAAACAGTGGATGGAGCTTGAAGACTCTTACGGATGAATAGGAGGAAGGCTTTTACACTTGTTCCACCTCAGAGAACACAGGGTCGCCTGAGCCCTGAGGGCAAGGACCAAAGACACTGACATAATAAAGGCAGTTTATAGTAAGCCCATTAACTTAAATGGAGAAAACAGAAAGAAATTCCGCTAAAATCAGGAACAAGTCTAGATTGTCCAGTTTCTATTCACCTACTTAGTATATTACTTGAAGTTTTAGCTGGAGCAGTAAGACAACTGAACAATATCAAGGGGCTACAAATAGGAAAGAAAGATGGCAAAGTATCTCTGTTTGCAGATTATATGCTAGGACTCAAGTGATACTGAAAGTTCTACTGGGAAATTCCAACAGTTGATAAACATGTTCAGTAATAGACAACCTTAATTAAAGGATGTCTGACAGAGATTAATAGATACTGTACAATTCTACATCAAAAAAAGTGAAAATTGCACAATAGTATTTACAGTTGCACTCTTAGGACATAAAAGTATAAGGAAAGTGCAGCTACTGTAAAGTTACATTCAGAGGAAAGAATAAAGAATTTAGGTGTCCTTTGGTATTTATTTTGTTTTTTTCCTGTATATTTATTCAATCATTTATTCATTTAATTTACATCTCAATCACAGCCCTCAATGGCCCCCACACATAGCTCCTCCCCCTCCCCTTCGGCTCTGAGGAGGGGAGTACCCCCTACCCCCCCACCCCCCGCTGGGTTCCAACCCACCTTTGGTACCTCAAGTCACCACAGGACTAGAGGCATCTTCTCCCACTGCAGCCAGATAAGGCAGCCCAGTTAGGGAGACAGGATCCACAGGCAGGCAACAGAATCAGGGATAGCCCAGCTCCAGTTGTTGGGTAAGGCACATGAAGACCAAACTGCATATCGGCTACAAATGTGAGGGGTCCTAGGTCTAGGCCATGTATGCTAGGTCCAGGTCGGTGATTCAGTCTCTGTGAGCCCCCAAGGGTCCAAGTAGCCCACACAGTTTATCCCAGAATCTGGGAGGCAGAGGAAGATAGATATGAATTCGAGGCCAGCCTGGTCTATGGAGTGAGTTACAGGACAGCCAAAGCTACACAGGGAAATCCGGTCTTGAAATTCCCCCCAAAAGTATTTGCTTTTCAATGTTTTGTTAATTCTATATATGTCTTATTAATCTTTATATATGTGATATTTCATAATAAAAGTTTTAACAAGTTAAACTTTTTAATGAAAAATAAGCTTGAGATGAATCTTTGGCTATATTTGTGTATTTATTGTGGTTATTTTCTTTTTCTTTCTTTTTTTTTTTTGTTTGTTTGTTTTTGTTTTGTTTTTCGAGACAGGGTTTCTCTGTATAGCCCGGGCTCTCCTGGAACTCACTCTGTAGACCAGGCTGGCCTCGAACTCAGAAATCCGCCTGTCTCTGCCTCCCAAGTGCTGGGATTAAAGGCATGCGCCACCACCGCCCAGCTGGCTGTTATTTTCTTAAATGTATTTTTAGGTCAGTCTTGGCTATATATGGCATTATATTAACTACTTGTCATGAAATGTCGTGAACTGTCGCAAATCGCTATTGCAGACAGAGGCAATCAGGAAGTCTCAAACTCTGAGGAAAGGTTGTACTAGCTTATTTATTCATAAGTGGCAATAGACAAGCAAATAGCGAAATAAGATCGCATTAGTTCACACAGACATTCTTCACTAACCTCCTGTCTGGGCCGATGTTGGCAGCACATCAGGTAAAGCTCTTGACTTATCCTTCTGTTTTTGGGTCCAGCAGGAACTCCGTTGGTATGCTGCTTTCAATCCAGCTGGAACTCTGCCCATTCAGCAATGGACGTCCGGGTCGTGGTCTCGATCTCTCAGTGTAAAGGCGTCTCCGTGGGGCTCCGGAATGAGCGCAAGCAAGACCAGAGTTTTTAAGCTACTTTTAGCCAATCACAATTAAGGCATTCACACTTCAACTTTATTATATTCATGCACACACTCTTGTTTTGGCTGGGTTTCCATGGTTACATTCATCCATGGTATCGTTTTACATTTTGTTCCTCACACTACTATAAAAGAGTAAGAAAATCAGCACAGAAGGATGAATGTAGTTTTAATAACATTTACCATTAAAAAACAATATTATAAATATTTTTATTTATGTGTAATCATGTTCAATTTTATAAAGATTTATTTTATGTGTATGAGTTCTTTGCCCATATGTACATATGTTCACAATTTGTGCTCTATGCCCCAGAGGGTATGAAGTATGTGGCAGATCTTCTGAGATATGATGGTTGTGAACAGCCAAACATTCTAGGAGCTGAACCCAGGTACTGTAAAAGTAACTAGTGATTTTAACCACTGAGAATCAGTCCTGCCATTTATGTGTAACTGTATTCAAATTTCAAGTTGTTTTTTATGAATGGCTGGCTATCACTGTGTGTCCTTTGGGCAAGAGAAAGAAGGAATATGGAATTTGATTTTAAAAGTCTATTTCCTTTTTAATCAAATATTAATGCACATAGTGATATATTTTACTGATTTTGGTTGTATTTCATGAATATAATAGATTTACTGTAATGAGATCTTCACAGAATGGGTTATCTGTGCAGAAAGGTCATGTCATTGTTGAATTCAAGAGCACAGATAAATGAATAATATGCAAAAACTAGGTTAATGAGTATTGTAAGCATATCATCCCTCATAAATTATGAATATTATATAGGTGTAAAACCATATCACAGTCTGAGAATGTTATGTTTGATATGTTTTCTCAACGTTGTCTGATCGTGTTTTTCATCTTGTTCTTTCATTTGCCTGATTTGAAAACAGGTCTAAACATGAGGGTTTTTTGTTTGTTTGTTTGTTTGTTTGTTTTTGTTTGTTTTTTTAAAAGGAATGGAAGAATGACATCATGGTGGTTTAAAATTGTCGTAATCATTGAATGTAGCATTGCCCAGTTTTGAAAGAAAAGAACACACAATAAGTTTTGTATTTATTTAAAATTTGGAGTTAAAAGAGATGAAATGAAGTCTTACATTTGATTTAGTTGTTTGTTTGGGTTTTTTTTTCTTTTTGAGAAAATACCTCAGGCTTTGAGCTGGACTGAGATTGACTAAGTAGCCCAGGTTAATGGCAAACTCAAGGTAATTTTTTTTGCCTTAGCTTCTCAAATTCTGGGACTGCAGGTATGAGCTATCCCCAGCTTTGGTTCAGTGCTTTATGTCCCTAAAAGTTAGTATTTGACCCATAATAGTTTTTAATTATAGACATGAATATTTTCTATCCAAAACCTGGGAACCATTGATTTACAAACTTCAAAGAATATTATAAATCAGGAAAGGGTCATTTTACAAGGGCTGGCTAAGGAAGAACTGATCTAGAATTTATTCATGAACATCCAAAAGTTTAAAAACAAGTTTATAATTTATAGTTGCCCTGAGGCAGCAATAACTAATCCACTGAAAATTTGCCCATTTCATGCATCTATTTTGCTTGTTTTACTACTTTGCTTTTCATAAAAAACACATTTATTTCAGCAACTGTCATTTCTTCTGGCATTTATGTGATCTCTGAGCTATGTGAGAAAATACACATATTTCTGCTTTACAATTTTTTATTGAAAAATGATTTCTTTAAAAAATTTATATCACTTTTGTTTCATAGGAGAATCATTTTCATTCTCCGTTCCTGCCCCCCATCAGTCACTTCAGAAAATGAGCATTATAGTTTATTTAGTTTAGCATCTGCTTTAAATCTTTTCCAATTGTGGATCAAATGACACTCTATTATTAAATATAAAGGGAACAACTAGACGCTCGCAAAACACAGGTCACGCCAAAAGTTATTCAATGAGAATAACCCAGTAAGTTATATTTAAATGCCATTCCCCTCATACACACTCCTCATGATTCATGGCTGGAATCTAGTCAGCTTTCATATTGTCCCAAGGAGTCAGTTGAGTGAAGTAAATAAATGATATTCTTAGATATCTGGTGGCAGTGAAGATATAAACAGAGTAAATGATGGCAGGTGGTCCTATTTCAAAACAGGATCAAAGCAAAGCTCCTACTTCATACTAGAATCATTATTGAATGAAGCATTAGACAATGTGTGTAAATGGGTGGTAGTGGACATCTCTTTAGTTCCAGTGTGGATAGCTTTGAAGAGTGCATTTCAACAAAGGCTTCTCAATATCAAGTGTAGGGATGACCCGTTATATAAGCTTATATAAGCTTCATGAGATGTGTGCAAAGAAAACCACTGAACTAAAGAACAACCTGTAGCAGATCCCCTATTAGAAACTCTTGGAAATGTTTGGAACAATTGTCGAAAGAGTGTAGAGCAAAGGAGGGATTGAACATCCATCACAGTACATTCTGCTTTCTACTTGGACACCATCATGGACAAAGCGAGACTGAGTCCCTGATTAGGGAGTTGATGGAGTGTGACTTGTCAAGAAAACCAAAGATTGCTGCTGAAAACACAACCTTTGGATCAATGTGTAGATGGAAGAATTGTGCCTCAAGAACTTCTAAACAATAAAGTAGTCTATATTGACAGGAAAATGGATTTTTTCCCATGACTATTCCATCCTGGACACTAGAGTCAAGAACTTAGTAGGCATCATGGCAGTACTTTGATTCTACGGATGTTTCTTAAGCACTCTGCAGACCAGGCCATGCCATCTAGGTTGGAAGACTTTTATTATTCTACAGGTTAATGGAATGATGTGTTCTAGACAACAACAAAGTCTTGAGATTACATTTGTGTTCAACTGTGGGCATGACATTAGAGATTTTATCATTAGGCAGTGAGGTGAATACATCACTAGTTGAATACATGAACATTATGAACATGCTAGAACTATATGTTAATAAGACCTTGACAGTTGAAAATTTATTATTGAATAGTGTGGTATTACAGCAAAGTTGTAAAGATAATAGAGTTACCAACACAGTTTCCCTTATTAATCATACCTTATTAATAAAAATCAGTATGGCACATTTATCTGAAATAATAACTAAATATTTGGATATCATTATAAGTTTCTTTTCTATGAGTCTACCTAGTATATCATATTACATTTTGACATCATGTCCCTGAGGCTTCACTTGAGTTGTACTATTTCTCAGATTTTCTCCAGTCTTGTTAACTTTGAGAGTTTGACGAATGCTGAGCAGATATTTGTGGATCATCTCACAGTTCAACTTTGTCTAAAGTTTTAAAATTTTTTTTATCATAGTTACTTTTGAGCTGTGGGTTTGGGGACAGGGTATCACAGAGGTTAAGAATCCTTCTCATGGTGTCACCATACAGAAACAGATCATCACCATGATATACGATGGCTGTTACTGACCATTCTGTCAGGCTGAGGTGGTACTCTCTAGGCCTCTCCACTGTAGCACAGTTTCCCCATTTTATTTTGTACTTGGAAAAATAACATTTTGTAGGGAAACTTAAGACATGGAGAGCTGCCATCTTTCTTTGTAATAATGGTGTACATATCTAAACTATATGACAATCCTTTTCAAGGGATAATTGTCTATTTTTCATTTATAAAATATCCAACTAGTAAAATTTATGTGTGTGTGTGTGCGTGTGTGTGTCTGTGTGTGTGTGTATGTATTTATAGGTATACATTTTATATTTTGCCTTCCCATTTATTGTTCTTCTATATACTTCTTCAAATTGTTCCAAATTTTGCCATTGTGAATCTTTTAGATTATCTTTTTGAGTCTGACAAACACTCACAATTACTCTTTTTAGTTACTTCTTTCCTTTCTTACGTGATAGAATATTCCATCTTCATGTGTATGTTGCTCTCCTAGCATGAGAACCAGCCATTTCTTCAACCGTATCTAGATCATTTGGTTGATGAATTATATTTAAAACAATGGAAAACTGATGTGTTTTTTATTGAGATAGAATTATTCCTTTGATCTCCTAGCTGACAGAGCATGCAGTAATTCATATGTAAATATCTACACATATTTTGATTCTATGGGCCTATATTTATATTATGGAAAACATCATTTGGCATTGACACCTCTAATTTTGATCTGACAACATGTGGCTCATTCTAGCTTTCTTCATTTTTGTCTAAACTTGAACTCTGACAATAAGAACCCGCCTTGTATACATGATTCATTTGTAAATTTGTTTATTTTCTGATAAAATATGTCTGTTTCATAATTAATAATTTATCTCTGTGAAAAACTACTTTTAACCAACTGTAGTAAAGCAGCTATGTGTAGTTATTTTTGCCATTTTTACAGAATCTCTGTATTTCCAAGAACACTTAGTTCATCAATTCCTCTCAGTTAAATTTTTACTAGGATTATGTTATTTTTCATCTCAGTTAATATTTTATCCTGGATACTTCAAGTTACTAATAATTTATCTTTATAGTTAATTCTTTGTGCTGGAAGATTTAAGATGTAAAAAGTCATTATACCCATCTTTACATCTCCATATAAAATCATTTAACCTCACCTTTTACTGAAAAATCCAAATTTAATTTCAACTCTCCAGATTACATTACCTCTGAACCTTTTATAACTGGTGATATATTGTTTTAATACATTTATTTTTTAAAGTGATTTTCAAAATATCATATAAATAGAGTTACAGAGAATGAAGATCTTTTAGAGTTACATGATTTTAAAAAATGCATTTAAGGTCTATCCACGGCTCTCATGGCTTTATATAAGAATTGTTTTGTCAATGAGTAGCATTCTACTACAATAAACTAAATGTGTTAATTTACTAATTGAAGGACATGTTAGTAATATTTTGGTTTTGATGATTATAAAAAAGCTATTGTAAACATTTATGGACAGATTGTGTGTGTGTGTGTGTGTTTGTTTGTGTGTGTATATGTGTGTGTAAGTATGTATGTATGTATATATGTATGTAATATGTATGTATATATGAAATTTTAATTGGCTTGGGAAAATATGCTTAAAGTGTTATTGTTGAATCTTATAGTGGGATTTGGTTACTTTTATAAGCTATTGAAATATTCTCTTTCAAAGTATCGCTTTTTGTATTATTTCTGGCAATGAATGAGTTCTGGTTTTTCTGAAATGACAACAGCAATTATCATGTTCTTATTGCATTTTGGCCATACAAGTATGTTGTAGTATCTCATGTTGTTTGTAGTTGATGATGAGAAATACTATGTACAATTATTTGTCATGTCTATTACTAGATCGTCTATTACTGGGATCTGTATCCCACTCCATCATTTGATGTTTGTATTTCTCAGTCAGTGCCAAACTCGATTGATTAGTATTGTCAGTAGCTTTCAGAGTAATGTTCAGTTATCGTGAAGAGTATAAATTCTCTTCTTTTCACCTTCAAACAAGAAGGTCCTCAGCTTAATGTTGTTCAGCACATGACTTTTAAAATATATTTATTTTTTGTTTATGAGTGTGTCTGTGTGGATATATGATCTATGTGTTCATGTGCCTAGTGAGGCCAGAAGAAGATGTCTTATCTCCTGGAGCTAGACTTATAGACATTTGTGAGTTGTAAGACTTGAGAACTGAAATCTAGTCCTATATGTAAGAGTTCAGGTGTTCTTAACTTCTAAATTATTTCTCTAGTTTCCATATGGCTATGTGTAAAGTCTATAATGCTGTGGAAGCAATATGCATTTAGTAGAAAATATACATTAAATTTTAAATTTCAATAATTTTTCAGCTAGTTGTACTTTCTGCTTTTTCCATTCTAGACAGTGTTAGTGAGCTTTAGGTCCCATTTTAGCCTATGATAAACAAGCTAAATAGTCCTCCTAGTCCCTCCTCTCATATTCTCTCTCACCAGATCCATGCTCCTCTATTTTCCTTCAAGAAAAAAGAAGGGCTCTCAATAATATCAACCAAACATAGCATAAAAAGATGCAATGAAACTAGGCATAAACCAATATATCAAGGCTGTATGAGGTAACCCAGTAGGAGAAAAAGTGTTCCAATAGTAGGCTAAAGAGTCGGAAACATCCCCATTCCTACTGTTTGGTGTCCCCCCAAAAACGAATCAGCATGTATGTAGAAGGAGGGCCTAGCACAGATACATGTAGTCTCTGTGATTGTTGCTTCTGTCTCTGAGCACTCATAAACCCTATTTAGTTCATTCTGTTTGCCATATTTTCCTTGACCCTTCTTACTCTTACAGTTCTTCGTTCCAGTCTTCTGTGGGATTCTCTGGACCCAAGAAGAGAAACCCAATGGAGATCTGTAATTTGTGCTCTCTCTGAATTATGTTTGGCTTTGAGTCTCTATATCCACTCCCGTCTTTTCTTAAGCAGATATTTTTTAGCTTTGTTCTTTTATTCCACAGCAAATACTTATTTGAGATTTTCTATCTCAATAGTTTTATTTTGAAATTTTTATCTTTGTTTACTTCTGACTTCCCTACACATATATTTGATTCTTTATTTAGTTTATTTAATATGTTGTTATAATTTTTTAACCCTACACATTGCTGCCCTGTGGCTAAAACACATGGCTCTATGTATAGCAGGCAAGAGCAATACCACTTAAATATATCCCAGTACCCCTTTCTCCTCTTAGTGCAAGTGCCTAATGTTGACAACTCTTGCTAAACACTGTTTTCATATCCTCTTACAAATCACATTTCATATATATAAATATATGAATTGTACATACATACACTTATAAGTATTTTGTATAAATTTATATAAATATAAAATGACTTGAGGCTTTAGCAAAAAACCTTGATGTTATATGCCCATTGTTCCTCCTTCCCCTTCTGTGTTAAGCTCACTTCTGCCATCCTAGTTGGAACCCTCTCCCCTCCCTCATCTGCGGGGCGCCGCCTCGCCGAAAAGGAGAACGCCATGCTCAGGATTCTTCTGACAGCAGTTTTATTGTTGCAGCTCTTTTAGTGTTACAGCTCTCTTAGATAGTAGTGTTACAGCTCTCTTAGATGGTAGTGAGGCGAGGGACGCCAAGCCCCAAAAGCTTGTGGCTTATATAGAGCTTTAGGAGACGTGCCACACACTCATTGGCTCTTATGATGTCGCCAAATTAGCCTACTGGTTTTCGCGCCTTGCGCAGGCGCACATTCAAGCAAGGCTCGCAAGAAGAACCAGGAAGCAGGAAACCGGCGCCATCTTGCAATGGCGGAAGCGGCTCCTAACACTCATCCTTTATTCCATTTTGTACTTATCACTTTTTTTGCTATACCATTCCCCCTATGCTACCTCTACCGTGGTCCCTTTATACTTCTCTGGTTTCTGTGGTTATTTCAGATAATATCTCCTGTCTTAGAAATTGGAGCTAGAATTGCAGGTGAGAAAGAGAATATGCAATATTTGTCTTTTGGGGTTGGATTACTACAGTTAGTACATCTATTTGTAGACTATTTACATGAAAATTTAACTGTTTTATCTTTATTTACAACTGAATAGTATCCCATTGTGTATAATATTCTAAATCTTATCCTTACACCCACAGATGTGTGGCTACTATCCCTTATCAAAGAAGCTTCTCCTACAACAAATAGAGATCATCACAGAAAACTACAACTGAAAACAATGCATATAAACAAATTATTGGGACCCAGACCAAATAAATACATCATAGCTCCTGCACTTATGGGCTTCGGGGGAACACTGGAGAGGAAGAGATAGAAACATTGTTAAGAGGAAAATACCAGGATGTTTACTCTAAAACACTATCTTCTAGACATAGCTACATAAATAAGACTAAAACAATGGCAATAACATGAAGAGGAGAAATTTTCACAGAATTACACTCCCTGACAAAGAACAGCAGGCAACTAACAGCTTGTGGGAGAGAAAAAAAAATAGCCACTACCAGAGATGAGCCTTCTTAGTGGTTGTCCAATTCTGAGTGATCAGCTGTAAAAACTTATACACACAGAAACTGACTCAGCAGTTTGTATTTAAATATACTTGTGCATACACAAACATACATAAAAGAATGCTTGTAACAATAACCATCAAAGAAAGGGAGGTTAACAGCTTAAGAGATGATCAAGGGAGCATAGCTTAGTGGTATTAGAGAGATACAAAATTTGATGTAATTTTATTTTAAATAAAATATGTCAAGCAATTCCATCTGCAATCTTAATTTTTACCACACAATATTCACAGTCTATATACACTCTGCTTCTGGGAGTGGAGGATTATATTCCTACTTCAGTACAACATATATCCCTCAAGGATACACTTTGCTGTCATGTAGATGATCCATTCATTGTATCTGCTAAACACTTGCTAAAATCTCAACCTATGGCAGCATGAGCTCAAAGAGAAAGTTCTATTAAATTCTAGAAGCTCAAAGATCTCAAAACTTATCTTCTAAATGAAATAAATTTGCTATTGGTAGAATTTTCATGGTAGCCTATCAGAATTCAGTCCAAGATGGAGTCATGGCAGGGAAATTCAGAGTGCTTATGAGAAAACTTCAAAGAAACACAATAACAGTCTTGTGACCTCAATTTCTTCAAAACCACAGAATTGTTCCTGGAATGTGCTTTTGTGCCCATCCCATACGTAGCAGAGAAAGATGAGTTTCCTTTTGATTATTCATTACATCTGGCTATTGTTGTTTATATGCTTCTATGGAAAAACATATTTTTGTCATGTGCAGCTTATTCTTGTGATTGTACACTTTACTTAGGTAATTCTTTTTAATTGGAGACGATAAATTGCCTGATGCTATGACAAAGGTTGGATATTTCAAGAGGCTTTAGTTCACCTCATTTTAAGGCTCCAGTGTCCCAGGTCTAGTGTCCAATTATAGCAGCAAACAGTAGCCCACCTTTGGGTATAATTTCTTTGTATCTGTGGACCTGTAAAACACAAAATTCAAATTATTTATCAAAAAATATAAAAACAAGACATGTATAGATTCATCAATGCACCTGTAACACTGATATCTTAGCTCTTGATACCTTTTGAATCCATTCAATCTTTTTTATAAAAGCAAAATATATGTTTGTAGTTGAGCATATTTCATAGGCATAAAAGTTGCATGTATAACCATTTTTTTCCTTTCTGTAACATATTTGTGTCAGATATCCAATGTGTATAAGATTGCTATTCTTATAGCAATTCCAAGTGGTGTGTCTCTCCACATGTATGTAGCTTAAGGATTTACTTCATATAATTGCATATTTTCCTTTCTGTTATAAATCCTTCTATTTTCTTGCTTTCTATTGATATGAACATAGAAGTCAATGGATCATTTAATAAGAAGCTTTTGTGTGGCTGAACACTCTGAACTTGAGATTGGGGAGAGTATTAGGTAATGGTTGAAAAGCTACTCTCATCTTTTTCCTCTAGAAATATTTTCTACACTAGACTTCTTCATTTTAGCATTTAAAAAAATCCTTATATCCCAAAGAGTTTGAGCAGTAATTTTTCTTCTTATTTATCTTAGTAATGTTCCACCTTAGTTAAAGCAAGAAGAAAACATAGGTAATAACTTCACATTTCATATAGAAATCTGCTTGTATGTCAAATATAAAATTTCTGTGTGGATTTTCTTTGTCTTCTTGTACTTTGTAGAGTTTTTAGGTTGAGTCTTTTATTTCATCATTTGATTTAAGTGTGCTAATAGTGATTTGTTCAATAATTTAAATAATGACTGATTTAAACCTTCAGATAACTGACATCTCTGTCACCTTTTGTAAAAATTTTTGTCACTTCAGACTCTCTATTGATTAACATTTAAAATTATATTTGATGTCTTCCTTGTTCTTGATAAAATGAGCGATTTTAAAATTTGAAAGCTGGAGATAATACTGTCTCATGAGACTCTTGATCTTCTTTAATGCTTGTTTTTATAGCTAGATCTTTCTGCCTCTTCTTGCTAGTGGAAAGAAGTGTAACAATATTTCTGTCAGGAGAAAACAGAGATGTCTTTTCTATTTGAATTTTATCAAGACCAAATGTCACCATTGTTTCTGGGTGCAGTGAGAGTTTTGGTTTTCTATCTGGCCTCTGCCTGCATGATGAAGATGGAGATAGATTATTACTATGTTTGGTGCAATCAGAGTCATGGTTTTCTATTCTGTTTTGACAGACCACACTATTATGTAAATTCTAAATGCATATTAACTGTATATATAGAAAGTGGGATTTGTAGCTGGCACTATTTTGTTGACAAAATAAATAATACTTGCTATTTTAGATAGGGCTACTATTGCTAGGATGAAACACCATGACCAAAAGAAACTTCAAATGAAGGTTTATTTGGCTTACATATCCTAGAATCACAGTCTATAGAGAGAAGGAAATGAAGAAACTCAAGTAGAATAAGAACCTAGAGGCAAGAGCAGATGGAGAAGTCATGGAGGAGTACTGCTTACTGATTTATTCTTAATGTCTTGCTTAGCCTGATGTCTTATAGAACCCAGGGCCACCAGCCCAGAGATGATACCACCCACAATATGATGGGCCCTCCCAAATCAATCACCAATTAAGAAAATGCCTTAGAGACTTGCCTATAGCCTGATCTTAAGGAGAAATGTTCTTAGTGGAAGTTTTTATGTTTAAGATGACTCTAGCTCATGTTGAATTTACATACACAATCATAAAACAAACAAAATTGGCTTGCACATTAGAAGAGAGGATGTGACTGAGATTAGGTTGAACCACTGTAGAAAGGATTCAGGAAGATAAAAAGTCAAAGTAATGAACAAATAAGATCTGCAGAGGATTAAAAGAATATGAAAATATTCTTTTATATAGAGTGATGAAATAGTTTAAGGAAAGTTTTTGTTAAAGTATAGTTTTTTAAAACATGAAAAGCTATAAACTAAAACTACCAATGAGCACGTGTTTCATAATAGTCTCTGAGGTATAGCAAGAAGGGAGAAAATTTTTTATTTTCCAAGGTTTTAAGAGTAGTGTCTCTGGGTTACACAAAGAGTGGGATTAGAGTGAAAATATAAAGGAACTTTCAGAGAAAGAGCAGAGGTAACTGGGTTGTACTGGAATCAAATATGAGTTAACAAAAGAATGGTGCCCTGTGAAAAGGCAGTCAAATTGGCAATGGTATTGATATGTAGACAATTAGATATGTGTTATGCTTTGAATATGAGTGACCATAGATTTTCTGCAAAGCTGGTTTTTGGCTAATGACTAAAGAATAGAGATATAAAGTCTAAATTGGAAGGTAGAGTAAAAGATGTAGTGAGAATTAGTGTAATTCACAAAAATATGAAATCAGCTGTTTCATAAGCCTTCTGAGATACTCAAAATAATGCAGCTATTGAAATTGTTGCTGGTTGACCACAAGAATTTATGGTAATACCTTGTATTACTCAGAGTTCTTTAGATTAGCAGAAATTATAGAATTTATATATATATATATATAAATATATATATATATATATATAAAACATAAATACCAATGGACATACATGCTGACGTGAGGAAGTAACTGAGACTATGCAGAGAGTGTAGAAAGTGAAGGGCTCAAAAAAGGTTATTATAATATATTATTGTATATTATAATTTTTATTTATAAAATATGTATAACTAAAATAAAATATATAGATTTAAAAATTATTTATATAGTATTTTATTTATATATAATCTATATAATATTAAGATGGCTTATTGGCTCTGGCTCAGATATTCTAACAATGGCTGCCTATCTATGGAAGGTCTAAGAATCTAGTAATTCAATATATGTGGCTAGATGGCTCAACTAGTCTTCAGTATATGCAAGAATCCTGAAGGTGTGGAAATAAGTAGATTTTTCAGTTAAAGCAAGCAGGCAAAGAGAGCAAGCTTCCCTCTTCCATGTTCTTTATGTAGACTTCTAACAGAAAGTGTGAACCAGATTAAATGTGTATCTTCCCATCTCAAAAGATCTGGATTAAAACTGGCTCTTCCCCTTCAAATCTTATTGTTTTTTTTTTTCTCATAGATGAACATAGACATTTGTGTTTAAGTTATTTCTATAGGTAGTTGAATTGACAACCAATAATAATCATCATGAGTCTGCCCCTTGTCAACTTGACACATAGTCATATTTCTTTTTATGCTGTGCTAAATTTTCAAATGAAAACAATAACTAGGTCATAAATGTGCTAGCATAATGCAACTATCCCACACATAATCCCAAGCATGTTATATATTTAACCAGGTCACATGTATGTCTAACATGTGATAACTATCCCTCATACATCCACACATGCATTATAAATTTTAGGTTAGGTGTCCATGTTCCTTAAGGAACTTTCTTTAGGTATCTCAAATTTCAACATGTTAAATACTGATATTCTCTTAAACAATTTTACACTACAGGATAAAGAATTCAAACAAAGAAAATACAAATACTTGTACAAACACATTCATAAAATATGTTAGAAACACTCATGCCAATTGTAATCTTAATTTCTGTAAACTGGTCATATAGCTTTATCTGACACTAGTAACTATGTTCCTTTACTATCCATTCTGTATTTTCTCTATCCACCATCCTCTACCTCAATATGTTTTGGCTTTTTTTTCCTGGAGGAGTAATCCATATCTTCATTCCTAAAGTACCTGTGGCCTTTGTTGTCCTGTCTGGATCAGATTGCTGCAGTTTCCCCTTGACTTTAATAATAGGCTATGGTAGGAACAAGAGATCCCCTAAAGGACCTTCTGTATTCCAGACATAATCTTTCTTACTTCCATTGTGGAGAAGAAACCCAATTTTCTCTTCTTTGTTATCTGGATCAATCATCACTCTTAACACTGTTATTCTTTCTTAGTCTGTTAACTTAAGGGCATCAGAAATTTAAAGTGGCCATAGGGAGGTCTGAGTTTTCAGTTCAATGGAATTTTGTTATAGTTTCTGACAGGTACATTTTCCCCTTTGGAACCAAAAATCTAGGCTTAGCAGAATTTTAGGTCACAGTAACAGGAAACAAGTTGTCCTACTGTACCACTATGGCTGATAGTGAGTGGAATTATTCCCCTTTCCATCCTTTAATTAATAGACCCATGGATCATGGAAATAGGAGAAACAGTACCATATTTTAGACACTGACTCAAAGCATATACTGCCTTCTGGAGAACCCTGACTCAGCCCTCCATTCTGCTGCCACCTAATTCGCTCTGTAACTGTGTCCTCAAAAGGCCATTCCACTTTTCTGTCAGGTCAGCTGCTTTGGGATGTTGAGGAGTCAGTGGGTTCCATGCTCATAAGCCCACAGTTGCACTTCTCTGCCTATGAAGTGAGTATCTTGGTCAGAAGCAATATTATGTGGAATAACATGAAGGTGGAGTGCTAGAGATGTCAACCCACCAATGCAACTTTTGACCCAAAATTTAGCCTGTCTACAAGCAATGCAGTGGGAAATGAAAAATAGACTGAGGGAATGACCAACCTATAAGAGGCTCAAATTGAGACCCATCCCATGGACATGTAAAAATCCCTATTACTATTAATGATATTCTGTTATGCCTACAGACAGGAATCTAGCATGGCTGTTCTCTGAGAGGCTCCACCCAGCAGCTCACTCAGACAGATAGACAGCCAGAGCAAAGCAGTGGATGTGGCTTGGGGATGTCTGTGGAAGAATAGGAGGAAGGATTGTGGGCCTGTTGGGGATAGGAACTCCAAGGGAAGACCAACAGAGTCAACTAACCTGGACGCCTGAGGTTCACAGAGACTGAACCACCAACCAAGGAGCATATATAGGCTGGATCTAGGCCTCCTGACACATGTAGCAGATACACAGCTTAGTCTTCATGTGGGTCCCAAACAGCTGGAGAAAAAGCTATCCCAAAAGCTGTTGACTGTCTGTAGGATATGTTCTTTTAGCTAGGTTGCCTTGTCTAGCCTTAGTGAAAGATGATGTGCATAGCCCAGCAGAGATTTGATGTGCTAGCATGGTGGTATACCTAAGGGATCACCCACACCCTCAGAGAAGAAGGGGAAGGGGGTGAGAGAAAGGATTGTGGGAGGGGGTGACAGGAGGCTGGCAGTGAGCAGGATTTAAAGTGAATTAAAAAAATCACTTTGCCTCTGCAGCCCATTGTAGATTTGGCTATTAGAGACATTGCTTTGTCTTTGCTGCCCATTACTATAACTAGGGTCATCTTCCTTGGGCAATTCAGTGTTATCACCTTGACTCTATTACTTTAGGGCCCAATTAAACCCATTGCACTTAATTAATCCAACTGAGCAGCAACATCTCCAACCCTAAGGGTTGGCAATAGGAAAAGGATGACCACAAAACTTTTAAAATGTGCAGGTACCACTCTCATCATTTGCTTGTTAAAGGTTAGTGAAGGGCATGTCTTCTAGGCCTTATTGGGGAGGATTACGTTTTACACAGCATACTCACTCTACTCATGCAATTTCCTTGAGCCTTAAATTTTTTTCAGCAACATTAAGTCAAGGAATATGAATTATCTTCAATATAATTTTGGTAGGCCATCTTTGTCAAGTGTTTCAGCTAACCATTCAAACTTGTGATAATCTTTTACCGTAAGAGCTTTGATATTAAGCCTAGATTCTTTACTCAGTGAGATCTTACCAATAGACTCAATGTGATCTAGTTTATGTTACTTCCGTCATTATCCCAGACCCTTCAAATTGACATCCACACATATTCCTCAGACTTCTGCTTAAATGAATAACCAATTGCATTAAACTTTTATGTAGTGTAGCTTGCATCTTTGTGAACTACATTTTCTAACTCTCCTCTAGGAACCTGTTTAGCCTTATGTCTGGTTAAGGGAATAAAGGCAACTATTAATGGGTCTAGAGGGATATCAGTATGGTCTTGCCTCCAGTCTCCTTCAGAGAAAGTCATTACTAAATCAGCCTTCAATGAAGGAATAATTTCCTCAGTCAAAGATTAAAAAGGCAGTGTTTCATGGGATGGTAGTGGGAGTACATCCTCTGCTGAGAGTAGAAAGACTTCTTTCTTAGGTGAGATAAACCCTAGAGAATCTGAAGGTGCTAAGTTCTCAGATTTAGTAGGGACTTCCCATACATCTCCATTCCAAGATACAGTATCCCATTCTTGACCAATTAATGCCCTCCATTTTAAACTACTGACACACTCTGAAACTGGGAGTTAAACTTTCACTGTAATTCAGCCAACATTATAATCTGGTTCCACAGAGAACTTAGAAACTTATGGACCTTTGATGCACATGTGATCAATGTTCTCTTGAGTTAATTGTTGTCCTTCGCCATATTGAGAAATGCTAGAAGTTGGTAAATTCTATCATGGAACTCATTCTTTTCATAGTCAGTTTATCTATAGATATGATGAGCAACCAACTAGCACCATCAATTTATTATTTTTTCACAAATTGTCAAAAGTTTTAAATACAGAGGCACAAAATTTGTTGCCCCTCACAAGTGGTGAATCATAATAAGCAAATGCATTTATAGCCTGAAGTTTGTAGAATATTTTCATACTATGGACTATCAGTACTTTCTAAGCTTCTAGGAGAGAACTCAGTAAGTGGAGAGGCTTCAGTAACTGTAGGTCAGAAAATTTGAAAACCTATTTCAGACATTTAAAACTCCATCCCTATTCTCCTGTTGCTCAGAACCATTACTGGCACCAAAAATCTATATTACTCAGCTTGATGTCTCGGTGGGTCTTCAGTATATGCTGGGATCCTGATGATGCAGGCTCTGATGACGAACAGACTTGCCAGTGAAACGGTGAGTGATCAGGCCAAAAGCAAACTTCCTCTTTCGCATCCTTTACACAAGCTGCTCGAAGCATGTGTGGCCCACATTAAAGGTATCTCACCTTTAATGATTCACCTTAAATGATTCAGAATTAAATATTGGTCTTACCACTTAAAATTATTTAATGAAGAAAATACTTTTTTCACAGGTGAACCTAGTCATTTGGGCTTTAGTTCATTTAAGTTGGAGTTAAAATGAGTGCACCACTCATTTGGATCTCAGAGCAAGGAGAAATCATATTAGTGTTGACCAGAAAGCTTTCTTATGGATAGAATTTATCAATAACACACACACGCACACACACGCACTTCTATGTATTCATTAAAATATCTCAAGAATTTAGAATTTAATAAGAGAAAATATGGCTGACATAATATATGCTGTGTAAAGATAGTAACAAATCAGTAATTTGACAAACCAAGCTTGCTTATTAGACTTTAAAATCATTTGTAGTGTTCTTAGAATCTCATATAGTATTCTGAAGTAAGATCTTAAATTCAACACTTCTAATAAATGCCAATGTAATACCAACATTAATGAATTTAGAGCCAAACTTTGTGTTCAGTACCAAGAATAGGGATGATGTGGAATTAGCAAATAAACGAAAGTGAGTTGTGATATAAGGTAAAATATAAATGCAATTCACTTGTGGTTATTTGGTTAGATTTTTGATAGAGTTCAGTTTCCCCTCTGATAGTCTAATTGCATAACTTGTCAGAGAGCTGAACATAGGTGAAAGAATTGTGGGAGTTTCATTCCATGCACCATTATGAAGGGCACTGTTACTTTCCTCATTTCAGTGTCTCCAGGGTTCTAGCACTGCTCTACTGTGCTTATCTCCCATGATGCTCCCTTTCCTCCATCGTAGCTATATATAACCATGCTGCATATTTGAGGAAAACTCATTTGGCACTAGAGAAAGCATTTAATTTAGCAAATCCTTGTGACTGTTTTAGTGATATGTGTCTAATCTTGTGAAGGCATTTGCCTTTGGGGAGTAGGATGGCTTATCTCTACTGGTGCATGAGTATTTGATTGTGGCTAACTTTCCTAATCTCCATCAGCAATTTCATCCACCACCTCCTATATAAATGCAGGTACAATATTTCTTCTCCTTAGGTTCTATGTACATACCTCACAAGGGATTAGAAAAATCATTGTTATTATTACTTTCTTCTATTAATATTGTGGTGGAAGTTAATGTTTTATAATATCTTACTCTTCATACATATAATGTAGACTTAGCAACACACTTTTTCAAAAGCTACAGCCGTTTATTTAAGAAAAATTATAAATGTTCTTGTATTTATTCCAAGTTTTCCCAGAAGGTAGTTTCATGAATTAGAGAAGACTTTCCCATCTCTCATCTTCACCTCTCTCTCTCTCTCTCTCTCTCTCTCTCTCTCTCTCTCTCTCTCTCTCTGTCACACATGCATGTGCATATGTGCTGGGCATCCAAATTCAGCTCCATATACTTCTTTAACAAGCACTTGACTGACTGGAAACATATCAGCAGACCACTTGCTACCCTTTTCATTTCCAGCATTTTTTTTTTACAAAGCTACACAGGGTAGCTGATGATCTCTAGAGATTGTGCAAGTATTCATTCAGTCAGTGTGCCTAGTTATAGCATTGTGTCGGGAACCTCCAGCTAGACAGAAATTATACTATTTATTTCTTCTGTTTTATGAAAATCTTAGTTACTGACCTGTAACAAAGCTTCAGCAAAATCTCAAAAGTAAATTTTAACTTACACAGCACTGGGGTTCATGGTACATTTACATAAGGTGTTTTATGTGCTTCAAAGAGGCTCTCTCTATATCCTATGTGAGATCCCTTTGCTTGCATTGTGAGAACTGGGTAATTATTTATGTGTGTAATTTCACTGAACCTTTTAAGAAAGTATTTCTCATTATTTTTAATTTTGCTATATCCAAGAACATTATTATATAGTATTTCATTTGAAGTAGTTGAGCCTATTCCAAGCCTCCTAGCCAGGACGTTATATCAAAACAGATAAAAGAGGAAATGAAAGCTGAGGTTTTTACCGTGCATGACTGATTGAGTTTAGAGGATGTGCACTGTAGGCAGCTTGTCTGAACATGATGAGCATTGAGTGCATATAGAAATGTGAAGATGTCAGATACTGCTTTTGTAAATCATCACTGTGTAATATTATTTTAAATAACTTAAATTTGTTCTAAACTTTATGCCTCTCCAATTCATTGATTATTATCCATGATCCTATAAGAAAAATAATTATCAAATCCTTTTTAATTGAAAGTTAGTTACATAGATAAAATGTATAATGCAAAAAAATGTCATAGCATCCTAGGCAATTGTCTTTAAGAAACAGAGGATTCTCTCTAAAGGTTCCTAATTGTCATAGTTTAAACAACCCAGCTAATACTTTATTTTTGTAATAACTATTCACTTTCCTGGATGAATATGGTTTTTATGTATCTTGTCTTATTTTCTGCTTGCATAATTGCCTGCTTGTTCTCTTCTAACATTTCATCCCTTTCAGTTTTCATTGAGTTGAAATGTACAATTTTTAAAATAAATTATTTTCCAAGTTCTTAGTTTTACCAGAAAGGAAACCCGAGATAAGATCTATGTACTTATTTTACTTAAAGTGCAAGCAAGTGTCTGAATTTGAATCTATAGGTTCAAGTGAACAGCCTTCTGTTTGCCTGTAGCTTGGTTGTCTAGGTTCTTACAAGTCTTTATCATCACAAGCACCAGGAAGGCCCTGGTTTGGCAAGTGAGTACTGTGCAGGGCAAACACTGTGGCAACAGGCTGTTGTCTGAAGGTCTGGAAAGCACAAGGCTATGAGAAAACTTTGGGTCTTTTTCCCAGACACCTAATCAGCCTCCTTTCTAAGTTGTCCCACATTTCCCTCTTTCCTTGTTATTTCACCCAGTCCAACTTCTGGTTTCACTTTGTATTTTATATCATGGAGTAACCAAAGTGGCAGAAGGGGTGGTACCATTTTCAATACGTATCTGAAGACCTTTACTGCATGTCTTGGTATACTTTTTTTAGCCTAAATTGTTTGACATATCTTTTTTTTTTCCTCTTACAAGAACATCTTTACTTGCAAAGTTTAGACAGTTCCTAGCAGGGTCAAATGAACACTTGTACCAACTGCTTTCTTTCCAGGTACATTTGAAATGGTACAGATTGAGACCCGCCCTAGCAAACCCACATCACATGACAGAAAGGTTATTAAATCTGAAGTCTGAACAGAGTTTCAAATGCATGCTTTTTACAAAAGAACTTTTATTTCATTCAAAAGCTGAAATGAATGTATTTTTATTATAGAAAACTAAAAACAGACACAATACTTACCTCTTTTTCTCTTTTATTTTACCACTTTCTCACATGTTGAGAACTCAAAACTTTTTGGCTTTTCTTAAATCTCATCTTAGGACTAATGAAAATGTATTGGTAGTTTTTCACAGAGTAGACTGAAAAATATATTGAAATTGTAACCAGTGGTTCTTTTGGACTTTCAGAACACTAAATGTACAAAGCACACGATCTTCTGTGCTTTTGTGATGTTGTCTCTAGGCAGTTAGTTTAATTCCCGCTTTCACTTCTTTGTCACCTGCACAGTCCCCTTGGCATAATGTGATGACAGTGCTGCTGACAGAGGTGGCAATCACAGCACACTCAATGTCCCACCACCAGAGACTGTCCAGACATTTTCCTTTTGCTGAACAGGCCCCTTTGAGCATCAAAGGAAGGAGGTGGGTGTCTTTCTCTGTTGAACAAACTCAATTTCAAGTCTTGTGGGGAAAACTTCACAGCAGGCAAGTGAAGCAGTTTTATTGCCTCTATTTTCAGAATCTATTTTAGAATTGCAATAATATACCCATGAAGCATATAAGGAAAGACAATCTTTGTGGAATAAAATGGAGCCTTTTTCCTTTACACCAAAAGTACAGGTAAAGGAGACACTTTGTTCATACAGCTCATTTTCCAATTCTAAATTCTATGTTTCAAGGAAAGTTGCATTCTTCCGGAATAGAAAGAAATGCTTGTATAAAATAACTCTATAAATATTACACTCACTCATGTCCATAATTTTCTATGATTCATCATTTTTTGCAACCACATGATAAATTTTTTATTTCCCTAAATACATTTTCAAGATATTAGAGAAAGAAATGATTTTCTTTCTATGCAACAAAAAAATTTTAATTGCAAAGTTACTATGTACTACTCATTGTTTCTCAAGCTTAATAAGGTATCTGGAAAAGGAAAGTTTTATTATATTTTAGTTTTTTTATGAGAGTGAAGCTAGGATTTAAAATTAGAATATATTATATTTCAAAAATTTAAGGATATTCATGAGTGAAATAATCAACATAGTACCTATCTCTAGGTATTTGAGAATTAAAATGTTGTTTTAAAAATTAACTTATTTTATACATAAGGAAATATTCCAAGTGGAGCTTAGAGAAGATTCTGGAAATGTTCTTATGTATACATTCTCTGATCAATGTAGGCAAGGGAAAACAGGTGGCAACTTTCTTGGCCTTTTTAAATTGGCTAATGAAATAATGTTCACTCTTTTGTTGTTGTGATACATAAGAATTTGCTAAGTTTGCAAGACTCCATAGGTGAGAAGGAATGTCTGTGTTTAACATCATGTCAGTGCAATGTGCTCTGACTAGAAGGACTCCAACTTCAGTGTGCTAAAGAATTTCACGTATGGAAAAGATAAAGTAAAATTATTTTCTGTTTAAGAAATTGCATCTTTATTTGGAATAATAGCATCATATTAATATTGAAAAAGTACAGTTATTTATATGTTATCATAACTGAATTTTCCATAAAGTTGTAATGTTTAGAAAAAAGGGACAGAAAAATAGTATTTTTTTATAACATTTCATCAACAATATGAGAAAGTTTTTATAATGCGTTATATTTTTGGAAGTTAAGCAGGATCTTGTAAGAAATAGTTCAATTTTCTGGTAAATGTCTTTAAGTTCTTAAAAACGATGGGGAGATTCAGCTAATTAAAATAGTCATCACAAGACTTGTTTTATAAAATGAGCATAAAGTAAATATCACAAACATTTGAACAAATTTCTAAAACTTTAATTTAAAAGAATACATCCACACATACATGCTTGCATGCTTTTAAAGTAAAATGCTAGACTATTTCATTATCCAAAAATTCCAAAACATAAGCATGATAGGAGAGCCTTGCATAACCTAAGAGCATGCAGTAGATTGATAAGCCTCATTCATCCCAATGACCATCAGTGAACTTTGTAAAATTCAGGTAATTTTTCATCCTGGCATGGTAGTGGAGCATGGCTAAAACCCTATTTCTTGGGCTACTGAGAATGGAGGATTGTGAGTTCAAGGCCAACCCAGGCTAAATAGGTAATACAATCTTTAAATGCACAATTAAATCTTAATCAAAAAGCCCCATTAAACATCTTCAAAGCTTTCTGTTAAGGAAGAAGCACATGATATTTACTTGGAAAACTATATAACATCCTCTCTAGTGAGACTTTTTGTATCTTTAAAAATGCCATTATGTTATGTATGAACATGTATTTTGTTATAATCCCAGGTATGGGATATGGGCTCTTACAGTTTGTCCACAGCCACTAACTATAGTTGTCTCAAGTTCTACGAGGGGCAGATAGTTTAATCCTAAGCACTCTAGAGAGGGAATAAAAGCCAGAGCCCAAGAGAACCAGGAGGCTCTCTGAAAAAGAAATAGGTGAGTACTGCTCTGCTTGCTCTGGTTGCTGTTGTGGTTCTCAATTGATTGTGAGCAAAGAGATTAAAAAGATGCAGATATTCTGACTATGAAGATTGGACTTGCCCAAAGAACCCATTGATGAACCTAACCAGCAGAGCCTAAAGGGATTTATGCCCCATTTCCCCTATAATCTTCTTTCTCTCCTACTTAGTGTTAGAGGATTGGAAGGGATCAGAGTATAATAAAGGTTGGAAGGAGGAGAGACATAAAAACCCAATAAAATAGACCAAAATATTTACACTGACAACCCTTAATTTAACTAAGAAATCTTACTATTTAGATTTAATTATAATTCTAGGTTACTATGGAAATATTTTTCTACTAAGAGTTGATATGTATTGAGTAATGACTGAATTTTCTTATTTAAAACCTTCACTGTTTAGGAAATTTATTCAAAGAAATTTTAGATGTTGGAAGGTTCTTTTTATTTTTAAAAGACAGTCCTGTTTCTGTTTGCCAATATTTTTCTTCAGTCATCTTAGGTGATAGAATTTGCTTTTTGTGTTGCTTCTATATGATATTAAAAATTAGCTATTTTTATAAGTTTAACAGATATTTATAACTATTTATTTATAACAGATATATAATCAATAATGAAGTTTTAATTGATCTGGGAGGTTCACAGAGAAGTTGAAAGGAGCTAAACATTGATTTTTCTCTATAAAAATCAGTATCTGATAAGATGTAACTAACTTTTTTGTAGAGTAGATTCTATAATCATAATCAGAGTAGGCATTATTATTAGAAGTTTTTGAGACCCCCCAAAAGAGACCACAAGGGACCACAACTCCAATGCAAGCACATGAGAGTCTATATTCAGGCTTGAGTTTGGACTACAAACCTTCCTGATGCAACAAGATAGGAGAGCAGTCCCAAAGTCTAGGGGAATGTTGTATATAAAGGAAAAAAACACATGTGAGAATTTCCAAACCTTGGCTATACATGACTGAGTAAGAAGGTAAAGGAATATTGACATTTAAGGTGATTGGTTTACAGCATTTGGTAAAGCTACAGGGAGAAACCACATATCTAAAAGGAGCATCTTGACCTGGGAATGGTTCTTAGCTCATCTGTTATTACCGGCTGACCTCAGCAGTTATGTATATTTTGCAACGGCCAAGGATATCTCCTTGTTTTTCCCAGAACTCAAGGGTTGAGTCCAAGTCATTCTGAGGACAAAAGCAAAAAATGGAGTACAAAATACAAAATGGAATTTGTTCTGCTACTTTAGTCCCTTCAGGATTGGAAATAGATTCTCTACATTCTGGTGCCTGAGTTGGTTCCATTGGCAGGCACATAGAGAACAGAGAACTATTGGAAAGGGAGGAGAGACCCTTTCCAATAGTTATCTTTATTTATTTTAAATAAAGTGTTAAAGATTAAAAGTTGTTAGAATGTGAATTGACAGCCTCACCATCTGTAGAACAGACAGTTTTATATATAAGAGAGCTTCCAGTCCTTGTGAGGAAAAATGATTTTGATATACAAAGTAAGAACAGCATCTACTGCATTTTTTGGTAGTATTTAATCTCAGCTATATGAACTCATGAGTGATCTATATACATATTACCATTTCTTTTAATCAAGACATTAGAGATCATTTTAAAAGTTAATTTCTTATTTTATTTGCAAATGATAATTCTACATAAGGTAAAATTAATGTTGGATCTATGAATGCATTATAGAAATATTCTATTAAACAATTACCACTTCATCTTTTATCTTTTCTGTCAAGTATATCAGAAATCTACTATTGTAGCCATTGCAAAATATAAAGCATATACTTAATAACTATGGTTACCCTGTGGTACGGTAGACCACTGGAAGTCCTAATATATGACATGAATTTGTACATTTTAATCGGCATTACCTCTTTTCCTATTGAATGCGCTTCAGCCAAATAGCCACATTTAATTCTATTCTCTTTCTATAATATCCAATTCAGATTAGAAATTTTTCAATACTGTGATTTAAACCTAGGATCACACACATGTAGGGAAGTGTTCTGTGAGCTATATCTACAGTACTCTTAAAATAAAATATTTTTCTATAAATATATATTTATCCTATTCTTCCTTATCAACCAACTCCTCCTAGATATTTCCTATCTGCCCACCCATGTCTGTGTTCTGTGTTTCTGTCTCATAAATTATAAAAAATAAACACATGAAAATTAAAACAAATTATAAGACAGAAAGTACCAAAACAAAACAAAGCACACAAATAAACATGGAACCCATTTTGTGTTGGCTAAGTACTCATGAGTATTAGTAACTGCTCTGAAGTGAAGTTGTTATATCCAGTGACAGTCCATTGGAAAAAGCTTATTTTTTTTATACATAGGTTATCAATTGAAAATAGCTTCTTGATGAATAGGTGAGGATTTGTCTAAATTCCCCCTTCCCATGCTGGGATGATATTTTGTTTGAACTTGTGTGGGTTTTGTGTGTGCTGTCACAGCCTCTGTGAGTTCATATGTATAAGTAGATAATATTGAGTTCATCAACAAAGGAAGTGAAGGCACAGATTCAGGAGACGAACTGAAGCAGAGACTATGAAGAAATGATTACTGGCTTGTCTCCCTGTGACTTGCCCAACTACCATTCTTTTTTTTCCAACTACCATTCCTTTACAAACCAGGTCTACCTGTGCAGGAATAGTATTGTCCAAACTAGCCCCCCTCTATGATTTAGCAATCAAGAAAATGCCCCATAGGCATCCCCATCAACAAATCTGAGTGAGGTAGTTCCTCAGATGCTGTTCAATCTCCCCAAGTGTGTCAAGTTGGCAACCCAGTTTAGCCATCACAATTTCTAAACATATTTTCTGTTAGAATTAGAAACAAACAAATGAATAAATAAAATAAAAAATATATGTAACCAGGAAAAGCAATTATATAATGCCCCAGAGGAAGGTCAGCCAGGGTTCTTGGTATAATCAAAAATGTGATTTTTTTTTCGAGACAGGATAGAGTACTACATTACCCAGGCAGATCTTGAATTTGTAATCTACCTTCTCTTTCTGTTAATGAAATGTGATTACTGTCCTGTACTACAAGGCTTGACTGTATTAGAGACTTTAACCAGTGCTACAGGACATGAAAAAGACATTAAACCTAATCCAAAAGTAGTCTATTGAAAGAAAGAAATAAGATCAGGATAGAAATTAATAAATGGAAAATTTTTTAAAATCATAAAAATAATAAATCAATCTAAAAAAGACGTTCAGAAAGAAAGAAAGCTGTATTTAAAACAAGAATGTAAAACTAAAAGTAAAGAAATTCCAAAGAATACCAATATAGATGTCGTTAATTAGAGAACTTAGCTAAGTCACTGGTTACAAGATCATTATCCAGAAATCAACTGTGTATCTATATTTCAATAAAACCTAGCCGTATTTTTTAAAAAGACTATTTAAATATAATATAATATAATATAATATAATATAATATAATATAATATAAATATAATAGTCATATAGACTATTATTATTTATAGTAATATGGATACAAACAAAACCTCAGGGAATAATTGTACACACACACACACACACACACACACACACACACACACACACGTATATATAATCTCTCCTATAGATATGTCCATTATCAATGCCTTAGTCCTGCCTACAGACATACACACACACACACACACACACACACGCACACACACACACGCATACGTGTGCACACACACAATGACAATCTCCAAAAAATAATTAAATAGAACTAATAAATATAAATGCTTACTTCATGGGTTGATAGTAAAATTTGTTCTTCTACAGATTGTTCTACAGTTACAATTCAACCCTTAAAACAATTTTTCCTAGTTGTTCTTATTGAAAAATTAACAAGTTATTTAAAGAATTTTATATGACATATAACAGAGACTGCAATCATTCACCTCCTTTGATAAACTGAAGGAAGATTCAATTTCTTTAACACAGCTTGTTAAAGCTACTACCTTTTTTTAGTCAAGTGTGTCTTGATTGGTATGGTCAGCCACTGCTTGACTGTTTGGTTTTTCCTACTTTCTTCAGTATTTTATCTAGGGAGGGAGTGGTTGGTTCCTATGCCTACTAAATGATAACTTTTTACTGATAATATCATAATTATACTATTGTCTTACTATTATATTATTATTTAGACCTGTGAGAAAAAAAGAAAAAACTGATCATAGTTTTGTTTGCAGTAATCGTTCAGTAATTAGACTAATCTATTTCAATATGACCATTTGATTTATGCCTCTGGTTCCGAAGAGTTAAAATGGAATAAAATGGATAGCACTATGGGTATTCGGGACTGGTGTTATGGTCAGTTAGTTATCTTCTTCTTTTAGCAGGAATGTCTGTCTATTTCAGTAAATTTTTATTCCATCACATTTCTGACCTCATCCTAAAAATTAGTCTCTATCAACCTCAATTATTAACTATGAACTATAAAAATATATAGAGTATTATTTTTATAGCTATATGGATCTGAAAAACCCTAGAACATAATTGAAATTATATTTATCGTCTCTCCAAAAGGTATGTCCAATTCTGCTTCCATTTCTAGCTTGGACATTTTTTCTCTATGTCAATTTCCAGACCTGATTCTTTACTTCTCATGGATGTTAGTAACATTATCTTCATAACTGTATTCTAATGTTTGTCTTGTAGGAAGTTTAAACCCAATACCTCAATGATGATGAGCTAAACAGCAGACAAATATAAAACCTGATATATGAAAAACAGGGCAATTAAGACTAAATGGGTATGCCTTGTTTTGGGGTGTCTAACTAATGTATCTCCTATGGCACCTGCTTCTGTCGGCTGCCTATCATTTTCATTCAGTGGTAAAGGAGATCAAGGTATGTAGATAGAATGCCTTTTGGACATGTCTGAAAGTGATACACAGGACTTCAGTCTTGTTTCCTTAGAAAGGTCTTAGTTACATATGCCATTAATTCTAAAGGAAGTTGAGAAATGTGGGTATCTCAAATCAAAGAATCTGTGCCATAATAGTAAAAACAATTAATTTGAATTATTCTTTCCTAATATATTCATTTTTCTGTAGCTCTGATTACTTTAAATCCATAGCCACAGACTCAGGCACAAAGCTTAAATCATGTTAGTCATGCAGAGCCTGGGAAAGTTCTTTCAGCTCTGTGATCTGTGGATGTTCCCTCTTGCTTTCTTCCATCGTTGTTTTGTAGTTTTCTTCCACAACAGTTGCAAACTACTGTTCTATACAAGATAATAAATATTTCTTACACAATTATTTCTTGTTTCACAAAACAATTTTACAGCTTAAAAATCAAATAACTTTGCTAAGGACTATATAGTGCTTCTTCAGTATAAATTTTCTAGTTTCAGCAGTGAGCTTTTAACATTCAAGAATTGGTCATTAACATTCTCCTAATTGGCTCCTCATTATTTGAGTCCTATTTATATGGGTCTCCATTTCCTAGGGACTAAAATTAAAACCCCATTAGAGCATTCAATGCCTCTAATAATAAAATCTATGACCTCCCACAGTTCTTCTCTTCATTTTGCTCCTCAAGTTTCTACATACAGGCTGCTATTTCCAGTCCTTGAATAAAACATGCAATTTAAGGTTTAGATTTTTTTCCCTCCCTCTGCCAAAAATATCTTTTTCCCTCACTCCCTTTTATTTTCTTTCTCTGGTTTATTGATGTAACTATCCTCTAAGGTACAACTCAAATGTCACATCCTTTGCAAATCTCTCCTTCATAATACTTCTAAACTCAATTAATCAAATACTCTACTCTTTTTATTCCCACAAGAGATGTTTATAGTTTTTTTCCAGCATTTATCAGTAGGCATGTGTATTATAGTTATTTGGATATGTCTCTTTCCCTTGAACCAGAATAGACTCTGAGCTCCTTGATAAGCAGTTATAGCATCTTTTACATCTTTGTGTTTCCAGTGTGTGCACACAAATTCATACCGGTGAGACTGAATTTTAGTAGACAAAAGCCTGCTTATCAATGTTCTATAGAAAAACAAAACAAAGCCTTCATGTGTTTCTCCTTGATTCTTAGAAAATTGAAATTAGAGACTATTCCCAAAGGGTTAGAGAGATGACTCAGCAGTTAAGAGTGCACATTACTCTCACAAAGAACCTGCTTTCAGTTTTTAACATTCCTGGATATTGACAACAACCTCTAGCTCTGTCTTTAGGGGATCCAATGCCTTTGGGCTTTGGAGTAACTTGCACATTAATACACATATGTGCACAAAGGTAAACAAATACACATAATTTAAAAAATAAAAAAATAATCTTGAAAAAGAATTAATACTGTTGTGACATCCCTCAATATAATTTAAAAACAAGATAGGGTGTGTGTGTGTGTGTGTGTGTGTGTGCAATAGTCTATAAGTGGAATATATGTAAAGAGCATATTTTTAAATGTAGGAAAAAGAAAGACAATTCTATCAGAAAATATATAGAAAGATATGGTTTGTCATTAAATGACTTATATATGGAAGATAGGGAAGGCAGTTTATCAGTGATTTACAAGTAATTTATAAGTTATTGTGGATGACAGAACTAGAGGTTGTATTTCATGGACAATTTTCCATTTGCTTTTCCCACAGCTGCTCATCCTTTAAGCAAGAAGCCAACTTAGTTAGTGCCTGTCTTAGTCAAAGACAACACCTCAGGCTCAAGTATGGCAGCTGTTCAGAACATAAGACATTCTACCACTGAAGATACGCTGTCTCGTGCTTGTGGTGTGTGTCTTGAAGAGGAACTTGTCTTCTGAGCGTCAGACCCTTGCTTCTTAAACGGAGCTTCTGCTTTAGTCACTCTCCTTGGCATTGTAGCTTTTTAACCATGGCTGAAGTCTTACCTAGAACTTTATCTCTTATTTGCAAATATGATACTCTTGACAGCAACTAGAACCTGGGCACTAGAGCTCTTCTAATACTAATACATATGCAGCATATTTCTGTAGGATGCTTTCTCTGTCAAATTTGATTTTGCTTCTGTCTGTGCTTGTGTTATAAATGATTGTTTCAATGCCAGATGACTTGGCAACATCAGAAAAGCAAAATTTCTTTGCTCATTGAACATTAAATTGACTGATTCTCCTTGCCAATTTCTTAATAGAATAATTCCATAACCTTTCTCTCTCTCTCTCTCTCTCTCTCTCTCTCTCTCTCTCTCTCTCTCTCTCATGTTTCAAAGCATAGTTTTTCAGTTGAGAGAATCTTAGCCAACTTGCCAACTTGGTCTTACTTATTGCAGACCAGTATGATTTCTGTGGATAGCAAGTGAAGCCCTGTCCTCAAGGTGACATAAATTATCTATTAAATCCTCCTAGGACAGTGGCTTATGTTTTCTGTGTGCTCACTACCACCTGATCTTCTGTGAGTCTCAAAACAATGCATGCATAGATTTTCTGCAGCTTTACTGTTTTCATGCAGTAGTGAACTTGTTCAAGTTTTCTGTCAGTTGTCATGTATTGCTAAGGTTGTAGTGACTTTGCTTTCTCCTCTGCATTTCTTCTTCATGAATTCAAGCAATCGTAGTGCTTATCTCACATACACAATGAAAAAGAGCCCTGACCCAAATCATGGCCAAATCAATTAAGCAAGCAATTAACTAAAGCATGCTATTTTTTAAATTCATGTATATGGGCTCTCTCTTCTGAGAGATGGGGTTCAGGAGATCAGCATTGGTTAAGGGTGAAATAAAGGGTTTATAGCTCAGAATTAGAGGGTACACAGATGGGGTATTTTACAGGTAGGGTTACAGAAGCAGAACATAAGCAGAAAAAGTAAGTCCCTAAACAAAGACTGATTACAAGGTGATCATAGCAAGGTAATCCTAACAAGGGAGTTAGAACAAGTTAGTATAACCTTTTGAAACAAAAGCACAGTTCCTGTTTCCTGAAGCAGTACCATTTATAGTTACAGCTACAAGTGGGGCAAAGATCAACCCTTGAGAATCAGAAATTTAATAATAAACAGGGATGAGTCTAATTTGCCTTTGCTATATGATGAATTCCAAGCCTAAAATGGGGTCAGGCTGGTGTTATCAGTAGACAACTTCAAAAAAAGAAAGAAAGAAAGAAAGAAAGAAAGAAAGAAAGAAAGAAAGAAAGAA
>NW_021604705.1:603584-631285 GCF_004785775.1 Grammomys surdaster
GAAAGAAAGAAAGAAAGAAAGAAAGAAAGAAAGAAAGAAAGAAAGAAGAGGAAAGGAAAGAAAAAAAGAAAAGACCACAATTTGAGAGTAGCTTATAGAATTTTGCCAGGGATTTTCAATTCAAATCTAAACATTTGCTTTGTCCCCTTAACTAAACCATCTACCCATGTATGTCTAAGATTATTTATATATATAAAAAAGATGCTATTATCTTTGTTTTGCTTTGAATTTATAAAACAAGTCAAATGTTTATAATACTTGACATGTATCAAAGTTTTTGTAAACATTTATGGTATTTTGATATTTATTAAATAAATAACCAGGACAAACTGAATCATTAGATTCGAAAAAAAATAATTCAAGGGAATTTTTGCCTAGAGAATATTAACTTAATAATTAGATTAAACTGATTTCTTAAACTCCAAGAAGGTACTTTGCCTAATACTTGAGGAATGAAGAGATATTATCAATAACCATTGCCTGAATTGGTTGTTCATATTAGCAAGATATAAGAAACATAGCTATTTCACTAAATATGGAAGAGAATGTTTCTGAAGTAGAAAATGCTCTCATGACCACCAATAAAAGAGCATCAATTATACACGCTCCACCCCATCTGTCTGATTTGTGTAACTTTCTGTGCTGCTATTACTGTTCTCAGTGTGGACACCTAGCTAAAGAGTTAGTGACCTAAATCCCAGGTAAAATAAAGAAAGTTAACATGCTGATGTTACCTGAAGGCAAGTAGGATCTAGGAAGCTCCTGATTAGAAGGTAACACATCAGCTTACACTGGCATTTACTACTTTAAGACTACAGGGGAAGAGAGCTATATATGGAGTCTTCTCCCCAAAAGTTCCCTTTTTTGCTATGTGAAACACAGGCCTCCTGTACCTAGACACCCAGTCTTCACTCCAAGGAGACTGTGGAATTCATTGATCTGATCAAAGGACAGTCTAGTTTTATGCCTAAGTCTCCCCAAGTCTGGGCAACACTTTCTCTCCGTTATCTATCTCTGCTCCTTCCCTTTATTTATACCCACCCCATCTGATCCATATCATGGCTACTGAATCTCCAGGCTTATTCGGAACTTAATAGTTGAACTCCAGTTCTAATCTGAAACCTCTCGGATTTTACAGCCTTTTCCTACTTAAGCAGTGCAGGTATCATTGTGGGGCTTTATTGGCATCCTGTATACATTCATCTTGGGTCCTTTACCTCATTTGCCTCTAGCTCTCATCTATCCATTTGTCTACCTGTTTGTCTATAGTAGACACAGATATCTACTAACCTCCAAACAGAACACATTTGCCAGTTCAATCTACAGTGACTCTAGAGGGATACCCTTCAACTAGATCCTGAGTGAACTCTGGGACTCAGCCTTCAGCTTTTGACCTTTCTTCTAACTTCTTGCCTTTGATTTTGCCTACTGGGCCACTATAGCTGGCAATACCTGTTCCAGCTCCCTTATTTTCCACTTTCTGCCCCTTTCTAGTTCTCAGTGAGTACTGATTCTCAGAAATGAGTCTCACTCTTATATTGCTCAAGATATTTGGAGTCCAAGATCTCCATTGTCCTGTCCTAAAAAAAAAAAATAACTGAATGTGTTAGGCCACTTGTTGACTGGGATCTGAACTCAAAACAAATTGCACAATAAAGAAAGCCTCAAGGAATCAATTTCACAACACAGAATGGCTAATGGTCTGAAGCCCCTCCCCTCTGGCACTTCCCTTTATTCCTTCATTTCTATATAACGGGTTTTATCAACTCAAACTTCTAATGCTCTAAACTCTGTCTCAGATGCTATATCTCTGATGAATATCTTTTACCATGAAGAACAACAGTTGCTTCTGACAAATTGTCCTCTGCTGTTTAAGCTCACTGAGAAGCTGGCTCTGGAGATGGGAGTTGGCCTTCCCCTCCAGCCTCAAGCATGTTTTTCTGGGAATGTCCTCCAAACCCTTATCCTGGGTTAGGGTAGCCCCCTGACTCTGTGACAGAGTAAATAAACACAAAAGAGTTTAAGACATGAAGACATTGCACCCTTAAGAACAACTAATTGGTAAACAATTTCTGACATAAATGAAGAGGGCTGTCAATATTGTGTAGAGAGATCAGAGAAGAAACTCTTAAACTGAGAAGAATTACACCTTGCAATCTTTACAAGCATGTTTATCTCCTTTTCCTTACCTTATATCTTCTGCACTTCTAAGAGAGATCTCAAGTTGTAACCTCCAGCTTTTCCACCTGAGACCTGGGAGGCTTAGTTATGTAGAATGCTTAAGCTGTAAGCCTTGGCTTGTTTCTTGACTATCTCAAAACTTATAATATATACTGTTTAAGCTATTCTATATCTGCCACATATTTAGTTACCTCTCCTCAGTTTCACGCATCTGATTTCCTCAGAGTTCAGGGCAAGTATCCTGCCTCTGACTATAACTCAGAGTTCCAATCTCTCTACCAGAACTCTCACCATCTACTTCCTGCCTTTTGCTAATAGGCCATCAGCATTTCATTAACAAATGATTCTTCTAGAATATGGAAGCAAAATTATCTCAGTATTGTGTTATCACTCTAGATGCTGGAACAGCCACCTATGGACTCAGTTTCCTTGAGTCCAGTCAGTGAAATAGTTTTCCTTTGTTTCTTATTTTGCTATCTTGTGCCTACGTGCCTAGACCATAGGTACACTCTCTTCTAAGTAGTATCTTTTTATAGAAAGGTATATTCTACATTTTATTTGTGAGATGTGTGGATTCTACAGGTATTTATACCCCTATGACAGATTGGTTCACTTCATCATGAAACGAGAGCACAACCAAAATGAAGACATCTATAAAACAAGTCTGTTTCACTGGGCTCTCATGTAACTACATTCTTTTTTTTAAATATTAGATTAAGGAGGGAATATTTGACTTTTAAGGTGTTATTTTGTAGTTTTAATGAGTGTGTGTGTGTGTGTGTGTGTGTGAATTTTGACACAGTTTATATAATACAGTTCCTGATTTATTGTTTTTGTCTTATTTGTTTATTTATTTACTTATT
Organism: Grammomys surdaster; assembly: GCF_004785775.1. Lineage (NCBI taxonomy): Eukaryota > Metazoa > Chordata > Mammalia > Rodentia > Muridae > Grammomys > Grammomys surdaster. The sequence goes on from NW_021604705.1 coordinate 606,629, forward strand.
TACACTCTAGATTTTATGCCCCTTACCCCTCAATCCACTCTCTGACTGTTCTACATCCCATACCTCCAAAAAACCTCTCCTATTGAGGCAGCCTGGCTAGAACATATCCCATGCACAGGCAATAGATTTTGGAATAGCCCCCATTCCAGTTGTTCAGGATCCACATGAAGGTCTGCTTCATATCTGCATAGACTTGAAGGGCCAGGGTTAGGAGGATACCCAGGGGAACCCCCATCTTCCCAGAGGAGAAGGGAAGAGGGGAGAGGGGAAGGACTGTGAAAGGAAGTGACCAGGAGGGAAGCAGTGATCAGGATGTAAAATGAATAAGTAAAAAAAAAATTAAATAAAAAAGTTTATACATATTTGATTATATATATATATATATATATATATATATATATATATATATGCATGTGTTTGTGTGTGTGTGCATGTATGTAAATATTTTAATGATTTTAAGGATTTATTTTTACCACTACAGCTGCTTTTAAAACAAACAAAGAATAAATGGGATTTTCAAGATCTTACTTTAGTCAGGCCTTATTTAAAAAAAAAAATAGAACACAGAGCTTTTGTCTTATCTTCTTAAATACTCACAATCTTTATATCTTCAGCTTTACTCGCCTAAAATGTCACAGTGGGAACTTGCTAGCTTTTAATACTTCTTCATAAAAGAGAAAGCCATCTAAATCAATTTTAAATTTTAGAAAATGTTTTTGTAAAAGGATAGTGAAGGGGAAATCTATCTATGTGTTATAAAAAGCACTTATACATACTGAGTATAGATTCCTCAGTGTTGCTACTTCTGAGTCACCATGCCCTATCACTAAATCATACCATTCTCTGTAAGTATGTCTAGTAAACTCATTGTTTCTGCAGATTTATCCTGACTACACTTGTGCTAGGATTTGGGACCTTATGAGAAAGGTACAGACGTTGCTTAGCACCCTTACCCTGCCTTTGAAGAAGATAATTCTCACAACAGAGAGTCAATTCGCTTGTTAGTACTATTGTGTCTCATGATATTAAAATTAGAAACAATGTTGTAAGGTTTTAGTAAATAAAAATTCATATACAAAGGTTAAAATAAATAATTCCAGGATGGAAAAAGCAACTAGAAAGCTTATTCAAGTTATAAAGGTCTAAAGTTAGTTATTTAAGGCATCTAAGGAATACAGCATAGTGATGGTGTGCATGATACTAAAGTTTCTAAGGTCAAACACCGACAAGAGTGAGAACTGTCTAAAATGTATGTCTAATAAAAGTTTGCTTAAAATATATTATTACTGAAATATTATATGGTAGTTTAACATTAAAGTAATTATTTAATTTCAAATCAGTTTCTACCCCACCTTATACCATTCAGTTCCCAGATAAAAGGCATAAAATGTTTATATTTGTATTCAGCCTTTAAAGCACTACAGCCAGGCAGATATCTACCCTCTAAGCTATTTTGCTTATTTCCCTATGAATAACTCTGAGATATAATTTGCAATGTTCTACCTGGGCCACTCTTACTCCAGTTGGCCAGCCCTCATGGCCATGTTTTCATGATTCACCGTCCCCATGACATTTCCTCTTTTCACCTCCTCTTTTCCTTGTGTGGTCCTACCTCAGACCCCAAGCCCAGGAACTGAAGCTGCCTACCTCTCTTCTGCCCAACTATGTCTGAAGGCATCTTTATTCAACCAATAGTTTTAAATTAAAGAGCAAGGTTACATAGCATCACTGGTGTTTGTGATATTCTCCTCTTCCCTGAAACAACCAGATCTTGAGGACCAGTATTAGCATTATAATACATAGAAGAAGATCAAACATCAACAGTTTAATGACTAGTAGTATACCTAATCTTGGTGGTCAGAATGATTAAAGAGAGAATGTTCTCTGCCCCAGTGCCCTCCAAGATCAATGAGGTCCCACTGTACTGTAGGCTGTCTTTAGATACATTCAGAGAATGTGGAAAGGCACTGCTATCTTGTTCAGGGAGGCCATGGAGGCCCCATTTAATTATAACCATCATCCAGTGCATGAAGAGGAGGATCAACACAGAGGAGTGATTTTTTCAGTACTTCCAAGGGAATCCGCACTCAGGTCAAGCAAGAGCTTGACATATCCTTACATAGATGGACAACTGGTAAAAAAAATACCCTGATATTCCTCAGAAGCCCAAGTGACTTTTAATGACTTGCCTTCAATTGGCATTGCAAGTACAAAAGCAAAATATTAATTTTGACTACCTCCCTGATCTTACACACTCAGCAGAAAAATATAACCAAGATTGAAATAATCAGTAGATTTCTTTAACAGAGAGTACAGTTACCAGATATTCTACTTAAACATAAACAGTACTATTTGGACAACTCTTTCCCTCTCATTAATGATTATTTTCCTGATATATAACTTACCCAAATAGTAGACAAAACCACAGCTTATATCATGTCTGCAGTGTCTGCCAACAATTAAAAGAAAAACAGACCTTTCTTCTTAAATTTTGAGGCCAAATCTAAAGTCGTATTTACTGACTGTGCAACACTAGATCTTTCTGGAAGAGCGCTTCTCTCAGGTTTAATGAGCTCTATTGCACCCTAACCACCCATGTTCCCTGATTAAAGGAGGCTTCCAGACAGATACTCTATCATTAAACCATACGTCTGGAAAATTTTCAGGATAGCCACGTGATATCTTTGAGATGTTGCTAGACAATCCTATAAAAGGACCCTATAGGATTCTATTTCTTTTTAAAATTGTCAATTAGATGCTGACTTTAACAGACTTGTTTTACAAAGCTTAAAGGTGTTTTTTTTCCCTTTTTCAGGAGTCTAATGTATCAAACAAATGATTATAATTGGTGTCTGTAGAACTCTGGTACATGGCATAGGCAGGTATATGACTACAGTTTACCTAAATAAGCCAATGTTATGTAATCATGATATTTCATTTTCCTCATTAATTTTGTCTGTTAATGTTCCTCCCAATGCTATAATAGAGGAAACCCAATGCAAATATTAATGGACAATGCCTCAAGTTCTTTATGAAGACAATGGCTTTACATCTTGTAATAGACAACAGTAAAGACAATAGAAAACATTAGCCCTCAGTTGCCTATAGGAACTGTGCTTAGTGAATCAAACTATGAGCATTTTAACTTCTGATTTTCACCAGTTGGCTTCTTTGATTTTTAGTGGTTCTCCAATCCTTCACATGTACCAGAAGCATGGATTTGCTTTAAATGTACATTTCAGATCTCACTCCAGACCTCAAGATCTCTAAGTAGTTTGTATGCACATTAAAATTTGAGAATTATTGATGCAAGTGATCTCTTTACTCAAGTGGTTACGTTAGCTCATGCCTCAGATACTTTTAAGTATTTAGGAAAATGAGTTATGCCTCTTTTATTTGATATCTTAATTCTTTTTTTAAATTTTTTTTATTGGATGTTTTATTTACATTTCATATGTTGTCCCCTTATCCCATCCCCCACCCACCCAGGAACCCCCTATCCCCTCACCTCTCCTCCTTCTTCTCTGTGGATGTAACCCCTACCTACCCCCCCCACTCCCACCTCTCCCCAGGGGGTGGGAGTTTTGAGTTATGCCTCTTTAGATTTGAATATTAAATATGAGGAAGGTATTAGGGTCTTTTTCTATTTATTATATTTGATATTATAAATAAATTGTTTTTTCAAAAGTTTACAATCATTTTACAAAAATTCTGTATTTCTTAAGATTTTCTTTCATAAACTGAGGCAGGTAAGGACTTCGCAAATGTGTAAATATGATAGTGACTATCCTGTTTTTGTTTTCTGCTGGCTCTGATGCACAGAAATATTTTGCTTATTTTTGGAAGCACAACTTGCTTTCTCTTTTACAAGAGTAATGATTTGATAAAAGTTTGTGTCATTAACCCTGAAAACACTGGATCTATCATACAAGTCTAGTTTATGACTTCTCTCTAACAGTTTGTTCTTCCATTTAATGATTTTTTTCTCTTAGTTTCTTCCCTTTAATTATTTTAACAGGAAAATATATTATTCAAAGTTCAGAACACAAAGTTCACTTTATCTTTGCAACCTCACGAACTTATAATTCCTTTTAAACACAATAATTAGAAGTGAATTTTCATTAGATTAAAAGAAACTGGAAATTGTGATATTGGTTTCCCATCTGCAATAATAAGTATGATGTTTTAATACCAAGACAACAATTTGAAACTTTTTATAGAATTTCTCATTAAATAAATAAATTTCTTTTTTAAAAATAATTTATTTATTTTTTTCAAATCGTAATTCATTCACACAGGGGTTATAAACACAGAAAGGCAGGAAGTGGGGGGACAGATACTGTAAACAAATTTCTATGGTGCATTTATATCTTTTAAATGTTTAGGGACAAAAGATAATCCCATTAAAGGATGTACTTTGAATGGAGAGCTGCTTACCTCTTTGTCTACAGAATGTAAACTTGGCCAGTCCATTCCAGTGGTCCACGCTTGGCTAAGGTCTTTTAGGTCTAATTATCATGGAATAATGCTTTGTAAAACATGATCTAGTGACACATTCTAGAATGCCACATTATGTTACTTCTACCGTGCCTTTAGTCTCTCTGACCCAATTTATTGTTTCAACTGTATTCATTTGTGAGTTTGAATAGCAGAGACATTATTCTCCACTCAAGTATACATGTACTTAGTGATGTGTCCAAGTAAGTTTGTCTTTACCAAAAGATATTATTCTGATATACTAAAGTAAACAAAAAATATCTCCCAGAATATTCCAACACAGTGAGGTGAATGAGAACATATGAAAACACAGATGTTCAGTGTTCCCTGAACAGACCATATGACCTAACTCATTAATTGTGAAATGAAATGTTATACCATATAAAAAACCCCAGAACTAAAGCTCATATAAAATTCTATGTCAAGTGGCTCTACATTTTAATCTTTAAAAATTATCTTAACTGTAAATGTAATAGTTAAGGAACTTTAATATAGATTCATGTCATATTCATGTCACATTCTGTGACATTCATGTCACAGAAAAATAACTTCATGAGCCATGAGCATAACAAAACTTTTCAGCTATAATGAACTAATAGATTATGTAGTATTAAGGTCAAAGTTCTTTTTCATTTTGCTGTATGACAATGCACAGTAATTCTACCAAGATATAAAGGAAAACAAAAAATATGATATTTTATCAGGATGGATCTCCTTCAGTTGTTAGCAATCTTACTTGACTAAAGGAATTTCACTCTTAAGAAATGAATTTTTAAAAGTCCTTGGAGATTCTATAAAAGTTTTTAATAAATTAATGTTTTGTAGAATCTTTACTGCATTGTATTTAGGTTTCTATATATATATTATTTTGAAGTACTGAAGAATAGTTTAACATAAAATACAAATTAAATCTATTTCTTAGTAAATACAAATATCTTATTTCTTTAGCTCAGTGAGACATTTTTTTTATAATTTATTTTTTCTCAAATCGTAATTCATTCACACAGGGCTTATAAACACAGAAAGGCAGGATATGGGGAAGGGAATGACACTGGAGTGTGAGTGTTCAAGGGGAATACAGATATCTCCAGAACCGGGTATCGGTTGGGTGAAGGTTCAGGGGACAAGTCACTATGACTCTGCCTATGACTCGCTTGACCTTATCTAAGTTGGTATTGTCTGCCAAGGCTACTATTTACAAGGTCTATGACTACTTAGTCTTGTAGATTTCCACAAAAGCTGCCTGTTTACATTAGTTTATAGCCATCTGTTTCAATGTTTTTCCACTGAGACCCAAGACTTGGTGTTAGTATACATGTATGACAGGCCTATTGCTGATTTTAGGCCTGTGGTTGATTTTAGCCCTTCAGTGTGTAAGCAGGGCTGCCCCTGGCATCTCCTTTATGCTTCCTGAGACAATTTTCTTTACCTGGAGACAACTGCATGGTCAGAATCAGGCAATTAGTATCATGAAGTACTAGAGTAGAGTTGATTGTCATTGCTGTGATCTCTAGAGATGTGTAGTACAAGATTTGTGAGATGATTCCTGTTCTGATTCTTGGCTTTCTTTATCTACATCAGTTCTTCTGGCTCTTCTTCTGTTTTTCAAAGTTATGGTAACTTTGAAGGATATAGCTATTTTGTGAAAGGTTCCATCTTGGACAGTTTAATGGCTCTAATTTATCAGATCCAGATGACTTGTAATTCATGGTATTACTACATAAATGCTGTTGTGAGGTTATGGTGTCACAAATGTACCATATTTCAATCTTTCCCATTACTGTTTTGGTCAGATGGTTAGGGTGGTTTCTGACTTGATAGAATTTTATTTCTGCAGGTTACAAGCATAGTTTCAAACTTTATATCTACCTCATCAAACTTTATCCATTAGGTTTGGCATTAATCTGTGATCCTTTCTTCAAACACACGTAGAATACAGCTAAATATTTGTTTAAAAAGTTTCAGGAACGTTAAAGCTCAGGCTTCCAAATGTACTTGCTCAAAGTTCTGCTTCTCCTAAGGATGCACAGTGCTCCAAGCAATGGCATACACACATTCAGATTTAAAATATGGGTGCAGTGAACAGCAAAGCTTAAATTCATTAATGAGATGAATTTCAGAGAAATAAGACCTTAGGAGTGGAGACTGAGAAAGGGAACCCTGTCTCCAATAAACAATTCATGAGGGAAGAGTGATAGATGTGAAAATAAATTGGAAGAAACTACTGAAAATGCATGAGTTCTCATGATAAAGAGGAGTCATAGGTTGTCCCTGAAAAACAGGAGTCAGAACATATTGGACCAGATCTGGGGGATAGAAAGGTGTCCTATAGCAGTGGAAACAGACAAAAGGTGACTCTGATATAGAAATGTTAGGTGCAAATGGTGATAGCTAGGACTCATTTAACTGGCAGCTTATAGCTTTTGTTCTCATATAACAAGAGGTATAATTGTTGCTAGGTGAGTGCCAGTAACTCCTCTTTTTTTCCTCTTCTTATCCATGTTTCTTATAGCATGAGGGCAAATATAAGCCAAGGGTTTTGCTACAGTTAGAAAAGTTCAGCATTCTACTTTTTTTTTTTTTCTGTAGGAGTCTCTGGTTATATAATACAGAATTTAGCTAACACTGAAGAAATGGAAACATGTCCACATCCCGAGGACTTAGATGAACAAGATATAAGGATGCAAAGGGTTATTATAAGACTCAAAAAGATGTTCTTCCATAGATTAAGATGGTTTATGACTTTTCTCAACAACCGGCATTTTAGAAAGTGGAATCAGAATCTCATCTTCGGTATCTCTGGCTTTAGTTTGAATAAGGACAGAATGCAAGTTTCCAAAGATTTTGATTTACAAATCTGTGTGAATTTCCAATGATGCCTACAGGAGAGAGATGATGCTAAATATCAAATGATGGCAGATTTAGGGAACTGGAGACTTTCAGAGGTATAGGAAAGGCCATGTCTGTTTATCACAATGCTATTGGAAAAACTGTACCTAAACAATTGTAAAGTCGAATTTTCTACTTTTTAGTGAGCTAGACCTGAAGTATAAGAGGTGCTAAGAAAGAGTAATTATCAGAATATAAGAAGAGATAATTATCAGGAACATATGTAGATAGAGAAAAAATCACACCATTTAACTACAGACTATTGTTCATTTTTTCATGGGAAATACTTGTATGGATATACTGATAATGCATAACCTATCAATATATTCATATATTTATTTAACTTGTCATGTAAATGCTTTATGATTTCCTACACAACATTCAAAGAAGTGCTTTATTACAAGAAGTTATGTAATTATTACATAAAAGCAGTATTCAAAACATTACATAAAGCATGGCAATATAATTTATACACGTGACTATTTTTAAGTAGCCTCATTTAGAGCTTTAATTGTCTGATAATCTAATACTCCATAAACTATTCCATAAACTAGAAACAGAAGGAAAAGTACCTAATTTATTATATGAAGCCACAATTACTCTGATACCTAAACTACACAAGGACCCAACAAAAAAAGAGAAATCAGACCAAATTTGTTTATGAATACTGATGCAAAAATACTCAAGATTAAAGAATAATAATAATAAAAAGAAAGGAATTACCAACTCCATGGAGTTTCCATATGCAGCTGCTTCCTTTTTAACTTCCAAAATCTGTTAATCTGACTTTCTCCTTTGTTTTAGAAGCATGAGTAAAGAAATTCAAAGCCAGTTTTTTCAGGATGTTTCCCCTTCAATATTTGACTTAGTGTATATATAATGGTGTGTGTGGAAAAAGACATGTGTTAAGAAAAGTCATGCAAATTAGCCTTCTAGATGGAGCAGCATTGTCTTGACCAATATTTTCTTTAACGATTTTTATTGTCTCATAATGAGTCTTCTTCTTTTAGCCTCTTCATTGTTCCAAGTATAATTGATCAATCCTTATGTTTTCTCAAATGGGCAATTTCATTGAATTGAGAGGGGAAAAATGAAAAAAGCCTTTAGCATTCCTTCCAAGAGCTGAGACAATTGTTTTTGAAAATCATTGCTAAAATAATTAACTGTGTGAATATGAATTTACCCAGGGCAATTCTTTTGCAAGATAACACCTAGAACCATTTTGTTCCATTTTGATTCTGCCAATGTGTGCCAGGTTCACTCAATTTAGTCCTATGTATTTAAAATACAATTTTGACATAGGATCAATACAAAATTATTAACGAAATATGAATGTGTTGGTTAGTTTTTGTCAACCTGATACAAACCCAGACATATTTGGGGGGGGTGGAATCACAATTGAGGAACTGCCCTAAGGCCAAAGTGTGGATGCTTCAGTCCTTCTTAGAAGGGGGAACAAAATACTCACAGGAGGTAGAGGTTGGGAGGAACTTGGGAGGAAGAGAGGAGGGAGATGGGGGGAAAGGAAGGCAGGATCACGTATGGGAGGAGACAGGGATAATATACAAAGGGTCAGGAATTTGAACACAGGTGTATAGCAGTAGGGGACGGGGAACTGGGGATAGCCACCAACAAGTCCCAGATGACGGGAAAGTAAGAAGCTCCCAGGACCCAACAGGTGTGAAATTAGCTGAAATACCCAACAAAGGGGAGGGAGAACCTGTAGAGACAATATCTAGAGGGTAGGTAAAGGCCCTTGGTTGGGAGATGGGGCCACCCACTCATCTCCAAATTTTTAACCCAGAATGGCTTCTGTCTAAAGAAACAAAGGGGCAAAGTGTGCAACAAAGACTGAAGGAAAGACCATACAGAGACTGCCCCACCTAGAGATCTATCCCTCATATAGACACCAAACCCAGTCACTATTGCAGAGGCCAAGAAGTACATGCTGACAGGAGCCTGTTATAGCTGTCTCCTGAGAAGCTCTGCCAGAGCCTGACAAATACAGAGGTGGATGCTCACAGCCAACCATTGGACTGAGCATGGGGAACCCAATGGAGGAGTTAGAGAAAGATCTGAAGGCATTGAAGGGGTTGGCACTCCATAGGAAGAACAATCAACCAACCAGACCCCCCAGAGCTCCCAGGGACTAAACCACCAACCAAAGAGTACACAGTGAGGGACCCATGGCTCTAGCCACACATGTAGCAGAGGATGGCACTGTCTGGCATCAATAGGAGGAGGGGACGTTGGTCCTGTGAAGGCTCGATTCTCCAGTGTAAGGGACTGCCAGTGTCGGGAGTTGGGATTGGGTGGGTGGGAAGGGGAGCACCCTCCTGGAAGCAAAGGGAGAGAGGATGAAATAGAGGAGTTCCAGAAGGGAAACCAGGAAAGGGGATAACATTTGAAATGTAAATACATAAAATCTAATTAAAAATATTATCAAATAAAAAGATACTATGGGCATATCCATGGAAAACTTTGATTGATAAATGATGTAGGATTTTTATGTAAGATAAATACATATGCAAGATAAATACATAAATATATACTTTAAATACATAGGACTAAATTGAATAAACCTGGCACACATTGGCACAATCAAATTACATTTAAATTACATTATAATAATCATATATATAGAATTAAATTTTATTCAAATTTTTATTTAAATTTATTTAAATATTAAGGAAAATATGCAATTGTATTTAAAGAAAAAATATATATTTAAAAATACATATTTAAAGGATTAATGGTCTTTAGTTATTATTCTATCTTTCACACACACACACATGCACACTTCCTACTGTGGTCAAGATTCTCCCTCTGGCCAGTGGTGTTTTAATATGTGTATGGAAGGAACCTAAACATTAGCCTGGGAGCCAGCCAGGTAGTAGCATTTTTGTGTGGTTTATTTTTCAATTTTTTTGTTCACTTTCTGCCTTGAGTTCCTTCCAGGAATATGCAACATGATAAAAGCTTTTTCTCCCCAAGTTCCTTTGGTCAGTGATTTTTTTTTTAAGATGGTACCAGAAAGTTAACTAGGACATTCTGCTAGTTTGTTACATTAAGCTTTACAAAATGCAGATGTATTTCACATTTCTAATACATATTAACATGGACTGATTCTATCTAAAATGCCTAATAGCTACACAAGTTATTTACTAGAATTTTTGAATTTAGGATATCTTAAAATGTATTTAAAAATGATTACTTTGTCCCTATATAAATGGATCTTTATTTTATTGGATAACCTTCTTCCATAGAAGAGAGATAACTGTCTATTACCTGTCAGGGCTATGATATGACTCAAATATTTTTGGACGTCAAGTTGTATAGTTTCGTTACGAGCTTTGCTAGCTCTGTTTCTGTTTTGTTTGATTTGTGTGTTCACTAATTTTTCATTTTCATTTTCCCCTCCTATCCTTCTGAGGTTTATTCTTTAATTCTCTCTCTGTCTCTCTCTGTCTGTCTGTGTCTCTGTCTCTCTTTCTCTTTCTCTCAATCTCTCAAATACACACACACACACACAGAGTCACACATACATTTGTAAATATAAACTACTGAGTTGATTTATTAGTGTGTGTGTGTGTGTGTGTGTTTAGAATTGTCCACTTGGAAACTGAAGTGTAAACTTAAGAGTTCTTTGGAAAGTCAGTTGCATTGGATGGTGTTTTGCTGGAGCAAACGTGAAAGAACTGAAGCAGACACAGGTGAAATCATATTTTGCTAAAGCAAGCACATGCAAGGACACATGATGATGTATTCTCTACTAATAAAGGGCATGTATTGGTCTGCCTTCTATTTCATCATTTCTCTCCGTAAAGAAAAATGCACCAAAAAACTTCTGGTGGTATGCTGTGACTTCTTGCAGTTTCTTTCAATTTCCTGGGACTCAGGGCCTACTGGCTGAGTAATGTCATTTGAGACACATTCACGTTCTAAGGCAAGATCCGTGGAGGACACATGTTTAGAAGGAGTATAAATAGATAGCTGAGAACATTTCCTGGTGTTCCTGTTGGCCCTGGTCCTGACTCAGCAGTTTATATTTACAAATGTATGTGTGACTCTCTGTGTGTGTGTGTATTTGAGAGATTGAGAGAAAGAGAGACAGAGACACAGACAGACAGAGAGGGACAGAGAGAGAATTAGACATCCTGCTGTCTTGTGCGGAGGCTGAGACCTGGCTGTCTCTGCTAGGTAGCGCCACCACTGATGAGTCATGTTTGCTGTCTTCACTCTACTTAACTGGACTGCTGGTATATCTATGAAGTGCTTGCAAGTGAACCGAACTGCTGCCGATGACCCGTGAACTGAACTGCTGATTTCCTGAAAATGAAGATGAGATTTGCTCCAAAGAACTATTTCTAAACAGGTCCATTCCCTCTGTATCCTTTATTTTCCCTTACCTATGGCAGGTGGTGGGCTAGAAGGGAGGTTAAGACATCTTAAGAACCATCATAAAAATAGGCCTTGAAAAAAATTAAAGTTACAGGGAATGGACAGGGGCCTTGTCGCTGATGAAGACTAATTCTCACTCTCTATGCAGCCATTAATTGCCTAGTACTTTTTAGAGGTAAAGCCTTGTAAGACTTCTCCCAACCATGCCACCATGTCTTTTGGTGTTACGATATTTCTGTTTCTCTTTTGGCAGCTATATTTTTATTTCATGGTCTCTTAGTCAGAATTTCTATTCCTACACAAAACATCATGACTAAGACGCAAGTTGGGGAGGAAAGGGTTTGTTCAGCGTATACTTCCAAACTGCTGTTCATCACCCAAGGAAGGCAGGACTGGAGATCAAGCAGGTCAGGAAGCAGGAGCTGATACAGAGGCCATGGAATGATGTTACTTACTGGCTTGCTTCCCCTGGCTTGCTCAACTTGCTTTCTTATACAACCCAGGACTATCAGCTCAGGGACAGCACCATCCACAATGGGTCCTCCCATCCTTGATACTGACATTCTTTTAAAAAATACCTTTTTCATGGAACATTTTCTTTTAAGTATTCAGTCATTAGAATAAAATTGTTTCAATGTGGCTGGTAGTATGGTATTTGATGATTCAATTGTACTTGCCAGCTAAAACAAATTTGTAGGTAAATAAGCTATATGAGAAGTCTGGTGTGTTTCTGTTTTCTTAAATACTAGGCAAGACACGATACTAAATACCAATTGGTAAATTGTCACAGAAAAATGTACTATTTTGGTCTACTGTTCCAAATCACTTTTACTTTTGATGATAATACCCAGCTACTTATTAGAACAAACTTAAAAATTAGTAACGGAGTATATATAGTATTATAATTAAATAATTTCCCTAACCTGCACTTCAGTGTATAAAATCCATCACCAAGAATACTTCACAATAAAACAAGACTTGTTGAAATTGCTTTTAGGTAAAATACTTATGTGTAGTAACTGTAAAGCCTGGATATTGCTTTACTAATTTTAAACAAAGCGGAACATGACCAGCTTGCAAGTACTCTCCTTCAAGGCAGTGAAATAGTTACCTGTGCTCAGGCAAGTATATGTGTGTGAAATGAGGTGGTGAATGTTTTCCACTAAAAGCTATACCTAAGAGGAGTAATAAAGATGTGAACATTGAAATGGAAGCAATAAGGAAAGCAAAGCATATCAGACAGCTCATTACAGACACAGGTCAGGAAATTGCAAAATAGCATTTATAAGTAACACTGAAGCAAATTTCCCACAGCAAGGATGGCTCAGATATAACCAGAATCATGCACACATCTATTTCTACTGCAAAGATCAACCTGATGTAAAGATTTTTCTAATGTGAAGAGCTTGGGCATCCTCTCGAGAAAGAAGTGCTTGTACTTTGTATGGACAGAGAGAATGCCACTGAGTGAACATGGTTACCTTCAGATTCTTCTGAGAAGATTGTGTGATATGACTTAGCTTTTCATCTATTTCACATGAAATAGATGACAAAAAGCTCTGTAGATAAAGCTACTTTAATAGTAATGCCTCCCCATAAACTAACTATATTTACTCTTTCTGTCTCCCTCACAGTTTCTAGGTAGAACAAAATTAAAGATTTCTTCTGTTAATTGTCTAGTATAGATCTGAGGTTAACCAATGAATGAAACAGAATTTTATGTGTCTGAGAAAGCTTATGTGTAACCAGATTTTACCAACATAGCTGGGGGTGGGAGATGGGGGGAGGAATCTCTAAGGAGTCCAAGAGACGTGGGATGGGGGAGGCTCCCAGGAGTCAATGAAAGTAAGCTTAGCCTAGATGCCTAACAGTGGGGACATGGAACCTGAAGAGGCCACTTCCTGTATCTCAGGCAAAACTCCCAGGGGAGGGATGGGGACAACAACCCACCCACAGAACTTTCAACTCAAAATTTGTCATGTCTAAGAGAACTGCAGGAACAAAGATGGAGGAGAGACAGGAGGAATGGGCAACCAACAACCAGCCCAACTTGAAACCCATCCCATGGGCAATCACCAATCCCTGACACTATTAATGATACTCTATTATCCTTGAAAGCTTGAAGGCTTAGCATAACCATCCTCTGAGAGGCTCTACTCAGCTCCTGACTAGTAAATATACAGATATCCATAGTCAAACATTAAACAGAGCTTCCAGTATATGGGAAGGACTGAAGGCTCTGAAGGGGATAGTGTCCCCTGTGGGTAAGACCAACAAAGTCAAGTAACCTGGACTTCTGGGGGCTCTCAGACACCTGACCACCAACCAAAGAGCAAACACAGGCTGGACCAAGGTTGCTAACATACATATAGCACACAGGCAGCTCAGTCTCCATGTGTACTCCCCAACAACTGGAGCAGAGGCTCTCCCCTAAAGAGGTAGCCTGACTGTGGTATCTATTTCCCAACAGGGCTGCTTTGTCTGGCTTCCATGGGAGAGGATGTGTGTTATCCTGCAGAGACTTGATGGGCCAGAGTGGGAGGATATGGGGGAGCACATTGTCAGGGGGAGGGGGATGGGTGGAGGGATTCTGTGAGGGCAACACATGGAGGGGGCAGCATTGGGGATGTAAATAAATAAATAGAAAATACAAAGAACTATTTTGGAAACATTAGAAAGTGTGGCCTTATTGGAGGAGATGGGTCACTTTGGTTGGTGTCTGAGGTTTCAAAGCCCGTGGTATACAAAGTTAGATTTCTTTGTCTTGTACTTACAGTTAATGCTATAAACTCTTAGCTACTGCACCGATGTCACACCTACCTGTCTCCTGCTATGCTCCCTTCAATGATAATCACAGACTCTAACTGAGCCTGTAAGCAAGTTCCCAAGACAATAGGGTGTCATCTTCTATTCTAAATTCTTAGTTTATCTTTTTTTTTTTTGCATGTCTCCACCTTTGGCTATTTCACCATTATTTTTAAGATATCATTTAACCTTTTAATAGTAACACTTCTGGAAGTTTACATTCATCAAATTTTGGTGGAAAACAAAACAACAAAAACCCAGTTAATTAAATGATCAAATAATTTTTGTTTACTTTGAAAAAAATATCTTGGTTGTAGGGATAGCTCAGTCAATAAGATGCTTGTTGTTTGTAAGCCTGAAGACCCAAGTTCAATTCCCAGAATCACATTAAAAACCAAGTGTAGTCGTGTATGTCTGTAGTTCCACTGCTATTGAGGTGGAAACAGCAAGATGCCTGGGACTTCCTGACCATTAGACCTGCACAGATTGGTAAACTGCATGTCCCACTTTGAGAATTCTCTAAAGGTTGTAAGGTAAATAGCTCCTAAGGAACAGCACATGAGATTTGCCTCGGCCCACCCCGTGTACACCTGCACAAACATACATGTTTACACATGTATACCAAGATGATTACGTAAGTCAGACTTTGCAGTGCATACCTGTCATTATAGCACTCAGAAGGCTCAGGAATTATAGCTATTTTTTTTAAGGAAGAAAAAAAGCAACAAAGAAAAGTTGTGTGTGTGTGTGTGTGCATGTACATGTGTGCCATGTCATCAGAAGACCAATCCAGGAATTGGTATTCCTCTTCCACTTCCTTTGAGATAGGGTTTCTTTTTCATCTGACTACACAGGCAAATTGGTCCATGAGCTCCTGGTGTTTCTTCACCACCTCCAATCTGTCTTTAGGAGTTTGGGGTTACAGGTGTTCACACTCCTCATCCTGTTTCTATATAGATTCTAGGAACTCAAATTCAGGACCTTATGATTTCATTTCCAGCACATTTACCTAGAGAACCATCTCTGTGGCCCAGTTAATGTAATTTTTAAAAATTAACATTTATGGTCTTTTCTGCAGAACAGATTGTAGAAGCAGATCTATGCCTCAGAAAGAGCAAACTATATTTGGTGGGGCCTTGCTACCATACAGAGTAGAAAAATATGGTTTTGTTTCCTTCTCTTTTCTGTTTTCTTATTTCTCTTTCTCTCTTCTCTCTCTCTCTCTCTCTCTCTCTCTCTCTCTCTCTCTCTCTCTTTCTTTCTTTCTTTCTTTTTGAAAAAAAAGGGTAAAACCCATAATCCAAGGTAGAAATAGCTAACAGTATGTTGATCTCCAGTAGGTCATTATGGCAGACAGATTCCACAAGCACAGAAAGTAGGCTGAGATATGACTAATCATGAAATTCAAATGCTGATTATTTATTTATGCTAAATGTTGTTTTGGCTTCTTCACTGTTGCAGCTGTTCTAAGAGGTGATTTACAGTGAGGAAACAAGGGGAAACTCAAGAGGCATGCTCTGTATTGGAAAATGTGGGCAGATCATATACAGAAGAATATTTTAGCAACCAGTCAGGTAGAATGTCATATCCAGTCACTTTAGCTGTGCTAAGCTTAAACTCAGGAGGCAAGCAAGACTTCATCACCCCTGCCTTAGTCAGTAACCCCATAGCACTCCCAAAGGCTTGGGAAGCAGAAAGAAACAATTTCACTATCCTCTGTTCCTCCAAATTGTATTTCCTACAGAAGCAAGACAAATGAAAGTCACGTTTCCTTAACCACCACATGCTGCTCAGAGCACCACTGTTTGTGAATTTTTAAGTGCAAATGGAAATTGCGTTTATTTCCCTTATTTTTATTTGCAAGTTTCATGGCCCAAACTTGTGTGGCTCTTGATCAAAAGTGACAGTTAGAAGTTGCAGTCAGTTTAAGAGTGACATATTGCCTTACACTCAGGACATCTCCAGCTTAAAGAATTAGAGGACACAAGTATGCAAACTGCAGAGGGACGAAATCCATTGATCTTTATTGTTTTCTACAACCATGCAAAACAAAGGCAAACCTGCATCCTGTGGCTTCAATACATTTGAAAATAAGTAGATTACCAGGGTTAAGGAGCTGCTATCCATCCTCTTATCCTCTCCTTTAAGAACACTCCACTTTAAGTTTGCCAGTCTACCATGAAAATAAAATGAAGTGAAAGAACATGCATACAAGTTAAAAAGAATTAGCACAATCCTCATCAAAAGAATATCTGATTTGTGTTTTCATCTGTAAAAAGCAAATTGCCTTTGAATTTAATTTCTTTACACAGATCTTCAGAGGCATCATTTAGATTACTTGAAATCGTATCAAATACTGCTGACCAGCTCATTTCACAGGCCAGTTTGATTACATTTGACTCCTAAATCTATACTCAGATATGTCATCTTCATTATATGTGAAAGAAAAGGAGATTAATTTTTCTCTGTTCTTTGTTGTACTTTAAATTGGGTTTTGGAGGGATATTATGTTTCTTTGTAAATAAAAGCATGCAGAATGAAATCTCTTTGTTCTTGTGTTGGAACCTAAGAAAAATATGAATTGGTCCTATTCATTTAAAACACATTTTTTTATAGAGATTCTTACTCTGTCCTGAAACAATTCCTTGAGACAAACACTTGCATAACATTGGTGTTTCAGAAAGGTAATCATAAAAGGATGAGTTGATAGATGAGGAAAGTAAAGGTCAGAAATAAAACTAATGTGAGGCTGAGTAGGTGAGGTGGCCTCTATTGGGGGTAACTATGACTGTTCTGCAGTGACATCACTGATGACTTATATATTTATGTAGTCATATATAGCATAATATTTTATATACACATGTACATATCAGAAAATTCCAACTGGGAAGTAAAAAGTTGAGGACAATGTCCTAAAGATCCTATATTCAATGAATTAATAACACGGGAAGTGTTAACTACTTTGGACTTCCTAGGTGCATATGCTTGTGGACTTATCAAGATGCATAATTTCATGTACAAGAGTGTTAGAAGCGTATGTAGCAGAGATGTATTGTATGAGGTAAGCATCATCAATCTCTACAAGGCATCTTTACTTTGCAGGAATCTGCTCTGCATAAGATGAGCTATGGATGGGGCCAGTATCACCCCATTCACTGACCATATTGACAGAATATAGAGAAACTCAGCAGTCGTAACCTGTGGTCTAAATCTGAACCTGACTATATAAAGCACCGTCTAGCTATGGGCCCTGTTTTAGACTAGTAGAGCTAAGGGCAATCAGTGGGTGAACACATGTACTAAATTCAAAATAGTGTGTTATATTTTCAAATAAAAGTTGTTGTAATATAGCAATGCTCATTTGTAGAAGAATACCTCTACAGGAAATGCCTCTATCTGTTTTTATTTCTCTTTTCCCTTTTCTTCCTCTTTCCTTTTCCAGCTTTTGCTATTAGTAGCACTGGACTAACTAGCTGTTTTCTTTTTCATTACAAATCCTTAGTTTCAACTTTCAAGCTAACATTTAGGTCCAGTTCTTATGTTTCAACCGTAACATACATTTACAAACAATAACAATGACGACAACAGACAAGAAAACAAGACACACAAAAATTCCTTCATGTTCTGACATTATTCTTGTCTTATTCATTTGGGTGATCAGAGACTTTAACTAACCGAGCACATTATTCATTATGTTACCTATATGTAGGAAACTCAGTATTTCTGTGGAAAAAAACCAACAAAAACTGTGATGTTAAACATAGTACCTTCAGAGCTGGGCGGTGGTGGCTCACGCCTTTAATCCCAGCACTTGGGAGGCAGAGGCAGGCGGATTTCTGAGTTCCAGGCCAGCCTGGTCTACAGAGTGAGTTCCAGGACAGCCAGGACTGCACAGAGAAACCCTGTCTCAAAAAACAACAACAACAAAAAAAAACAAAAAAACATAGTACCTTCAGTATATAGCATTTCAACAGCACATTCAATGCTATGTAAAAAAATTCTATTACATTCCCCTATTAAATTAAAGTTTCCATTTCTTTACCTACTCATATTTCTTCTCTTTTCAACGTTTTCATGTCCCCTAATCATACTCAAGATATGGCCTCAACTTTTATTCAGTTACAGAGACAAGAAACAATAAAAAATACTTTAATCTCATGGAAAGCAAAATTATGACCACTTCCACTGAAACTCACAATCCCGATTACTCCTGTTGACATCACTAAGAAGTGTCCATGGTCTTATGAAAGACCAACTCTATACTCTCCGTTACTCCTACTCGCCTTCCTTTCTTTTAATTCCTTTTTAAAGTCTCATTTCTTCTCATACCAAGAACTTCTTCTGCCATGATAAATACCTACATTTTACAGAAAAACCCTCATATTTTAAAATTTATATTTACAAAGATTTGTTTTTATTTTTAATAGTGTGTGTGTGTGTATGTGTGTGTTTATGTGTCTGTTATACATGTGAGAGTAAGAGGCAAGAAGAGGTAATTGGATCTGCTGGAATTGGAGTTCAGGCATTTCTAAATGTGACCTGAATACTCAGAATCACATTTGGATCATTCAGAAGAGCAGCAAGTATTCTTAACCATTGAGCTACCTTTATATGACCACCTTCATTTTAGTTTAGAACCCAGCCTTGTGTATAAAGTAACATTCTAGCCCATGACCGTTCCCATTCTTTCACAGGATAAATGTAACTTAGTGCTATCAACTATTCTCATCTTCCATTTGCTTTAAACATTCTCTTGCTTGAAATCTTGTCCTCTCTACTTTCCTTACTTTGCACTATTAAATTCACAGTACTTTCCAAGTTTATTAGACTTGTACAAATGTAAATACGCGTTTATTTCCTCAGAGGAGGAAATGAGATGAGAGCCATACCCAAGCTACGCAATACAGGATTTGGGCTGAACCTGTACCCTTTCTTGCTCTCTTCTACCTAGATCTAGGAGTAGAAACTTCTAGCCTCCATGTAATCTACCCTTCCTAGATGATGATTCAACCTGACTTCTTGAAGCTTCTAACTGAATTGTTCTGTTTAGCCTCACATTAACTTTGACAATATGTTGTAATCTTCTGGTTCCTTCTCTTTCTCTGGTGCTTTGTTTTTATCTATGTCTAGCTTGTTCTCTTTGCCACCTGTATTTGTAAAACTGCCCTGGTAGAACTATCATATACATGTGTCACCACCACGCACCATCTTTCTCTATGTTGATGCTCTTAAGTGGCCTCTCTTTCCTGTGATGCTGCTGTGAGAGTTGGGTGTATCTTTTCTTTGACTCATTCTATCAAATCTTTCTCTATGTTGATGCTCTTAAGTGGCCTCTCTTTCTTGTAATGCTGTTGTGAGAGTTGGGTGTATCCTATCTCTGACTCATTCTATCAAATCTTTCTCTGATTCATCACTTTATCTGTCACTCAATTAGACATCCCTTTCAAACCTGGCTATTCCCAACTACAAGCTGACCTTATCTTCATTTTAGGGATTAATTAAAGGTATATGCTCAGGGCGTGTCTGTATTCTAGCCAGATCATGGTATAATCTAGGGTGTTTCTGAATTCCAGCAGTAGAATATTGACCTAGAAGATCTTTGAATGTGATACCTTGCCAGAGAAGACAAGCTGCTATGTTAAAATTCCTCTGCACACAAAGGATTTAGTCATCAATGGAATTTCTTTCTTACATTCTTGTTTTACAAAATACTACATTCTCCACACATTTATTTTTTCAACCTTTAGGGTCTTTCTTTTTATTCAACCTTTGAAAAATTGAGTGACCCAAAACTCTTGGTTTGAAGTTCTATTTTATTGCTTTTCTGAAAGGTCTTTTATATCATGGCTGGTGACTTGCTATTTGCCTGAACTAAAATGAATTGGATGATGAGTTCAAAACATTTATTCTCAAGTCTAACTTTACCCTGATCACTAAATTCATAATCTGACAAGTTACCTGAATGACTACTGGCCATGTTAAATTAAATATATCTAAAGTAGAACTTTTTGATTTACCTCACAAAATGAAGTTCCATAAATCTTCTTCATCTCAGTCAAGCACTATTATTTACTCACTCTCATGCTAAAGGCAAAGAGCCTGTGTTCACTGTTCATGCCTCCCTATATTTCCACTCAACATCACTCCTCTATACCCCCACAGCATTAAGCTATATCATGCCTACTAATATACTACTACCTACTGATCAAGTTATATGCATGTTCATCAACTTAGCCTTAAATAGTCTCAGCACTCATGAGTAACACCAGAGAAATATTGAAACTAAATAAATGAACTTTATCAAGATAAAATTCCTTTATGTTAGCATCCAAATTAATCTTTTGAAAGTAGAAGTTAAATAACATCAGCCCAGGCTAAAACTCTTTGTCTAATTTTTTGGCACACATAGGAAGTTTAGATTCTTGCTATGGTCTGTACACCATTTTGGTGGTGATCAGGCCTGGTCTCTGTCAGGCTCTGGAAACAGACTCCCAGCTACATTCCTTTATTTTAGCTATGTTGGCTTCCTGTTTTCCTTTCAGATATTAGGATTTACCATTCCTTCTGCTTGACATGTTTTCACTGAGATCATCTTTTTGTTTTCTTCTTCCTGCCATTTATGAGTCAGAGTAATTGACAAGAAGTCTGGAAACTTTAACATGTTACTTTACAAAAATATATTATTACTTCATATGAGAAATACATGTGGTATTTCATACTACACCATAATATAGGATCATAAGAGAACTCTCTGGAACATGTTTTATCTTGCAAATGTTATATGGGTTCCAGAGATCAATCTCAGATCATCCAGATCGAATCTTTGTTCAGTAAGAGTTTTTACCTTCTGAACCATCTTTCTCCCTCACATTCTGTTTTTATTTTTCAGATATAGCTCCTTTGTAGAACTTTTCAAAATGGAAAATGTTCCTTTTATAAGAATGTTCTTAGATATTTTCCCTTCTATCATCAATCACTTTTCTTCATAATATAAAATTTACAATAGTAATATATATGTATATTAGGCATCCTTATATATTTTGATAAAACATTAGTAGGGTGAAATTTATGAATCTTTATGAAATACAAGAAGGCAAAAAAGATTCATAGGTAGCTCACATATGACATTTGTTTAAGTAGACATATAGTAATACTTTCAATCAGGTGTTTCTTTTTATTTTAATTTTTAAAAATGACATAATGAAAAAGAATCAGTCTTGAAGCATAATAATAAGTTTTGGGTGAAGTTAGTAACCAAAGATTAAGTGGAAGCTATTATGTTCAAGTATAAAATACATTAAAGAATAGATATAGCAATTTCGAGGATTTCTAGACATTTCTAGGAGTTTGATTCTAGGAGAAGTCTTTCATTCTATTAATGACAATATTACTTTTCTTGGGTAATAGATTCTAATGGTTTATACTTTTATATTGTTTTAGATTTTCAACATGAACTTCCATAAAACATTTAATTCTAATAAGTAAAGACATTGTTGGCAGTTTCCACCTCACAATACCTCTGCATCACCAAAATATTTTGACTAAATTTCTTTGCTACCACCACTGGAGAAACTGAAGGATTTAAAAATGAGATATTATGATCAGTTAGAACACACACTCCTACTCTAGTTCTACCATAGCTTTAATGTAACCACGTAGAGGAATAATTGAGAAAACGTAGGCAATTTGGTTTAGTCTCCATTGTTGGAGGAACAATGTAATGGATGAATATTGAAGAAGTCAAGGATAAGAGAAGGGGTAAAAAATAATGAAACATGCATTCACAAATATTTGGAAAAGAAAATTTCAAAAGATCAAAGTACTGTACCAAGTTTGTGCTTACTACACGACTCAGTGGTAAACTGCTCGCCTAGTGTGCAGGAGGCCCCCTGCATGTGATGTTCGGAAACAGATACATGCAAACACACAAACAATGATATTTCATCTTTTTTTCCAAAACAAATTGCAGTAGGTGAAGGTAATACAGCCCCTTAAAAATCCTCCCATTTCAATGCTTTCTCTAAGCTTAGCAATTGATGTTCTCCCTGGAACATATAAGTAAATAAGTCTGTTCACAGCATACTTCAGTCTCCTACACAGACAACAGCATATAGTAAAAGTGGCAGTCTGAAAAAAAAAATCTGAAAAATAGTTGATATATTTGTGATGTCAGAATTTATTTTTTATTGGATATTTATTTATTTATAATACAAATGTCATCCTCTTTCTCCATTTCCCCTCCCTAGAACCCTCTATCCCATCCCCCCTCCTCCTTTTTGCTTTTATACCATTTTAATTACATGCATGTATTAAGGTCTGTTCTAGGTTGAGGATTTAGCAATACAATAGATGCAAATAGTCAAGGAACAAGCAAGACAATAAACACAAATAGTTAAAAAAGAAGCAAGGCATTAAACCCAATTACATGAACACTCATGTGATCACTGTTTCTAAGGGTTTATCAGGATGACCAAAATATCTGAGACTACTTTCCTATCCTAGCCCAAAGTCATTTTTATGTCTGAAGCCCACTTCCTTGTTTGAGCATAAAATTTAGATTCCTGCCTGAAATTACTTCTTTGTTCTAGCCAAATGTCAGATTCCTGAGTGAAGCCTACTTCCTTGTCCCTGGCCCATGTCACATTCTTGCCAAGCAGCCCCAAAGGGCTCTGCCTCTCCCCTTTGTCAGGCATCAGTGGAAAAGAAGGGCCTTGGTCCCATGAAAGCTAGATGCCCCAGAGAGGGGGAATTCAAGGGCAGGAAGGTGGGAGTGGGTGGCTGGTTGGGGGTACAGCCTCATAGAAATAGGAGGGAGGATGGGTTAAGGGATTTCTGAGGGGGGATGGGAAAAAGGGGATAACATCTGAAATGTAGATAAATAACATACCCAATAATGAAAACAAACAAACAAAAAGCAGATAATGGAACTGGCTATTGCAGTCGAACATTTGAGACTCTTTAGCAGCAATTTAACATCACCCATATTAAGGGGATTCCGAATAATTGTCAAGGACAAGAGGCTGTGGAATGGGCTCATGAAACTTTAAAACAATATCCTCATAAAATAAAAGAGGGAGCGATCTACCTCTGTAAACCACAAATTTATTTAAATCATGTTCTTTTTATTTTTAATTTTAATTTTTTTTTTAAATTGGATGCCAAGGAACTTTCTGCTGAGTATCTATGGCACCCTTCAATTAGGGATACTTATGCATAGGTGAAAGGGAAGGATCCACTTACTGGCATAAGGCTTGATCACAATCAGGTATTAAATATGGGGAAGAGGTCATGTTTGTGTTTTTTCTGCAGGATGCTGAAGGAGCATGGTGGCTGCCAGAGCGATGGGTAAAACATGCTAATGCCAGGACAAAGAATGATACTGACCTGTAAGCTTGCTGAGTGCCCTGACAAATTTTTTTTAAATATTTCTTTACCTGAATACTGTGCAGAAAAGGATTTTAAAGTGGGAATAAAAATAATGCTATAGTAGATATCCTCTATAACTACTTGATGTTAACTCTTCAGATTAAGTGAGAAATAATATTGTTGATACCCAAAAGAGAAAGTCAAATAAGCTTGCATTAATGCTTGTACATGTGACAAGAAATGATGAAAAATGTATTAATTATAGAACAGCTTCCCAACCAACAGTTTTCTAAAAATGGGATTTAGTCTTCATCTTACAGAGTGATTTCACCTTTATGCCATCAGGCTACTTCGTTTATTTAATTATATTATTGTCTTATTATTTAAACTAGGATATAACATAGGCACACAGGGAAACCAGATACACATAGGCACACACACACACACATACACACATACACACACACACACATAAACAGACAATCAAGCATTGCTCTAACTAAACTATAGTTTTGAATCTGGCTGAGAAATTCTCAAACCAACCAAATAGTATACAATAATATTCTTCTTGGTTAAATGAGTGTATGTGAGAGAGAGAGAGAGAGAGAGGGAGAGAGGGAGGGAGGGCGGACAGGCAGTGCACTGAGTAAGGTGTGGAAGTGGATAGGGAGAGGGACTCGGTGAGGGAAGGGGTGAGTG
>NW_021604705.1:631685-638789 GCF_004785775.1 Grammomys surdaster
TATATGATGTGTGTGTGTGTGTGTGTGTGTGTGTGTGTGTGTGTGTGTATCAGTGTCTGATTATCTGAAAGTCAAGTTTGGTTAAAGCAAACTGTAAAGCAAGGCATATAAGAAAACCTAAGAGACAAAAATTACAAGAACTAGAGATCAAAATAATTTGAGAATTTCACAGTTCATGATGGCATTAACTATCATTTATTTTATAACCATTGAAAGATTGAAAGGCCAGAATTAGGATTTGTCATGAAGCAGTGTGGCATTCAGCGTACAGCACTCACTTCCAGCTGCATCCTGTAAGCCAACATAATGCTTGGCTGTTTTCTGTTTGAGACCATCTGTCTTCTGTCTTTCACTCTATGAATGTCCTTATCTGAAACAATGTGGTCAAACTTGTTTGTCATTGCTTCAAACAGATTGAGTGTGGTTGTATTAGAAAAATGAGCACCTTCCTAGCAAAAGTCTTACAGAGGAAATCACAAAGAACTTAATTCGAAATCAAGAACTTGGGCTTTACTGTTCTTGTCTGTCAGTAACTACAGGGGCTGTTTCTACTACTATATGTATATCCAAGGAAAGGGAATGTTGTTGCCATAATCCTGGTCTATGTCAACATTTCTTCCCTTTTCATTTCTATGTTGATCTGAAAATAGCTATTATTAAATTTTCTTTGGATTGCCAATTGGACAATTTTAAATTTCTTCTAATCCTGGCTTTCTGAGAGTGAGAGAACATGTTTTATGTCAAACAGCTAACACATATACATGAGTTTTATCTTTATGATTCATCCAAATAAATATATGCACATATATGTGAGTACATTATATATGTCTGTACACAGTACATAGACCCACTTCATATATATATATTTAACTATTCTAGTGTTTATTATTTTACTTTTCTCAATATTTACCTATATTGTTGCTTATAGTATTTGGTACTAATGTTTACAATTAGAATATTTGCTCACTTATGACAATTTTATTGACTCAGTACATATCACTGTTTATAACTTAAAGAAAATACTGGAGAACCAAAAGCTTAAATAACTTTCCCCAGGCTCCAAAGCTACCAGCTAAGAGAGTTAGAATTCCATTTGAGACATTCTGTCTGCGTGTTTAACATTCTCCACAGTGACTCTATTAAATGGGATACTTAGGCTTATAGACAGAACTTAAAGGAGAAAGGAGTTGTAGAATTTTCTAATTAGGAGACTCTTGAAATAACAAAGACAAGGTAGTATTGTAGAGATGCAGGGACTGGAAGATATTAAATATCAGGGTATATTGACTATGTAATGATATAGTCTTAACTTGTCCCAACTTCGATGATGCAATAATAATGAGAAATCAAATAATTGACAATGTTCTACCAGGAGGAAAAGGAGTCAAACGACTTCCCTTGGCTTTCAGAATCATTAAACATTCCACCTAATGTTCTTTAAGAGTAATAGGTTGACTCCCTTCCCAAGGGCTCTACTGCTCCAAATTTGGTTACATAGTTGATAAGAACACCAAAAATAGTCTTTGCCTGCCACATTTGAGGTGAGCTGAACTAAGAGACATGCACAAATGATAAAAGACACAGCATTTGCAGTTTTCACTATTAATATGCGGTAAGTGCTATTGGAATGCAAGAACTAAGAATAAATGTGTCACTGTCAACACACTACTGGCTTGATCTTCTTTACTTTGCATTTTAAAGTGAAAGAACCCACATTGTAGACTCAATTATATGTATTGAAATGTAACAAAGTAATACATTAGATACTAAGCCTTGATCAAACATTTGGTTGCATGGTGTCATGTCATGATCCTTAGTTACTCTGAAAACTCATCTCAGGTTCCACATGTGACAAACTCTGCCACCAGGGCTTCTCCCTCCAATGAAAATAGGTAATGATTCTGAGAGAACTTAGCTCATCATTTTAACTTAACTCTAATTACTTAGATATGTTGAGGAAAGTACTTCTGGTACCATAAAGTTTTTCACCAAACTAATTTATTTATGGGAATATTTTAGTTCTTAAACATTTATAAGTAACTTTCATCTTTATAAGCTAGAGAAAACGGATTTTCTTTAAGCATTATATATTCTAATCTGAAAATGTCTTTAAAAGTAATTTCAGTATTATACTGTAAGATATTATAGATGTAGTAATTGACAAATATATAAGGATTGGCAGTATATTATATTCAAATATATCATCACAGTATGTATTTAAAAATTATGGATTAAACATTTTTCATAAAACTGAAACAATATGTATACAAAGTAAAGTTTACCAAAGTCTATAATTCTGATTGCACTAGTTCATACTTTAGGATCTTAGTGAGTTATCTGATCTCACCATGCATCAGTTTCATTACATTCAAAGTAAATATATTGATAATATCTGCTTCATAAAGTTTTTAAAGTTATATTAGTTAATGCTTGTGAAATATGTAGAGTAGCACTTGGCACATACTGAAACTTTCTATCAGCTATAGTTTTTTATGTCATTATGGAATACAGAGTGCAGGGCAATGAGTTTTGCTGAAAAGAACTACTGGGGAATGTTGAAATAGTGAAGATTTAAAAAAATCAATTATGAAAACATATTCATTTATTTCTTCCCCACTCTATCAGAGGAGAAGGAAAGGAGAGATGGGAGAAGAATTCTTGGAGGGGAGCTGGGGGAGGGCAGCATTTGGGATGTAAATAAATAAAGTAACTAAAAAATAAAAAAGGAAAGTCGTATGATGCTATATCACAAGTAGTTTCTGGGTTCTGTGGACAGGGATTGTCATGATAACATACATTGTTACTATGGAGAGGGATGGAAGGAGTCATGACAAAAGAGACTGATTCAGGAAATATTTTCTAAAGTTACTTTAGATAATCCTAGAATACAGAGCACTAATAAGCTGACTGGAACCTAGCTCTTTTTGTGATGTGCAGAAAGTCAATAGAGAGGAACAGGGATGGAAATGCATAGAATTTGACAGAAGATGACAGAGGAAAATCAGAAAACCAGTCAAGGATTCAGGTGGACATTAACATGAAATAAAAGAAATCAGAGAGACAGGTTCCTGGGAATAATAAACTCAGTTTAGAACAACCAAAAGAAAGAAAAATATTCACAATATATACTGCCTAAAAAGATTATGAAAATTATAAGACAGACTCTGCATGACCAAGAAAGATTACTTACCAATAGTAAATGGAAATACACTTCTCATGAGATATTACTAACAACACATGAGGAAGAAACAAGCCACAAACATGAGCAGCAAAGGGTCAGTGTTTTTAAATTACAACCATTTAACTTAAATCTGTTAGATTATTTCAAAACTCGTTTGTTTCATTAATGTCATTCACTATTATTTTATAATTTATAGAAATACTCAAAGGAAAAACATGCTAGAGAAATCTCACAAATCTAACTCCTGGATTGTGAACTTGGTGTCTGCAGGTGTCTCTTCAGTAATGCAGTGAAGCGTGAGTTAGTGCATCAGAAGGATAGCTCACTGGGCCAGAGTTTGCTCTGCAAGCCTCACAATCTCCACATGCATGTCATAGTCTGTGTTCATATGTGCATTTGCAAACTCCAACATTTATGTGCACAGACACATACTTTTCAAAATTCACTTAGACACTATGGACCACAGGAAAACTAACATCTAAGTTCCTCTTTCTTTTTGATATTTTCCATAGCCTAAACACATTTTCTGTGACACTCTGGGCTATTTTACTTTTCCTCTAATGTCCACATCTCCCTTTTCCATCCAGCTATGTGTGAACCTCCTTTGGAAATGGCATGGCTTCCTGTCTTGCTGGTTTCTATTCCTCTTTGTCTGGAAGCTGCTGAGGTTCATAGCTTGCCTGCCATTTTGTTTTCTTTTAAACTCTAATAAAATTGCCCTTGGGGTTAAAAATAAATAAACAGAAAAAAAATTGTTGAATTCTAGATAAAAGTTTGTTAACAATGATCCTTACTAATCATCTCTAAAATTAAATGGTAAATATTGTTAAAAGTATTGATGGTCTGCAGAGATGACTCGGAAGCTAGGAGTGCCTCCTGCTCGGTAATGGGGATAGGAGTTCAAGTCTACTGTTCATGTATCTGGCTTGGAATCTGTCAAAGTGCTGAACCTTCAGTTCCAAAAGATTGAAAGAAATCTGCTCTACACACACACACACACACACACACACACACACACACACACACAAGCAATGCATATGGACACATACACATGCACATGTAAATCATACACAAAACTCAAATGAAGTAAAACTTCAAAAGTACTTTTTATTTGAAAATAATGTTATACAATAAAATTTGATCATGTTTTCTCATTTATCAGAAGAAAAGCTTTTTGTCCTTAAGCCTGGCAGGAAGCTGCTTTCAGTCTTTACAGGTACCATATTATAAGGATGAAGAATCTTGGCTTGGAGAAATAGGAAAAACCTGATTTCACAGGAGACATTTGGCTGCCAACAGAGTGTTAATGAGAAACCAGCTAAAGAAACCATGGAAAAAATATAGAATTAAACAAATAAACATACAACAATAAAAGTCAGATATTTTTATTCACTTGCAACCATTTTCATTGGCCTCCACCAGGATCTCTTAGTAAAGTGTAGAACTGAGCTGGTTAAAGTGAGTCACTGTAAGGAAGCAATGGTGAAGAGAGGTTAGGGGTGTAGAAGAAAAACACAGTTTGTTCTGTTTTATTTTTTTTCTGGATCTTCCTCTTATATAAGGAACAGGCTGGAGGAAGAGTAGAAAACTGTGACCCCATTAGCATATGGGCAGGATGAGTCCACTCCTCTGAGAAAAACATCTAAGTAAGAGGAAGCAGAGGAGAAGAATGGAATGAACATTTATTCTAGAGCCTATGGACTGTTTGGTGGTTAAGATACCCTAAAGGCCTTAGGAACTAATGTAGTTTCAAAGCTCACTCGGATACAAAGAAAGCCCAAAGATCCTCAAGATTCATGAGGCTCAAGGGTTAGGTCTTTGAACCTGTCTAAGACAGAACCTAGGCAAAGATGTCACAGGCTTTTTATTTTTATTTTTATTTTTTTTACCAAAACAAAACTGAACACTGAACAAGAAACAATAGGAGTTTAACACTGATGAAGGGTATGCAGTCTTTTATCAAAGGCTGAAAATAGGATCACTGCAGAAAGTGTATTGTGGATAAGTTAGAAAGGGCTCTCTAGCACTATATGCTTAAATTAAGAACAAAGCAGCAGGCATACCACTGGAAAGGCACCAGTCATGATATGGTTAAAAAATCAAGAAAAACTCAAGATACTTAGCGGAATTGAACCTATCAGATGCCCTTTAGAAGGAGAAATAATTAACTCACCTTAAGACACAAGGTGTATTTTAATTATCATTTTTGTTTTTAGTCTTCAGTAGCTGGTATTCTATAAAAATTATGAGATATGATGGTGGCCACAAAAATGTGATCAATTGGAAACTAATAGATCACTACCATGGCCTAAATAGAAAGGAACTCCAGAAAATTTGGATTGTGCTAAATAGTTTACAGAATAGATGGCAGCATTCAGCAACCAATAGGAAATTTCAGTAAAAATGTTTTAAATGCTAGAAAAAAAAAACATCAAACGGAAATACTAAAACCTAAAAGCTTAGTCTATTAAGTTGAGAATTCATTCAATGATGTTGCAAGAATGGGTAAGCTGCTGAATCAGGCTTGGGTTTAGAAAAGTAAAAGAGGATTTCTATGAAATCCAAGAAGAAAATATGGAAAGCAAAGCTTGACTATATCAGAGCCATGGTGCCAGACTTTTTCTTTTAATTCCTATTACACACACACACACACACACACACACACACGTGTGTGTATCTAACATCTAAAATAATAGAAAATATATGTTATATATGACATATATTATATATAACATAAAACATATAATAAAATATGCATATAATATCCAATATGATACATAATATTGGATATACATGCATACCTCCAGTATATGAATTTTAAATTCTCTCATAGAATATACATCCTAATCACAGCTTCTCCTCCCTCTACTCCTCCCAGTTTTTTCTCTTCTTCTCTTCTTTTCCAGATCCCATCTGTAAAAGTAACTTTTATTCTACTGTTGTAATTGTCATTTCCAAGGATAACTGCCTTTACTGCCTTGTCTGCTAACCTAGGTATAGTCCTGGAAGCTGCTAGCCTCTGTACGGTCTAATCTAGGCCAAGAATATTTTTAGTCTCTGAAATTAACTGCTCAATCAGATCATGCTTTGTAGTTCTTTCTGATCTCAGATGGCTGGTTCAACTCATCTGTTTTGGCTCAAGTGTCCTCTACACACTAATTCAATCAGGCTTCTCTTGGCTTCTATTGATTTGCTCTGGTTGGCCTCAAACTAACTTTGGCAATCTTCAAATTTTCCAGCTCAGTTTTATTCTCTGACTCATTTTGTCTTCACTTACACCTTATCTCTATGAAACTAGCCCAGTAAAACTGCCTTCTCACTGCCTTTCTATCTGTACTGATCTCCTAAATAGCTTCCCTTTTCTGTCTCTTCTTGTGAGAGATGGGCATATCCTATTCTGTCAGTTTTTTGCTCTGACTTGTCACTTGTCTGCCACTTAATTAGGAATCATTTCCAACACTGCCACTTCCTTCTACAAACTAACTTTAACTTCATAGTTTGAGATTAAAGGTGTGTACTAAGGCTGGTCTGTATTTCAGCCATTGTGATTAAAGGTGTTTCCCAAGGGTGAGCCACAGCACATCTTAGAAACAGGTTTTTCCATAAACATCAGACAATCTCAGATTTTGAAGTATGATTAAATATCCTGAAACACAGCCCCCATCTCCCCCAGAAATTTGCAGGCCTCCCAAGACCATCAACCAAAGTGGCATATTTAGTTTTATCAAGATATAAAGAGACTCAGCACAAGCTTTCACATCAAGGCTGGGTGAAGCAGCCAAATCAGAGGTAAGGGGTTTCCAAAACAGGCAAAAGAATGAGAGGCACCCCAACTTCCAGTGTAAAGAGTCCTCTCAAAGGCCAATCCAGCCAGCATCATTCATATATATATATATATATATATATATATATATATATGAATG
>NW_021604705.1:638889-643280 GCF_004785775.1 Grammomys surdaster
AGGGAGAGAGAGAGGGAGAGAGGGAGAGAGGGAGAGAAGGAGAGAGGGAGAGAGGGAGAGAGGGAAAGAGGAGAGGGGAGGGGGGAGATAGGAGGGGAAGAGTCACAGATACATCCAGCCTCTGTGATTGCTGCTTCATTCTTTATAGCATTAATGAGCCTTGCTTAGTTGATTCCACAGGATGTGCTCTCCTGTGATCCCAGAAACCTGACTCCCAAAAACCCTCCACTTTCCCAGGGTCCCCCACTTCCAAGGGGATAGACCCAATGCAGATCTCCAGCATGGGATCTCGCTCTTCCTAATGTTTGGCTATGGGTCTCAACATCCTCTCCCATCAGCTGTCAGAAACATCTTCTCTGGCAGGATTTTTCTTATTAGAAGCCATGACAACCAGACAGAAATAAAACAAAACTGAGGGAAAGCAATCTTTCACTTTTAAAGACTACATGTCAACAAGAGTTAGAAATGAAGTCAACACAATGACATTCGTTAGACAATAGTTGAGACTCTTTATTGGCAAAAGAGAGTTGTATTAAACACTTTATTTTCTTCCAAGACAAAGAAAAAAATTCAAGATGAAAACATGAAGCTTCACAAATCAAGAGAGAATGTTGAACAAAATTAGGAGGAAACAAAATACCCATAATTATATCTTTCATATTTTAAATGGCCATTAAGTATTAAATAAAATTATACTAGCATCTTGTGATGCATATGTATCATTTCAAGTGTGTTAGAGTATACTGGTTCAAGGCTTAATCCTGCCCATGAAATAATGTGTTATTTATCTTAGACACTATTCAGTTGCTGGGAAGAGGCATTATGATTATGGCACATCTTATAAGCAAAAACTTATAAGATTTAATTTGGGTTAATTTGGGTTTTGCTTACAGTTTCAGAGGCTTACTTCATTATTATTATGGTAAAGAATATGATGACAAGGATGGCAGGCATGATGCTGGAGAAAGAGTGGGGAACTATATCCTGAGCTACAGAGAGAATTAGAGAGGGGGAGGGGCAGGGGAAGGGGAAGGGAGGAGAGGGAGAGGGAGGGAGAGGGGGAGGGGGAGCGGGAGGGGGAGGGAGAGGAGAGGGAGCGAGGGGGAGGGGGAGGGGGAGACGGAGGAGAGGGAGAGGGAGAAGGAGGGGGACAGGGAGAGGGAGAGGGAGCAGAGGGAGAGGGAGAGGGCATTTTTGAAATTCTAGCCTAATCCCTGATGACACATTCCAACAAAGCCATATGTCATACATAATCTGTTCAAACAGTTCTACTTCCTCAGGACGAAAACATCAAACATATGAGCTTATAGGGGCTATTCTTATTCAAACCATCAAATTATTGAAAATGAATTGTGAAGTATTCATATGTATTACATGTCAATGAAACCTAAAAATTCTTAGCAAAGCTAAATGTGTAATGTGAAAACAATATTGGAATTATAAATTAATTTTATGTATTTCAATGTTTGAAATGCAAGAATATAGAGGTGTAAAAAGAGAAAGCATTTAGAAAATTAATAGACTCAAGTATAATCAAAACAATAATAATAAAATTTGCATAGTTGTATATTGTATTAAAAGAAACCTAGAGTTTGGCAGAGTAGATTTTAAAAATCAAATAATAATAATAATAATAATAATAATAATAATAATAATAATAAATAGGCCATATCAGTTAAAAATAAATTACTTTAAAAATATAAATCTTGGTATGCTAAAGTTAATATGATTGAAAAACTTTACAGTGAAAGTAGCATGCTGATGACTCAACAGCTATACCAGTGTCAGTTAGGCAAAGTTATAAGCACAAAATATCATCATAATAAAAAAGGAAAATGAGCAACGCTGAATAAGTTAACTCCTTAAAACAGTATTACCATTTTATGAACATCTGAAGGAAAATGAAAGCTGATAAAACTGTGAGGAGAAACAGACAAGTTCATAACTACATGTAGAGTCCTTTGCTGTTCTCCCCTGAAGGCACAGAAACATTAAGAATGGATGAGATTTGGGCCACACCATCAATCAACTTGACCTAATTGGACACTCCTCCAAACAAGAACACAATGCAATCCTTTCCAAGGAAGCATAAAATATTCATCACAAGGCTGTATTTTGGACTTTAAACTTAAAAAGATTTAAGGAACTAGAAACCAAAACTAACTAAACCAGTCTGGAAAATTCCTAAAATATTTAGAAATAGAAAATGGCCTTCTAAATATCCTCAAGTCAAGGAGATAGTCACAGAGGATATTTGAACTGAATAAAAAATTTAAATGGAGTAAGGTACAGCAATGGTGTCTGAGTAAAACTTTGTGAATCATACTCTTACACTACAATAGAGAAAAATCTCAAAGTGTATCTAAAACTTCATCTCTAAGTCACAGAAAAAGAAAGGAAGATTAAATCCTATGGAAGAAGGAGGAATGAAATATAAATTAAAGCAAATGTAAATGTATGAGAAAAATATAGAAAGATTTGCAAAAGATGTGATCCCAAAGGACTCTCACAGTAAAATATAAGAGAGTCACATAACACCAAACATATGCAAACACACAACAGTGTGAACAAAATTTTGAATGAAAATTCCAGCAAAGACATGCATTTTTAATAAACCAAAAGAAGCTACTTAGAAGTAATTTTTATTCTTGAAATTTAAAAGTAAAACTTGATGTCACTATACTTTATGTAGTGTGGCTGTATATTCATCCCAAAATGTCAACTTTAAGTTCTGGCAATGACAAAGTGTAATTATAATGTTCATGTGACATTTGGGATAATGTAATTTGTATACTGATGTGAAGTTTTCAATGCCACAGGAAATTAACCAAATTCTTAAAATGTGGCCCAGTAATCTCAATCCTATGAATATAATACTTCTTTAAGAGAAAATTTCTCCAAAAGAATTTTTATTTATGTGCATGTCAGCTTTAATTACTATTGTCAGAAGTTTAAGTAAACAAACCTACTAACCTGCATACTTCTCAACTGCACTCTAGGTCCACTGTATAACAGAGCTCTCACCTCTCTCCAAAGAAGCATCTCTTTGATTAAGAACCCATTTGTTAGATAAAGAAGCGACAGACAGAGACTGAACATTAGCTTCTTCCATGTTAGTATGTCTATTTGTGGTTTACTTGTTCTGGTCTGATTTAGGCAAATCTCACAGAGCCTCACACAGAAACAAAGAACTACAGTAGACAAGAAAAGACATGCAGAGAGCAGGAGAAATAGTATTTCATAGGGATGAGCTGATTTCCCCATACCAACTAGTCAGTTTTGATTTTACATACAAACAAGCAACACTAAGCAGACTGAGAAGGTTCTATTAATGTATTTATGCATTCATCCATAATAATAACAAATTAAAAGAGGCTATGAATTTATGAAGGATCCAGTATGTATGGTGGGTTATGGAACTTGAGAGGAGTTGGGTGGATGAACATCAATGAGATAAATGATGCAATTATATTTTAATGTTGAAAAGTTAAAAATCATTGCTAAGGATAAACAGCAACTAATGTTTATCAACTAGTAAGTGGAAAATATACTATGGTGGAGCAAAACAAGGTTGTACGTGTAGAAGGTACATAGCAGTGACTTCGAATACATGCAATGACAGGAGTGAACCTTAGTGAAAGTGCTTTAAATGAAAAAAAAAAAACCAAATTAATGTCTAAGTTAATGCCAGAAGATTCTATTACGTAGTATCCTGGAAAAGAAAGGACTAGAGTAATTTACCTAATACAGAAGATAAAAAATCTAAAGTAAAGGATATGCTAGTTCTCCTGGATCAGCTATTTGAAAATGCATATGATAAAGGGATAGTCAGAGGGATACATGGGAAAAGGTGCTTGGGATGAAGACTGACCATCTCAGTCTAAGCTGTTGAACTCACCTAGTGGGAGATGGTAATGAATATGTTGGAACAAGTTGTCCTCTGACCTCCACACACCCACTATGACACATCCCTATCCCCACACAAACGCATTCAGCTAACAAACACAGTAAGATAAAGTGCTACTTATATATTTAAGCCTTATTGGTAATTTTTTTTTCAAATAAAACAAGACTACAGGATCAGAAATCTTATTTGCAAGTACCAGAATCTGGCAATGAGGAAAGGAAATAATCACAGTTCCTAATTGTAAACTATTGGTAGGAGAAAATATGTCTTCAGTGTGATGGTGCTTATACAAATGTATTACCAGAGCCAGGCAGTGGTGGTCCTTTAATCCCAGCACTTGGGAGGCAGAGGCAGGTGGATTTCTGAGTTTGAGGCCAGTCTGGTCTCCAAAGTGAGTTCTAGGACAGCCAGGACTGTACAGAGAAACCCTGTCTAGAAAAACAAAACAAAACAAAACAAAACAAAACAAAACAAAACAAAACAA
>NW_021604705.1:643290-727727 GCF_004785775.1 Grammomys surdaster
AAAACAAAACAAAACAAAACAAAACAAAACAAAACAAAACAAAACAAAACAAAATGTATTGGCAGAACTCCTCCAGTAGTTCTCAACCTTCGTAATGCTCTGACCATTTAATGCAGTTCCTTGTGTGTTTGACCCCAGTTATAAAATTATTTTCATTGCTACTATAATTTTTTCCTCTTATCCACGTGTTTTCCAATGATCTTAGGGAATGCTGTGAAAAGGTCTGTTGACCCACAGGTTGAATACCACTGACTTAGAATCTAATTTCTACAAGTAAATGTTATTCTGTGAAAATTTAAGAGACAGTGGAACAATATAGTGGTAGAAGATAGAGAAAATATATTGTTAAGCTTTCAACTTCACTCTTTGTCAGAAAGCTGTTGAGGTCCAAAAAATCCAAAACATCCAAAGTTATACAGAAGTCCAGGAAAGCAAGACCTTTATTTGAATTAGGGAGCAAAACTGGCCAGTCAGGTGGTCAGGAAAAGCAGCACACAGTCTGGAGTTGACTATATCTTCGAATATGGGGTATTATTTGTACTATTAGCTGCCTTCATGTTAAAATATCTTTAAATCAATACAATTTATAAGTCAAAATTTGCCAGAGACTAAGCATGCGCAATCAACCATTTGATGGTGGGAGTCTAGATTTGAAACTGATCTGTTTCGTTACAGTCCCACAAAAGTAGTTATTCAAACCAGGGTTCAACTGGCAAAATGAATCTCTTCAGGTCATCTAAATGGTTGAGAAAGTTAATGTGTGCCTAAGCCCCCAGTACAACGTCACATCTCTAAATGCACCCGTGCAGTATGGTAATTGTACTATCATTATTGTCATTATCTTCGTTTTCACCACAATTGTTATTGTATCAGTTTGAGTGCTGAGTCAGTGATGAAACAATAAATAAGAAGCTCTCTAGACAAAGAAATTTCTGTGATTAAAAGTTATCAGCGTCTTGGGACTTGACTCAGAAGTTAAGAGCTCTTGGTGGCTTTTCCAGAGTTTGGTTCTCAGCTCCCATTTATGTGACTTGCAACCACCTACAACTCTAAACCAAGGAATAAACATTGTCTTTTGGCTTCCATGGGCATGACAATCAAGGCGCGCGCGCGCGCACACACACACACACACACACACACACACACACACACATAATTAAAAAAATCTTTAAGAACCTTACAAATGTAAAGAAACTGGAACATTTAAAACATTTTGGGTTTGGTGATATTTCTTATTCTTCTTAAAAATTTTTGTACCAAGTACCAAGTAAATCTTATGAACAAGACAATATTACTTGGAATATACACATTTCTCATATAAATGCAATGAGAGATAGTCCTTTTGGGTAAGATAATATTATTGAATGTACCATGAAAATAACTAAGATAATGGTCCTATAAATTTTAAACTATGTTGGTAGTGATTAATAATCCTCAACTAACTGAAATAAATGTTTTCCAAAGTACATTTCATAAGGGTGATTGACATCAGTTTTCCCCTGACTTTGACCACAAATTATTATAAAACTCATGAGGGCATGCTGCATGCCATTGGGTTTTGGCATCTCTGCAGTGTGAGCTGTACCTACCCTGAGATAGGTCCTTTTAATGTATACATAGTTCAGGAATATTTCAGGCCCCAGCTTTATAGCTTCTGGTGCTTTGGACCTACAAATAAATCACTCATAAGATAGAAAATTTGGCAGAAAAGTTTGGACTCTAAATAAGCTGTAAACTATTTAATTTAAAAATCCAATAACAGCTTTCAAATACACATGATGAAGATGAATGTATCTTCTGCAATTTTCACAGTGGGCACACCAGAGAATACCTGAAAGACAAGGTCAGAGTTGCTGAGATTGTGTTCTTAGTTTTGAATTTCAGTCCTTGGTAAGTAAAATAGCTACACTCAAAATTGAAATATACATTCATGAACAAGAATTAACACATAATAAAATATCATCGCTGACTCTGAGCAATTCATAGAAGTAAACAGTGCAAATCAATGCCAAAGAAAGAACATTGCATTGTTATACTAGGAAAATTATTTTCTTGTATAATTTAGTTCTATCTATACTTGATATTTTGTTTAATGTGTATTATGATCTGTCACCCCAAGTATCAGCCTTCATTTGTATATTTTCACTAGGAAGGCAAAGAATGAGTTATTTATTGTTGTTATTTTCTCCTAGAAAAATACATGTATTATAGACTTTATAACAACAACATATCTGTGTTCCATGTATGAACATGAGCAGAATATTTGAATACATGTATGATGTTTCAAGGAAAACATTATTTAAATTCTAGTATAAAGGCAAGCTGAATTTTGTTTCCAGGTCAAGTATATAATGAAAAAATATCAACTAACTATTATCTCAATCTTTTGGAGAAATTTTTAATATGCTCAGGAAATATAAATTATTGCAGATAGAATTTTAGGTGACAGCTCTTTGAACTTTATCTTCCTCTAATTCCAACTTGAAAATTTATCTCCAAATAAGTTGAAGTCAGTTGTCCTCATACCTTCTGAACCTCATATGTTCTTTAGGAGTGGATTGCAATAGAAAGAAATTAGAAGTTTAAAAAACTATATAATCGAAAGCTTGATGTATGATAAATCCAAGGCAAAATAAACAAATTACCATTGA
Organism: Grammomys surdaster; assembly: GCF_004785775.1. Taxonomy (NCBI): domain Eukaryota; kingdom Metazoa; phylum Chordata; class Mammalia; order Rodentia; family Muridae; genus Grammomys; species Grammomys surdaster. The sequence goes on from NW_021604705.1 coordinate 645,942, forward strand.
AAGCACAGTTTATTATTAATAGTTTCCCAAAGCAGGAGAATACCAACCACAGACAGACATGTATGTAACACCAGGAATTGGTCACAAATCAGAAGAAAATGTAAGATAGGAGCCTTTATTGTGCCTCTACTGAGAAGAAACAAGTGAGGCATGATAGTCAGACAACAGATTTGATAGTTTAACCTCTGGGAGCGTTGGTGGCTATCAGCAGCTGTTTATAGTTGTTTGGTTCTAAACATGGTTTGTGGTATTTCAGGTAGCTGATGTGTATGTAGGTCAGGAGTGTGAGTGTCTAACGAAGTGGGGTGTTTAGGCAGATGGACTCTGAATTGGTTGGTTTATATTTGCAATGTCACTTTCAGAAGGACTTCTGGAGGTGGTGTGGTGGTTCTAAGAGAGGTAGGATGTCAAAGGAAGGCTTGTCATTGTGCTGTCTAGAAGGTGTGCTTGGCATGAGTCTGTAAAAGCCAAAGTTTAGAAGAAAAGAAATGCTGGATAAGAAAAGAAAAGAATTATCATAATGCCGTTAGAGAATTAACATTTGTAATGGGTACTGTGTTGACTCACCCTACTCTCTCCTCAAGGCTGGTGTATTAGTACCTAGGGTTACTTACTAGCTGCTAAGGACTAAAAGGCTGATTGTTTTCTGAACAATTACCTTAGTTCAATGATTGTCAAGCTCTAAGATGCATCAGAATTACATGGCAACTTTGCTAAATACCAAAGAGCTTGCCTCTAACACCAGAGCTTCTGATTCAGGAGGCTGAACTGGAATTAGAGAACCTACCAGTTCTAGCAAGCTCCTATGTGCAACTAGTTGTCCTGTCAGAGATCAAGAGGTAAGAACAACTGTCCAGGACATACAGGAGGCTCCTCTATGCAGAATCTCAGCACAGGTCGACTTTCAATAGTCCTGAGGGAACTGAGTTGTAGTGTAAAATCCTTGCCACTGTATTTCAAGTTAGCGAAATACTCTGATTCAACCTATTCACAGAGATATGCAAATGAGTGGGGTTCTGACTACAGATGGACTGAATTCCTCCTAGCTACATGCAGGTTCTCTTAATTTTCATTGGTTCCACCATAACGAACCATGTAAACAAAGTATTATTATTATTATTATTATTATTATTATTATTAGTTTAGGAAAGACAGCCTAAGATAACATATTCCTACCAAAATTATTTTTACAGCTGTAACTACCATTTTACTGTTTCTTTAGCAATTAGTATTTCTGTTTGTTTTCAGCTACAGCAATGATTTTCAGCATGGTCACTAGTAATCTAGAGTTTAGAGGATGAAGAATATAAATACTAACAGTATACCTACAACACAGATGATTATAGTTTATATTTAGGTAACCAGACTTACTTCTCTGGAGAATAAGAGACAAAAGCAGCCTTAACTATCATCGTTAAAAATGTCTAATACTTACTTATAATTGGTATTTTTACAAAGCAGGTTAAAAAGAAGTGATTCTGTCCTCTAGCATTTTACATTACATGATACTGTCTACAAACAAATTCAGAGTGTTTGGATGGATAATTTCATGCAATGAATCATGGACAATGTTTTGATATCTAAACTAGTGCCCCACAGCTGATTTGTTTCAATTAATAAAATGTAATTAAATTATATGCATGAATAAATAAATGGATTAGTGTACATATATCTTTCATTCTCGTGATTAAATGTATTTAGTACAAGATTTAGAAAGAAAAATGTGCATATTTCTAAAATCGAAAATCTTTCAGGGGCTCGAATCCATGTGGTTCTGTGTTTTCTTGTAGATAATATAACATTATTAAGTGATTGCGATAAATGCACCTGTGGTTGACAAAGGCTAACAATAAGCCTCCACTGTTTTTGACAAAACGTACTGAATATGAGCTGACTTCTCCCTCACCACGTTGCATTCTTTGAACAGAGTACATCATAACTGTTTCTTATCCTGGTAGGTAAAAGGACAAGCGGTTTTGATTTTGTTCTCTTACACCAAAATATTTCATAAATGAGATAGAATGGCATGAAAAAAATCTAAGCAGAGGTTCTTGAAATGCTGTGGTAGACAATTTATGACATGAGTTGTCAGCAACATTTTAGAGTGTGGTTTAAAAGTAGTTTGTATTTTAGACTCAATCATTTTTTTCTGTGGTGCAGAATATTGTAGTGAAAGTAATCCATTTTATATGATTTCAAATTTAAGTTTTCCACTTAATATCTGTTGGAACTGAATGAAGTCAAGAATGCTGTTAGTCTCAATTTTTCATGTCAGAGTTGATAGAGATTACACATTTTCTAATATTAGCATTAATAAAAATAGAATAATTCATATAAACTTCTGTGTGCCCCAGACTAAAGAAACAACAAATCTTAATTATTGCTGTTCTAATTTTATCTACATTCCCTTCTTTTGTTCATTGCATACTAGGTGCAGTAGACAAATTAAATTGTTACTTTTCTACCACAAGCTTAGGGGGACTATCAAAATATTCACAGCATTTTAGCCAGAAGCATTTTTTCTCCCTATAAGCATGGCCTTTTAAAAATATGAACGTGGAACACTTCTTTACTAATTGCAGTTACTACATGATCAATGATGTTTATTGAGAAATTAATGATCTTTTCACAACTTTAAGTAGCTCATCCTACCTACAGTGGTAGTAATGAAGAGTTTCCTTCTCCAGAGGCAACTTGGAAGCTGAGAGTCCAGGATCACCTGTTGTTTTTTAGGGACCTTCAGAATTACTTTAAAGACCAATCTAGTTGCAGGATTTTAACTTCCAGCTGTTGCATTGAGAATTATCTTGATAATACTTTTGGAGACATAAAAACAATGGCTATGTACTTTAGCAATCACTTACAAAGCAGAGCAAAGTAAATTTTTTTGCAGTAATTGGGATTTCTAAAACCAGAGCTATAATCACATAGACTCCTGCTTAGAAGTAAATGAGCAGCCTGAACAAATAGATAATGAAGCTCACCTTTTGTCAGAAATGATATCTGAAAGTAGAAAGTACACTTAGAGAATGATATTCAGCCTTCCAACAGTTTTTCAATATAACCATTGATTCCAAAAACCCATGTACTGCCTGGTGGAAAATATGTTAAAAAATAAGTTTTTCTCAAGTGAAAGTAGAAAATGGAGATATTTAAACAGATATTTCAAGCAACAGAAAGATGAATTTTTTTTGGATATAATAGATTGGTAGGTTACATTTCTAAGAGCTTGTTCAAGATCAAGAATAAGGCTACAAACTTGAAAAAAAAAAGAATGCCAGAGGTGGGAAAAGGGGACAGTTCAAGAGACTGCAATTTTATTTGAAATTAAATAAAATTACCTACTCTTAGTAAAAAATTCTAGGCATTCCAGGAAAACATCTCAAAAGAAAAAAAGTGTCTCTGTTGTAGGGTTGGAAAGATGGCTTGACAGTTAAGTGAGTTTCCTGTATAATTGGGAATAAGGGACTTTGTTCCCAGAATTTACATAACAAGCTTCTCGTTACACACATGCCTATAATCCCAGCTCCAAAATGAGGAGAGACATCCTATCAGAGCAAATAGAAGGCTCAAAATGGAAAAGAACTTGCCTCATAAGAATAGGCAGTAAGTGTTAAAGGAGGATATTCCAGGACCTCTTCTGACCACTGTGATGGTACACAGGCAGATACAATCTCATATACAAGTGTACATATACTTAACATACACAAACTAACACATTTGTACTCAAATACAAGCACAGGCACATGCACACAGCTTAACAAAAAAAATTGAAATGTTCTTGAGTCACACTAAATTTGGTCATCATCATGGAGCTCATACAAGTACAGCCCTGTTAAGAATCATCTGAGATAAGGAAGGGTATCACGGAGCCCTATTCTTTACCTTACTATTGGCTATCTATGTTCAAGAGGTGTGTGTGTGTGCGTGCGTGTGTGCGTGCGTGTGTGTGTGTCTGTGTGTGTGTCTGTGTGTGTGTGTCTGTGTCTGTGTCTATGAGGTAACTCTCTTTTGTTCTGTACCCCTACTAAGACTGCCACACTCCCACACTCCAGTGGATAGTTCCAAAGCCAGTCACACGGATAATCCTGGTTACTCTTGGTAGGTCACAAAGTATAGCAAGTTGACAAGAATTTCCTGGTAGTGGGGAGAGTGAACAGGAGAGGTAGGTACGTGGGACATGACCATGGCCAGTATGTAAGTCATACATATATAAATCATAAAATAGTAAATACATGCTACTCACACATAATAGATAACCCATAGCATATGTACAGCTTCAAAATACAATCCATTTCTAGTTTTGGATATTGCGTATATATAATACCTTAAAGGATCATATTTTTTTTCCTCAATTGATGTGCAACAGTTTGTCTGTGAAGATAGATTCCTTGGGTCTAATGTGGACTTGCTACTCATGTTAGTTTGAGTGAGAATGCCCCCTGGCCCCAATAGGTTAATTATTTGAATACTTGCTCCCTAGATGGTGGAAAAATCTGAGGAGACTAAGGGGGTGTAACTCTGTTGGAGGAAGTGTGCACTCTGTGTAGGCATTGTTCCTTAGCACACTTCATTTCCAGGTGGGTCTCTATCTACCTCCAACTTGTAGATCAGGAGGTAATCTCTCAGGCACTGCTGTAACATCATGCCTGCATGCCAGCTACCACATTCCCCATCATAATGATCATGTACCCTATCCTTCTGCGACCATGATCCCCTTGCCAAAATATATTTGTTATAAGTTGTCTTGGTCATGGTGTCTCTTCAGAGCAATATAAAAATAGTGAAGACACCACTACTCTAATGATGTACATTCCAATGCCTGAAATGAAAATTACCTTCATGGTTATTGAGTGTTTTAGTTATTTTTATATATCCGTGATAAAACTCCATGAATAAGGCAACTTATAGATGAAAGAGTTTATTGGGTTTACAGTTTCAGAGGCATAAGAGTTTATCGTAGAAGGGTAGCATGGCAGCAAGCAGCAGGCATGGTAGCAGGAGCAGGAAGCCAAGAGCTCACATCGTTTACCATGAGCACGGAGCAGAAAGAGGGAACTGAAAGTGTTGACAGGCTTTTAATCTTAAAGACTATCACACAAATGACATGCTTTCCTTAGCAGAGCTGTACCATCTATGCCTCCCCACAGTGATATCACCAAATGGGTACCAAGGGTTAAAATACTCAGTACCATGGGAATTTTTTCTCACTCAAGCTACTGTGTTAGGAAGTGCAACATCCAGACAATTTTTCTGTCATTTATTTGAAAATAATTAACATCTCTTTAGATATAAATAGAGGTTGAAAAGTAATGTGTCATGTGTTGGTATACACTTTACATTGCATTAGGTTTTTTTAAATCTAATTCAATTGTTAAAAGGCATATAAAACTACCAAGTCTTTCCCTGAAAACATCAGTTCTGCAGATCTATGGGGGTGCCATGGATAAGGCTTGAATAATACATGAAAGTTGGATCTCACTATTTCTTACATTTCAAATCAAGATGTATCTTGCCCTCATCTCAAGCATTAGAAGAAAGGTAAGAAACATCATTTTCTTAGTATTGAAATCCAACTACATGGCCAATCAAGTTGACTGGTTAGTTATGTCAAAAAGAGTGGCAGCCAGTATCCTCCAGTCTGCTGAGCCTGCATGTCAGTTCATATATTTAATCAGGTCTCCTTATAAATTCAAATGGATTGAGAGAGAAAAAAAAATCTTGTGCCTTGTTCCACTGTGGATCTTGTGCTTAATTGATCCTGACTTGTTACTGCATTGACGCTGATGTGAATACTTGCTTAACAACTGGTAAGCTGGGATAACTGCTCATGTTAAGCTGTTAAACAGAGAAATTATTTAATAAACTGATGAGAACAAGCCATATGAAAATTGTAAATGTCTCTAATCATGCATTGTTCTATAAAGCAACTCCTTTCATGTAATATTGGTCACCATTCCTAGAAGGAATTGTTTGTAGAAATTCATTCTTCATAAGTATGCACTCAGGATACTTTCTGATAATGTTTCAAGATTTTTTTCTTATAGGACACAAATTTCTTATGTGCAGGAACAATGTCTGTATGGCGCTGATATACAATGAATATAAGACTTTTGGATACCATTAAAAGTTATTCTTAGCATCATTTTTTATTGTGAAAACACTATTTGCTTTAAAGTAAATCTTCATTGCCAAATTAATATGAACAGAAATTTTTAGTAGTTTTTGCTAATACTTTGTTCTTTTTCTCTGGAAATGGAAAATATTTGACAACCTCCATTCAAACTGTGTTAGCCACAAATGTTAAAAGAATAATTTGAACTGATATTCTTGATACACATCAAATTGTAACTTAGGAGTTTGTGATATGAGAATAAAACATTCATTCATATATATACATACATATATATATATATATGTATGTATATATTAACACAAGAGAAAGTATAAGTCTCTCAAATATTACACATAGTAGCTTACTGAGATATTGACTACAGTTTTTCTATTATAAAAACTTCTGGAAATTGAGTTTTTCTTCTTTGTTATTCAGTAGCCAATAGGTGAAACACTAGCTTTCACAGATACTCAATAAATATTGATTATTGAATAGTGGATGAATGTGTTTGTTAGGAGGATGGTTTGTAAGCACTACCTTATCTCGTGCCACCACCTTCCTATGATGCTATGGTTATGGACTGAAGACTTGCAGAAGCGACCAGTTGCTTTTACTTGATTTTTAAAGTCATTAGCTTTGTAGGTCACACAGCTGTGTTGTCTTCCTGTATCTTTGCTGATAACATCTCAGACTATAGCCAACAAATCAGTGAAAACTGCTCTGTAAAACTTGCACATCACTATCTTATCTGAAGGTAGTTGACTTTCAGATATCTTTTCTGTGCTGTAGGGGAAGCATTTTTTCCTCTACCAACAGTAGTACCACCACTACCTTCTCAGAAAAAAAATACTCTTTCTCTATTTAAATCTTTCTTTATTTTGCAGAGGAAAGGACACATTTTATATCCTAATAATTAACTTAAGAAACATCTCTTCTTGGAAAAGAAACTAAAAATTAGGAGAAGAACCCAAAATACACCATGTTCTCTAAGACTTTGTAATCACGGGTTATTTTTGTTTGTCTGTTTGTTTTTTAATTTATAGAAGTCAAAACCCCTATGCTTACAGGCATCAGAAGTTCTTGTCCAAGAAATACACTTGAAATATATAACCAGTCTGGATCCACATATGTGATAACTCAAGCCTTTTGCCTATAGCTCATAAGATCTGGCCTTTGCTCTGATCACTTCTATCTTCCTTAGTTTCCTGGCTTTAAAGATTCCTGTTTCCCTTTTCCTAACAACTGGTACTCTGCTCAATTTCTCTTTTCAAGCTCAAGCACTGAATTCGGGATCATAGTTGCACCTGGTCTGGTTAATGAAGGTCAAAAATGTGTATGTCTTCAAGTGAATTTGGGACCACTGAAAATTTATTCAGGTGAATATTTTTTTCCTTCCTCTATTTAAGTTCAATTCTTCTTTTTGTCCCATAGTTAGACATTTTAATAAATGATTTGAGATCATTGTTGTTTTTAGATTAGTATTGTTAATGTCTTTTATATAGCTATTTAGAACATATATTTTCAAAAGTTTCAGCAGTAACATCAAAAGCAAGACATTCCAAATCTCAGGCACTCTTGAACTGGTAGTATATCCCTTGATTGTCTCTCTGACAGTTCTAAAGTTAATGATCCTTTACCAATCAGGTACTAAGACAGGAAAGAGGTCTTCCAAACAGCCAGAATGATTGCTGTCCAGAGTGCTGAACCTGAAGCTTAGGAATTTGGTGTTAAGACTCCTGGCTAGTGCCAGCTCATCAAGCATGTCAACAGCACAGTAACTATTGTTACTAAAATTCATTACACAGCCCTCTATCAAAAACTTACACTGAGGCAGTTAGTTAAGTATGTCTCTGTAGGCCAGAGTTATCTGTTCTTTTGAAAGAAGCTATGTGAGCTTTGGGGCTCTGAAATGATTTTTGTTTTTGTTTTAAATTTGAAACATTTATGTGAGAATGGGAATTGAATGGGACTTTGGAGCCATGGAACTCCATACTGACACTATGATAGTTGTTTTGATTAACAGAAGAATTGGATGGTAAGAGCAATCTGAGATTCAAAATATGCTTGTGTCATTTGATTTTTCCTTCTTCATAGTTTCAACTTAATGTTGTAATACTCTCTCCTTACTATGGGCTTGACACCCCCTGGTCTGAATAGGACAGTCAACCAAATGCTAAAATAATTCTTCCCTCTTCTTGGTAGAAATCATGTATCATAATAGCTCTTTTATTTAACAACTTTTATCTTAAGGTAGCAGCATATTTGTAGGCCATTCAACTTACATAAAAATGGGAAAACTAATGGTTTGAATATGAGAAGAACTAATGGTTCTAGCTAAGAGGAGCTGGATATATCATTCTCTCTGAATATACTAATTAAAATAGAAAAATTATCTCATGAAGTTTAAGAAGAGAATAAAAGGAAATCAGAGTGACAAAAATGATGCCATTATTTATAATATTTTCTTGGAACATGTTGAAAGTCTAGGCTGATGCATAAACTTACAGAAATTGAAGAAGGAATTAAATATTAAAAATGCTTTCATATTTGAATCTAGGGAACAATTTAATAATAGTTAATTTTCAAAATTATCATCAGAATGTAAAACACAAACGTGTATAATAATTTTAGACAAATTGTAAATAGCAAATACACATGTAAATATTTGTTTTTGCCTATATATATGGTTTACTTATTACCATAGTTTAAAGAGGTAAGCAAAACCTAAGTTTAAGAAGAAAATAGGTAGTTAATTGTGTATTTATTCATATTTATAAGATAAAGCAAGGTCTATTACTACAATTATAGCTGCCTATTAATTAATTAATTAATACATTAATATCTATGACATGCATGTACATATACTCTCACTTGTTTAACTCATGAAAAATAAATACTTGATGTAATGGCTGTGATTGTCATTTGGATTGGATTCAAAAGGGTGGTAACTAAAGAGATGACTCAACACTTAAGAGCACTTGCTACCCTTGCAGTGAACTCAGGTTCAGTATACAGTATCCTTGTGCTACGAGCAGTCATTTGTAATTCCAATTTCACAGGATTCATTACAATCTTCTGACCTCTATTGGCTGTGCAAATGTTACACAAGCATACAATCAAGAAAAACATATGCAAAATCTAAATGAACCTTAAAATTGCCTGGGAGATTATTGAACCACAGCATTAGGTGTGTTTATGAGGACATTATCTGAGACTCTTAGATCATGAGGTGTCTCAATTGGTGAATAGAGTAACCTCTTGATGGCTTCAAAATATGTCCACCAAATAGTGAAGTATAACCTCTCCTGTAGGGCCGTGAAAGGGGTCTTGGTTTTTGGTAGAAGTGTTGACTGGAAGGAGCCCAGAGACCTTGCAAGGGATGGGCATTTATTCTGCTGTGCTCCCAGAATCCAGGCTCCTAACATTTGGCATAGAACTTCGTTAACCTACACCATTCAATCACGTAGAACAATGCAGCCCCTCCCAAAGAGCACAGGTAGAGGGTGTAACTACATGTCTCAGGCCCTAGAGATTTACATACTAATGAGATACCTGAAGGCCAGAGGGCATAGCCAATTAAACATTCTTCCCAGACCTTCGCCTCTTCTCCCTCCCTATTTAACTCAGGTCTGCCCTGAGTTTCACAGGGGTGCATCCAGATCCATCTACCATTCGCCATGAGAATAAACCCTTTTGGAACCATGGACTTTCTCATGTATTTGGGGCCTGTCATGGGAAAACACGGAGAAGGTCTTTAATGAGCCACTGTAGCCATAGCTTTTGTGCCTATCTTCCTGCCTGGAGGATCTTTCTGCGTTCCTGCCAAGGGGATAGCCTCTTTAAGCAAGCTCGCAAGCCCACTAAGTCTGCTAAGTTAGTACATTAACCAAGTCTTTCCCATGGGGCACTGCCTCTTTCTTCTCTTCCTCCCTCGTTTCTCTCGGCTGTAGGTTGGCCAGTTGTGTGCCCACATGTCACCAGTCTCGTTCCTTCTGTGGCCTCTCAGTGGCATCTAAGATCGCAAGGGCTTGATAGCAGTCAGTCCCCAGCCACCTCCTGGCCTGGGGATTCCCAATCTAAGAGCTCTGCACCTCCGTGGAACTTCAGATTGAGTAAGAACTCCCCCAGTCCGGCAAAGCCTTGTAGTGCCCGTCTGTGCTGTGCACAGAGTGAACTCACTCAAGATCCCCATGCTCCAGTCTCTTAGGAGCTGTGGGAATCAAAACAGCCCAACAAGATACAAGAACCCACGCCTGCCCACCCCACATGTGAGCTAATCATTCTCCTCACTTTCCCAGATACTTCTGTCTCCATAATGTTCTTCCCAAGTGTTAGGGACCAACTGAAGAGACACTGAACTCCTTGAAATAATCAACTAAAATAAATGCCTTCTCACTTTTAAGGGTTTGGTCTCAGCACAGAGAGAACAAACTAATATATTTGATCTTAAAAAAAATTAGAAGAATCCACATGACTTTATTTACAAGTTCAATCTTAAATTATGCTTTAAAATATATATTCTGTAGATGAATGCTTTAGGAAAACACAAATATCTTGTGGGAATAATATCTATCTATATTCCTACTGTGAGATGCCTAAAAATCATTACATGCATATCCAAAGGCAAAAGAATGTGATTCTCATATCTGGAGGAAACTGGCTGGAAGATCATTGTGATGCGAACTCTGCCTAAAGACTGGACAGCTGAGAAGCTGAAAATACTGAACTGCCCCAGTCAAAGATATCTAACTGTGTGAGTAGGAGCAGTTAGAGCATTGTAGATTTCATCTTTTAAAATAAGAAAATTCCAAGTAGCCCAACTCATGTTTCCCTCTTTAAAAGTTTAGACAGTATCTTGTTCCTTTATGACTCTTTGCTATTCCTCCAAAGTTACAAAGAGAGTATAAGTCAAAGATGACAACTGAAAACATCATAAAATTACTTGAAGCCTAATTTGATACTCTTTTACCCCTTTGGAGCCGACGTTCAGTTGAATAATCTGGGGTAGTCTACATGCTTAGAAATAAAACATTCTGTGATGAGATGTGGCAAAATCATATTGGATAGGATGGGAGTGGAGGAAAATGAGCACAATTTTATTAGTACATGTGTTTCTTTAATAGAACATCCAGATGAGATGGAAAATTACTTTTAATAATGAAAGAAAATTAGTTTCCTATAATTAACACATAAATTTCTGCTTTTATGGTCTTGTCACTGAACATCTAGGTCTTTGAAATTCAATTCAGATTATACAGTGTTAAAATGCTGGGTTAGTAGCTATCACCTGAACTCTTTAAAGGAAACAAATGCTTACATTTTTCTCCTGCCACATGTAAAGGAAAGTTTTCTAAGGAGTTGTATAGCACACTAATAGGGTGCTTTTCTTCATGTATACAGTTCAATTCTAGCCTTACAATACTAATAAAGAGACAACACAAAAATATTCTGAAGACATAAATTTAACTTAAAGGTCAAACATGAAATTGTATTCCATTAATTTTTCTAGACAAATGTGTGGGACTGCGTAAGGGTATTCTGGTTCATGGTTGGGCATGGGCCTAGAACCTCGAGACTCTATGTGAGAACTGGCAGGAGCTCGGCCACGCCCCCAGAACCCAGAGTCCCGAAGTGCAGTCTCGTCTCCATAGAACTACACTGTTCAGTCACATATTTTACAGCCCCTCCCAAAGTGCACAGGTAGAGGGTGTGACTACAGGCCTCAGTCCCTAGGGATTTACATTTTACTAATGAAGGCCAGAAGGCAGAGCAAATTAAGCATTCCTCCCCAGATCCTCCCTAGAACCTCCCCCTTTCTCCATCCCTGTTTAACTCAGGACTACCCTGAGTTTCACGGGGGTAAAGTCAGATCCATCTACAATCCACCATGACAATAAAACCTTTCTGGAACCAAGGACTTCCTTGTGTCATTGGGGCCTGCCACTGCCAGAGCCTCCAGCCTGGACCCTTAGACTTCCTCCTGTATGTGTGTCCTTGCCAGAGTGGAAACCCCCCAGGACATGTCTACTGCTGCGGCTTATATTTTTCCCACAAAATGCAGTATTGAAAGCTTTATTTTGGAGACACAAAGTAGATTTCATAAATACAATTAGATTTATAATCATTAATTAGATTCTCTCTATAACTTATAGCAGAAATAATGAAGTAGAAAAAAATTAATAACCAATCTGATAACTTCCTTTCAAAGTAGCTTAGCTAAAATTCTAACACTGGATGGTTGGATGACTAAGACCTCTGAACACTGTCTTTCCAAGCTGAAAATATACTCTGGCTTTTTTGTGTTTTCCAGTCCCCTTGGCTAAGTAGGAATACTTCTGAAGTTGAACATACTGTTTGTACATTCTTTCTTGCAAGGTTATGATAGAAATGATACATGTAGAAGATAAAGTTAAATCTATCCAATAATACAACATAAAGTGTTGAGAACAATGCTATGAAGTAAATATTTCATGCCTAACATCACAGTAGCCTACACTGTAATAAATCAGGATGTATTGCTATTAACCTACACAAAGGCTCTTAGAGCTAAAAAGTTTTACTAAGAAAAGGAGTGATATGCAAGCAGCTATTTGAACATATATAGCCTTACTACATTATGTATTCTATTAGTAGTAATGTGTGGTTATCTCTCTGGAAGCAGATTGGAAGAACAGAGGAGAAAGCTGGGTAGGGTTCCAAACAGTCAGTCAGAGATCAGCATGATTTCATTATATTGGCAAACCCTTAGATCTTTCCTTTGAACTTGCTTCTGTGTTGCCCTCAAAAGTTTCTAGAGCACAGTTCAAATTCTGTCACTTATTATTCTAATGAAATAGAAATATGTGTCTTACATCTGATACTTAGACAACCATATTTTCCTAAAGAGGACTGCTTGTGTTTTCTGCTTACTGAAAAATACCAACTTAGATAAGGAGAGAGTCATAGTGACTTGTCCCCTGAACAGTCACCCAGCCGATACCCAGCTCTGAAAGATATCTGTATTCCCCCTGAACATCCACACTCCAGTGTCATTCCCTTCCTCACATCCTTCCTTTCTGTGTTTATAACCCCTGTGTGAATGAATTACGATTTGAGAAAAAATAAATTATTTTAAAAAAATTTAAAAAAATTAAAAATGAAGACAAAGGAGAAGATGGGATGTAGGCACCACATGCCACTGGTTATTGACTTTGCAGAGACTTCTCTGTTTCCTCAGTTCTCTGTGACTTGAAAATTCTTTGTCATTGGCTCCACAGTTTGAGAAAATGAATTAGAGAAATATTTACAATGACTATTTTCAACAATCCTACACTTTGCTTCTGATTACTTTTTGTTGTGTAGTTCTATGATTAAACACTATTTTAGAAAGGCTGTAGGAGTAGTGGTGTGTGACATGGTGTCAGAAAATAATGTGAGTATTTGAAGTCTAGAAAAGAACAGGAATGGGGTTCAGTGTTGAAAAATCACACCACCAGGTAACATAGAAACCTTGTCCTAGAGATGGTTCAGTGGTGAAGTGTATGTTATCACAGTCTGATTGCCAGAGCTGGATGTCTGGTTCCCACATTAGAAAGAGAGAAAAGACTTCAAAATGTTGTCCTCTGACTTTTCTGTGTACATGGTACCATGCACGTACCTGCTTAGGCATGCACATCCCTATGCCTTGTGCATGCACATACACCAAAATGTAAACTCTCCCTAACACACACCACACACACACCACAGACATGCTCCACACATCTCATACCCCACACATACACACACACACACACACACACACACACCACATACCATACACATACACTCCTCCACACACACCACACACCACAATACACCACACACTTATACACCACACATACACACCTATACACACCCCACACATATATGCAATCACCCCCACACATACACATACATACACCCCACACATACACACACACCACACACACCACACACACACACACACCCTATACATACACACCACACATACACCACACACACACCACACACACACCACACACACACACTCACCAGACACACAAATATCAATAAGTAAAAATTTTAAAATATGTAAAATGTGGAAAAAATAAGCTAGTTCTTTAGAGACTGTGATTTTAGTCCAGCCTAGGCAAATATATACAGGAAGACATATTACATTTAAGTTTAATAAAAAACAGATCATTCTTTCTTAGAAAATTTGTGTGGTAAACAAATTCTTGCCTTTGTGAGCAAGTGCATTGTCCACAGCTATGGCAGAAGGGATGATAAGCAAACCCAGGCTCCCCAAAGAGGCTAATCACATAACTGACTTAGCAGAACTTCTGAAGCTGCCAGGAGAAGTGTTTGAAAATCCTGCCAGTGAATCATACCCTGCTGCTAAGAGAAGGATCTTTCAAAGGCTGGCGTCAGGGCCCCGTGATTGCCATTCAGCACTGGCTGCCAGGACTTGAAGCTTTATCTTTGATGATCATGTGCTGGGCCCATTACCAGACTGGCAGGGCTGTGATGACTGTGGTCTTGATTAGTGATGAGCACCTATCTTGTGATTTCACTTTAGAATACATTCTTTCAGGCAATATTTGTATTTATTTACCATTCTACATTTACTTTGGCAGTTTTTCTTCTGTGTATGAATTGAAAATGATTGTTTTTCATAGAGAGAAAAACTGTTGGTTTAGTTGTCGTCATAAAGTTGTGACTAGTAAACCTCAGAAAGTAGTGAATTTCATATCCTCTCTTTGAAAAGACGTTTCAAAGATCATTTTATCAGTGACAGATCCACATATTTTTCATCCTAGAATTTCTTTAATATACTAGCACAGAAAAAGTCATACCATGTCCTTATTTGACACATTTTTGTGGAAAGATTTGTTGTGTCTCCTTCTCCTGCTTCTACTACAGGACTCCTAGCCATATTCTATGGTTGACCATATTTCTCATGAAGAAGAAATGGCAGCAATGCAAGTAACGATGCTGCTAGTTTATGTTTTTGTTCTAAATTTCCTAACCTGAATATGGAAGTTATGTCTTCTTCTTCACCTTTCCGGGTTACACTGATTAGCTGGTAGAGACATCCTGCCTGCACTCGGTCTGTTCTCTTCAGCATGCGTCTCTACGACCCTACCTTCTTTTCACCTTTTCTCTAATTATTGCTGCCATGGAGCATCCTTCCACCTCCATGTAATCCGCTAGAAATTTCCATGCCCTTAGAATCTCTGCCAGACACTCCAGCAGCCCTCCTCTTCCCCTGTCCTAACCACTCAGTTTTCCACAGCCTTCTTCTCCTAGGTCTCTTCTGCCCTTAGCTAGTGTTCTTTCTTGCTGTCACTCTGCAATTTTAATCCATTGCACTGAAACAGTTATGCCATTAGATATTAGTTACTTTGTGATTAGTTTCACTAGCTTAAGGCTCTTACGGTAGTTTTTATTCAAGTGTACACAATTCAATATAATACAAGCATAACCAAATTAACAATACTTCACCTGAACACTGGCATTTCCCCAAATCCACAGAGTTTGTAATTGAGCATACTTATTGGGCTCAGAAAAATGGAATCACAATTGACTTATTTCAGGATTACTAATTGCCAAGGGTATTTTATCAATTAATACCCAAATATATGAAAATAAAGCAATCTAAATTCAAAATATTACTACTGTGAATTTATTTATCTGTTTAAAGTTTTTTTTTAGAGTGGTACTTGAAATTTGAATTCATATTTAAAGGAGATTGGACTATATGTGTAGCTATTCACACTTTTATTATAAATTCTCATATATGGGCTCTGCTGCTAGCCAACTAATACCTGGAACACTTAGAGATGAAGCAAAGATCAGTAGCACATGTGCTCCATCTATTTTAATAGAACATCCAGCCAAACTTTCCATTTTAATGGAAGCTGGCAAGAGAAACTGAGTAACATATATAACATTGAAGTACTACATACCCATATTTAGATTAGTCTGGCTTCTAATTCAGAAACTGAATGAGTGATCGAAAGAAACGTATAAATGATGAAAATTAATAGCAAAAGAATAACATAATAGTTAATCTAAATGCTCTGAAATATGAAGATAATTAATAAACTAGAAGAGATTTTAACAATTGCAATTGGTGCATATTCAGGTTTATAAAAATCAAATCAAACGAGAGGTCAGGAAAAACACCTTTGAAATTAAACAGAATGAACCTGTCAAAATACGCAGACAAATTCAAGTGGTAAAAACTTAATTAAAAATTATCAATTTTGTGTATTCTAGTATTAATCTTCTGCTAGGTATGTAGTTTGCAGGTGTTATCTCCCATTGTAGGCTGCCTACTCATTTAAATTTACTGTTTCCTTTGTTGAACAAAAGCATTTTAACTTCACTATGTCAAATTTGTAAATTGTTTACCCTGTTTTCTGAGCAACCAGAGTCCTTATAAATGCCTATGTATTGTAATATACATCCAAGCTTTTTCTCTATCACCTTCAGAGACTCAGGTCTCATGTTGATATCCTTGATCTATTTCAAGTTGACTTGTGCCAAGCAAAAGATCAAATCTAGTTTCTTTCTTCTATATGTAGATATCCAGCTTTCCCAACATTTTTGAAGATGCTGTTTTTCTTCTAGTATGCATTTTGGGCCTCTGTCAAAACCATATGGTTATAGATGCATGGAGTTACTTTTGGGTTTTATATTTATTCCCTTGATATAGGGCCATTGAGATGACTCTGAAGATAAAGGCACCAAATATGTTAACCTAAGTTTCATCTCCAGAATCAACATGGTGGAAGGAAAGAACTGACTTGTACAAAGTTGATTTCTGACCCTCACATAGATAGTGGCACATATGCTGCATGTAAGAGCATGAATGTAGACATACAATATAACACAACACACACATATATGCACACACAGTACATGTATTTAGAATATGTAAAACTTTGTTCTATTGATTGTCGTATATGTTTTATACTAGTAGTACTGTTTTTAATAATATTGCTGTGTAATATAATTTGAGATCAGATATTTTTGGTGATAATACCAGTATTATTCTCTTTATGGAAATTTTTTTTTTACTGGTCTGGGCCCTTTGTGCTTCCATGTGGGTCTTTATTATGTTTTCTATTTGAGAATGTCATGGAGGATTTGTTTAGAATAATGTTGAAACCATAGATTATACTTGGTTGGGTAGACAATATTAATACTATGAATTCACCCAGTCCATGGTTATGAGTGTTTTTTTCTTTCATCTTTGAGTGCTTTCCTTGCTTTCTTTTTTCAGAATTTTAAAGTTTTCATTGTCCATGCCTTAAATTGTATGGGTTATAGTTATTCCAATTTATTTTGAGGCTATTGTGAATGGAACTGGTTCTGTGATTTCTTCCTCACTATATTTGTTGTAGGAAAGCTATTAATTATCAAATGTTAAATTTGTATCCTGGCACTTTGCTAAAAGTGTTTCTAAGGTCTTAAAGTCTTCTGGTGATGTTCCTTTGTCTATTATTTACAGGATTATGTAACTAAAAACAAAACAAAAACACCAAACAACAAGAACAAAAACAACAAAAAATAAATCCCAAATGCCCCCATCAAAATATAAATGGGCTATATAAATTAAAAGAGCTTTCAAAGAAGAATGTGTTCAATGTTCCTATTTATCAGAGAGATGAAAATAAAATTATTTCAGGGTTCTTTCTTTCTCACTCAATTAAGAAGGTTTTATCAAAACAAACAAACCAAACACACACACACACACACACACACACACACACACACACACACTGAAAAGATGCTAGAAGATGTAAGAAAAAACATAATTCATTTTTTTTCTAAAAATGCAAAACGTAGGTCTGCTTTATAACTAGCTCACTCTGCTTCAGGGCATTCATTTCAAGAAGATTATAGCTTATGATAGAGGGGATTGCACATAGTTGCACATATGTATTCATTACTTGCTTTTACACAATAGCTAGAAAATAGAATCAGCACCAGTATACAT
This sequence comes from Grammomys surdaster, assembly GCF_004785775.1. NCBI lineage: Eukaryota > Metazoa > Chordata > Mammalia > Rodentia > Muridae > Grammomys > Grammomys surdaster. Next base: position 664,040 of record NW_021604705.1, read on the forward strand.
CAGTTATTGAGTGAATAAAAAGAACATGTTGCATTTACATACTGGAGAATTCACACACTGGGGTACACAGGAGAAATGCATTCATTACCAGTTTACCTTTGTATTCTGTTAGCTACAGTTCTAAGCTGTCACGTAAGATGCATCCACTGCAACAATAGTAGTGGCATGTCTCTTTTGGCCATAATCAACTCAGTTGTCCCCTATTATATTTGAGGTTGGTGGTGGTGGTGGTGGTTTGGTTTGGTTTGATTTGGTTTGGTTTGGTTTGGTTTGGTTTGGTTTGGTTTGGTCTGGGGGTATTTATTGTTGTTTTATTTGTTGGTTTTTCCCATGAAGGAACTCATACATGGTACTGTGATGGTTAAAACTTTATAGCTTGGGAGGTCATAGACATAAGGGTCTGTTTTTCAAGGTGGAAACTTGCTATTTCTGATTTGATAACTTGAAATGGTAATAGATTGTCTTGTAAATATTTGTGTTTATATACATAGATATACATTGAGCACAGAAACTTCTCCTTACAGTGAAGAGGTGAATGCAAAGCCCCATGAATATTAAAGGTGTTGAGAGTATGACTGTTGAGTACTAGGTCCAAGAGGACATTTGTACCACTACATGTAAGGCTCACAGAACACTGAAAAAGATGGGACAGAAAGAATGTAGGAGCTAGATGGCAAGCATAAGGGCTTTGAAATACTGTCTTCTGGGTATGATGTAACCATTGCAATCATGAACTCTCAGTATCTATAGTTGCTTCTACTGAGCCTCTATAAGACAGAGACCAGGGACTATCAACAATCAACCATGAAATGGGACATGGATCATAGTGGCCCACTTCACCCTCGGGAGCTATTGACTATTGACAAATGCTAAGGGAGCAGGCCCAAGTATGTCCTAAGCTTTTACTCTCATTTTGCATGTGTTCTACTGTCTTTCTCTCTTTCGCATCTTTTGTCCCTCATAACCTCCTTTTGTTCCTAGTGTCTACAGCTCAAAGACAAATAAAAGTTAAGATCAAAGATAAACGATGATCCATGTAAGAGACAAAAATGGAAACATTTGTATTTCTGGATCTAAGATACCTACGTTTTTTATATATTATTTTTCCAGTTTGCCCCATGTTTCTCTAAATATTTCACAATTTTATTGTTTATTAGTGCTGAATAGGATTCCCAAAATGTTCAATTCTTTGTAGCTTCCTCCAACAAGTCCACATCTTCTCAGTGCCACTTCACATGGACCATGCATATTCAAACCACCACCCATCATTTCTGTGGACAGGCATTTAGACTACATGAATATTAACCAAGTCTGATTAGTGAATCTGAGCAGTTTGTCCTCCTAGGAAAGCAGCTGCCTGTGTTTCACAGGGCATAGAATTTCTGAGAGTGTTTTACTAACAAAGAGTGTTCTTTTTTCCCAACTCAAATCCTTCTCCTGTAGAGTTACCTTTTGATAATCTGGAAAGTAACAATCTTTTATCTTCACTATGGTCAAGGGCAGCCTTGCGCTTACATGTGAACCATCTTTATTCTTGATCTATGTAAATGAGTTTGCTATTTTTGTGGGCAGAATTGTAGATCTCCGTGCTTGCCACAAAAATCCATTTTTCAGGCACCTTAATTATCATTCAGTTTCTGGTGGTAGAATTCAACATTTATTTGCTTGGTGAAACACACATGCAAATTCTTTCATTCTCTGTGCAGCTTTGAATTTATCATCCCTTTAAAACTCACCCAGACTAACTCTTGGTAGATATAGCCAATTAAACCTTTAATTAAGAGTAATGGCATGGATGGAATGCCAACTATATTCCAGAGAATCTACAGAATATGGCACAGGTGCAGCATTTTCAGTCCATAAAATATCCCCATGAAAGATGCATTATTTCTGTTTTGGATCAGGCATTGCTAATACTTATTGAAGGTTTACAATAAACAAGGCACAATTTTATGTATACCATATATTAAATTATTTAAGCCATACTAACAGTTATGAAGTAGGTATGATATGTGTTAATTAAGGTCTTTTCAGCAAATATATGGGTAAAACTAAAATAATGCAGAGATTGTGACAAAAATAATGTCCATGAACTCAGATTAGGGTTTGGCAAGAGTGTTCATCGTGAATGCTAGAGGAATGAGAGGAAATATAACGACAGAGCCAGGGATGGTCCTGAGCATCCCTATGAGCTGAGCCATAGTAAAAGAACCAACATGCAGATGCTGCATGCAGAAAGGCTTAGAAAATACCAAACTAGAGAGGACAAAGAAATTTGGACCATTTCTCTTAATCACTTTGCAAGTGAGTTAAATATAACATTCTTCCATATATCCCATTGATCAAAACTTTAGCTCTGTTTGTAGTTATGGCTTCAAAAGGTGGAGAATTCAGAATCAATATTAAATTATGGATGGTCATGTACTTAAGAGACATTTCAGGACATGGAACACAAGAGGACAAAGAGGAGTTTTTGACATGCTATTTGTATTAGTCGGTTATTGGTTCTAAGCATATATAAGAAGACTGTCACTTAAAGATAAGGTTTGTTTAGCTTTACTTAATGATCTAAAGGTTTCAGTGGCCAAACAGGTCAGCTCACCTTGAAGTGTTCAAGAAGCAGAGGGATACAGACAGACCGAGAGAGGGAGGGAAGGAGTGAAGGAATGAGAAAGGAAGGAGGGGAGGGAAAGAGAGAGACTGCCTTTTATTTCATTAGTGTCTTCCTCCCATCGGACCACAGCATATAAGTTCAGGGTGGATTTTCTATATTCCTCAAAGAAAACACCTGCATAGTAAAATATATAGCAAACTAAATTGACCGGCTAGGCATCTCTCAACTCAGTTTGATTGACTATCAAAGTCAATAACCAAAGGACTCATTGAAGCAAACCAAATATATACTATGGAACAATTTGGCACTCATTTTCTAAATCAATTCCTGAGTTTATAAAAATATTTTTGAATATTTTGTTCTTTAGGGAAAATAAATATTTCATTTTAAAATGCACCTAACAAAAACTTTGAATCTAATGTTCTTTGAGAAAAAAAAGCAGCAGAAACATACTGAAATTTAATCCTGTCTACCAAACTATACTAGCTAAACAAAGAACATCTTTAATATTTGTCAGAGTTAATTGGCATATTAATTTTATTATCATGAGTGCTGAGTGTGCTGTTTTATACAACTATACAATACAAATAGTAGAGGTGTATTTAGGGATACTTTAGAAACTTGGTAGTTCTGTGCTAATATAAAGCCAAGTTTTCATTAAACTATGTTTTATGAAATTGATGGAAAAACCTGAAATATTACCTTTAAAAAAAATCAAACTTTTAGCACAATCCAACCCAAAGATCTGCTGGTTTGAAACTTAAAGAAAGATGGAAAGGAAATTATTTTGTGTCCTTGCTTTCCCTGATTAGAACATTGTGTTTGTATTGAAGCAGAGAAACATCATATGCACAGTAACAAAAAACAGTAGTCTTGAATCTAGACTTCACCACGTCTGGAAGCATTCAACAGCTCTAAGTGGCTTGACACATGCCAAGTGTACATGACTCTTGTACAGTTCCAAGGCTGTACTGAATGCATGGCATATGACATAGACAAACCTAGGCAGAAACCACCAAGGATTCATTAAGCACTTGATTTTTAAATAATTATTGCTCAACTTCTATCAAAATCTTTTTGTTTTTGCAACATATATTTTCAAATTTCCATTCAGTTATGCACCCCATACAGAGTTACAGCACGCTGTCAGTCTAGGTGAAGTTCTGTCAGCTATGCAACTTCAGGTCTACCTTCTGCCAAGCACAGTAAATAGAACTATCTTGAGATGGCACTCAGAGAGGCCACTAGCAACCTCTGTCTAATAAGAAACTTGGAACAGAATAAGGCGAGAAAAAAATCTCAATGAGCTTATGCTGTGGTGTGAGTCATTAGTAGTCTTTCTGAGCTGAAAAGAAAAAGCTATTTTTTTTTTAAAGAATGAAAAACATGACTGTATCGAAGGTCCAAAATCTATGTTGTGTGTGCTCAATCTCCAGCTCCACCCTGACTGTGACAGTGGCTATTTTGTCTTTGTTCCAATTTCTTCCTCTTTTGAGGGAGGATGATAACATCATTTTCTATCTCCTAACGTTGTTTTAAAGGGTAGAATTGCTCCTACCACATGCTAATTTTTAAACTGAAGAAATAACTTATGACTATAAGATATTTGTTCAAAGGAGAAATACTTTCATGTCAATAAGATATTCTAATACACTATTATTCCACATTTAACTGGTTTATTTTTTCTTATACTTGCTTCAGTAATGCTGTTTTCTTCCAAGCCTTCCAAAGGACAGGTCTCTACACCTCGATGTAAGCAGTCCTTCAAACAGATACTTTTGTGCCCTCCTCTTTTGAAATATTGTTAACTACTTTGCTCAGATCAATTGGATCCATGAGAATGAACTAGATAGGCTTAAAATTATTAAAACAAAATGCATATTTGTGATCCTTTAGGGGCACAAAAAAGTCTTCAAATTTATATAAAAACTCTAATTTCCTTTCACATGTTGTGGATACTTTACAGACACATATTATGCTGATAAGAAAAATCAGTGGTTTTATATGTATAAAATATTTCCTGAACACTGAAAAAATGTAGCATTTTATACAATTTTCAAAGTTGCCCTCACGTCAACAAGATTCACTCGTCTTGTCTGGGATATTTTGTAATTGGGTTTCTCAAGAATATATGATACATAGTAATGTAGTATAAAAGGATTTCAGACTTACCCATTCCCAAGTCCCTTCATAATCTCTTAAGGGAAATACACACACACACACACACGCACGCACACACACACGTGTATATGTATATGATATATATGTATATGTCCCTTGGCTGTGCATAGAAGACCTTACCCACTTCTTATTTCTTAATCGGATCTATTTCCTGGTCATCAATTTGATTTCCTAGCGGCTAGCTGCACTTGGTCATCTTTGAATAGCTTTATGTCCATAAATCGCTATTTCTAGTTTTTCAATTTTCCTCTTCATCCCTGTTGATAGTAACCCTTAAATATTTATGATATGTAGCTTGGGTGACAGGTGCCCTTTTCATTGTTACCAGCGAAGATTCCACGTAATGAGACTGGTAGCTCTTGCCATTTAAAATAAATAGTAATGAACAATCTTGACTAATAAGTAAAAGGAAACAGAAAGGGAGTAAAGAGAGGCAGAGACCAGGAGCCAGAGCCAGAACCAGACAAACAGAACAATAAACGAACAAAGGCAATGTGGAGAATGCTAACTTTCACTACTTGTGTATTTATTCTTTTAAAGTCCCTCACTCCCTGTGCAAAATGACTGAATGGATGAATAAATGAATGTTTCTTAATTATAGAAAGATAGCTAGATAATTAGAATCCCATAATGGCTTTGTCTGATAACTTAAATATACAACAGTGAATTCAATTTCATTTGAGGATAAGAAATCTAACATTTTTATATTATGGTCAGTATATATGTCTTAATAATAAGACAAGTAAACCACCTGTTACTTTCTATTTTATGTAATTTTCTTTAGATACTTGTAGGAAAAGCATAAATTAAAATGAGATTCTAATCAGGTGATTATTTTCTTGCAAGAAAAAAGGAAAAACTAAAAATTTAATCTCTTGCCTAGTTCAATTAAAACCTTTTTAAACACAATATAATTACCTTAAGGAATGGTATATCAAACAACTTTCTTAGGCAAACAAAAGCTTTTCTTAAAAAAAATAACTATCTACCTGTATTTTTTTTTATCAGAGTCCTTGATAACTGTGCCAGAGTTGCATTCTGTTGACCTTCATGTAGCAGGCATTCTAGGGAGCCCATGGGATCTGCTACAAAAGTAAGACACAGACTCTCTTATCTTGAAATTCGGGACTGAATGAAATATACAAGTGGTTAAATCAGAAACACTTTAGGGTGCAATTGTCACAAAACTTGAGTCTTTATCTGTGTTTATTAGAGCCCAATATTAGAAACAATAACTTATTGTACGTTCTCAAAAATCCAGAACTTCCTACATGGCTAGTATTTTCTAAGAACAAAATAAACATACTAGAGTAAAACAATTATGATCAACAGAATTTGAAAAGAAAATTATTTTTTGCCATGGTGAGAAACCACACTGAATTAAGCAATTGACTCATGCACATGTTTAAAGCACAGTGCTTAGAATTAGAATATTTTTAAATTAAAAATCCCTACTATATAGCAAGAGAGGTATGTTATTACAAATACTTGCTAGGGAAGAAAACAGTGGCTCTCAGACCACCAGAGAAGCTAACATTTTGGTAGGTGATCATTCCTTGAGACAAGGTTCCTCAGAAATCTCAATCTTGTGCTAAAAGTCTGGATGTTCCCGGAGAGCCATCAGTCCAAGATAAAAGACTGAAAAGATCAGTGAATAATGGTAGCATCAACAACAGCAATTGTGTAGATACACTGCAGCAAAAAGCAAGACTGACAACAAAACCAGAAGGTTTGCCTGAGACCCAGTGATAGAAGATGCTGCCTGTTATAGGGAAGGTGCTCAGGTTCCATCCATTCTTTCAGTAAATACCCTTACAAATCTGTTAAAGGTATGATTATTGGTGTTTATTAGTGAATAACCTAGATTAACAACCAGAGTTTTTGTCCAGTCCAAGGTAGAAGAGGCCTGTTGGAATCATTTAGGTTCCAGGTGTCAGACTTTGGAGCTTAGCACCAGTCTTTTGTTCATCAAGCTGGGCATTCAGTAATGACAGTAGCTAGAATATCTGTCACGTGGAGGGGACATGTTTTGGTCATATATATATATCCTCTGTCTCTGCTTCTATGGCCTTTAGAAATGGCTCAACTCTATGAGCACTGGAGTAAGATATTACAGAGGTTCCTATTTTATCTTCTCATTCACAGCACATCCTGAAAGAGGCTTGCCATGTAACATTTATATGAGACATGGCTTGGTATTTTTACAATGTCATGCTTTTGGTTTTAAACTGTTCCCTCTTCCACATTTTTGACAAACCAGGAAGGGATTAATTACTTATTAAAATTTAGTATATTTTACTCATACATGTAGAGGAAATGCCAATGATGCAGTTTTCCTTAGATGCAACTATTTTAACAGTCAACATGATCCTTCATGTAACTTTCTTAAATCTTCCGTTTGAAAAGGTTTCAATCAGTATGGTTCCCACAAGTCTTACTGAGCTGGGTCTTACTACAGCAAAAGTCCATGTTTGATCTATACACACACAAAAAAATCCTGTTTAATGTTTCACAATATTTCAGTATCTGTCAGCACAGGTTGAGATAAAAATTATCTCTCATATGTATATATATATATGTATATATATGTATATATATATATGTGTGTGTGTATGTATATATAAACACAATATATAGGTATACAAAATTTATATGTATATAAATGTTTTACAAATATATACACATATATATATATGTGTGTGTGTGTGTGTGTATGTGCTTGTTTTTGTGCATGTGTGTATGTGTGTGTGTTTGTGCATGTGTGTATATATGTGTGTGTAAAGCAGAGGTTAAGCAAGGTCCCCAGGGTGACATGACCTATAGGAAAGTCCTCATGGTACTGGCATCGATCCACTCACTGAACAGGGTAATGGGACCTCAGCTTTTATACTGTCTCCTTGCTTTCTGGCAGTGAGAAGACACTGCTTTTAATCACCATGTGGAGTCTACATGAAATGGTGATGCCTAATCATGGACAAAAGTCTCTGAAACTGTAAGCTAAAATAAAACTTTATATTTTATATATAGATGGTCTCAAGTATTTTGTTAAAGTTATAGAAAGATGATTAATTCATGTTTACTTTATGTGGTATTTAATAAAAAACTAATTCCTTACAAATGAGATCTAGTTTATTCAGGAAAAGGTATGTAATTATTCAAAGCTTTATAAGTGCTAGATAAGATACATGTTAATCTACATATATTACATTTGCAATATATACCATGTCACATACATATACATCATCATGAAGAATAAGGTCCATTATGAACAATCAGCCAGGAGCACACTATTTCTCATAACAATTATATTACAAGTCCTCTTTTTCACCTCATGCTTCTCTTCACCTCCCATCTCTGTGGCTTCTTGGATGTGTAAGAAGATGAAACATTGTCTTTTTTTATATTTTCTGAGCCATCGGCACTGGCTTGCAAATTTTGATTTAGTATTATACATTTAAGGCACTGACAATCATAAATATATTACACTTGTTACGATGCTTTGGATGTTAAAAGACACATGGGGAAAATGCATTTTAGAACTACAAAGCCTATCATTTCTTTCAAAGGTCATACTTGACATTATACTGAGGACATTTTGGCTACAGATGAAACAATCTAAAATCACCACATAGCAAAAGAATTATGACAAACTTCCCTTAGTGAACTTTACCCGTACCCCTTTATTTTCTACTTAATGACACAAACAATTTATCTTACTTTGGGAAAGTAAGAGACACTCTGTAATAAATATGGAACACTAAGAGTGACTACTTTTTGTATATAATTTATTTTACATGTTAATTTTTCTTCTTCTGTGTAATCCTGGTGTTCTGGAACTCACTGTGTAGACAAGACTTGCCTTGTTTGGCATCCTCTGCTTCTTGAGTATTAGAATTAAAGGTATGTGCTACCACTGCCTGGCTATTTCACATTAGCTTATTTCTCATCTTTAAAGTTTGTTATTAGTTAAAAAAAACATAGCAATAAAAACAAAAATAAAAACACAACAGAAGCAAAAAAAATCTAAAGAGTTACAATTTATTTAAAAAGTGGTTTTTAATTTGTAAGAAGTCAAAATATTTGTGAATATTTTCAAATCTTAAAACTAACATTGGCAAGAGCCCAGTGGTTTAAAATGCTGCCTTCAGAACATGACTTGGCTGCTGCACACATGCACACAAAGAAGGAAGCTGTGGTTGCCTACAAGAGAATGACAGAAGACCAACCTAGGCAGAATTCCAGCACAGAATGGAGAGTTGCTCCTGAAGCCACACCCCCAGCTGAGGAACAGTCAGCAGTTAGTGGCTGTGGGGAGAGGTAAGGGGCAAGAGTTATTTTTTAAATGTGTATTGCTACTTGTCTGTTCCTTATATTGCAGAGAACATGCATGTAAATGCAACACAGACTGGATTCAGCGGTTAAAAATTAAAGAATTAATTATACATTATCAAATGAGGTGGAAGAAGATGTGATTGAGGGTTCTAGAAAAGTTGGAAAGGGAAAGTTGGGGAGTAGATATGATCAAGATACATTGTATACACAACATGGCACTTTCAAATACTAAATAAAACATTAAAACTTACTTCTTTTGAGAAGAGGTGTAACTACATAGTCCTGACTGGACTAGAATTTAATTTTTTTTAGTACTCCTAAAATGATAATATGAAATAAATTCGACCAAAGAAGTGAAAGACATGTTTTATTTTTTTCCATGAAAAAAATTCTATTAGATTCTACAACAGGGAAGCCCATTGGTTTATTTATAGATCTTATCATTCTTTATATTTTATTTTACTAATGTTCTTTTTTCCTTCCCCCCCTTCCCTTCTCCCCCTTCTCCCTCTCACTCTGGTCCTGCTCGCTCTGGCCAAAGATTTATTTATTTTTTTCATATGTAAGTACACTGTAGCTGTCTTCAGATACTCAATAAATGGGCATCAGGTCTCATTACTGATGGTTGTGAGCCACCATGTGGTTGTTGGAATTTGAACTCAGGACCTCCAGAAGAACATTCAGGGCTCTTAACTGCTGAGCCATCTCTTTACTTTTACTTTCTTTATTTACATTTCAAATGTTATCCCCTTTCCTGGTTTACCCTTCAGAAACCCCCATCCTACCCACCCCCTGCTTCTATGAGGGTATTCCCCTAATCACCCAACCATTGCCACCTCCCTACCCTGGAATTCCCCAGGGACAAGAGCCTTCACAGGACCAAGGGTCTCTCCTCCCATTGATGTCCTACAAGGCCATCTTCTGCTACATATGTGGCTGGAGCCATGGGTCCCTCCATGTGTACTCTTTGTTTGGTGGTTTAATCCCTGGGAGCTCTGGGGCGTCTGGTTAGTTGATACTGTTGTTCTTCCTATGGGTTGCAAACCCCTTCAGCCCCTTCAGTCCTTTCTCTAACACCTCCCTTGGGGACTCCATGATCAGTCCAATTGTTGGCTGCGAGCATCCGCCTCTGTATCTGTCAGGCTCTGGCGGAGCCTCTCAGGAGACAGCTACAACAGGTTCCTGTTATCAAGCACATCTTGGCCTCCACAGTAGTGTCTGGGTTTGGTGACTGTATATGGGACGGATGTCCAGGTGGGGCAGTCTCTAGATCACCTTTCCTTCTGAGCTGGAATTTACTATGTAGACCAAGCTGTCCTCAGACTCCCAGAAATCTGCATTTCTATTTACTCAATTCTGGGATTAAAGATATGTATCACTATACCTGAAAAACAAGATCATGAACTATGCATAACCTTGGCTTACTTCTGCTGCTAGAGACTTTTTCTTATTTTTTTTTTTCTGAATAAAATAGGGAAGTTTGGACAACATGCTTAAAACAGTTGTAAAATGGTACTAGAGAGAAGATGCTAAAGAAGCCAATATGGAAACTTGGAAACCTAAGAGCCACACAGTGGTATGTTCCCTTTGCCCCATCAGAGCAGTGTCCAGAAAGGTAAGGTAGAAGATGAGACTTTAACTCCTGCTACCATTGTGTCCCTCTGCATATCTGTCATCCATTTCCTATCAAATTCTCATGAGAATTTTGACTAATATCCCATTGAGAATGGAACCCACATACTGAAAAAAAAAACTGCTCCACAATCAAGATATTGCAACTTCTTACTTTCAGAAATAACATAAATTAACTAGTGATTTAGGCCACTATTTGCTAGATTATAAATTTCTTGTAGAAAAACAGCAACCGTAGTTAATATATTTAGAATTCATGTTCTCCTAAAATCCCCTTAAGGCTTCTTGAGATTAAAATGTAGAAATGGTCTTAATTAGGGCTTTTACTGGAATAAAACACTATGCTACAAAAGGTTTTCTTTGGCTTATACTTTCATATTACTTTTCACAACGTTATTTAGGAAAGAAATTCATACAGGGCAAGAACCTGGAGGCAGGAGCTGATGCAGAGACTATGGAGGGGTTCTACTTACTGGCTTGTTCATCATAGATTGCTCAATTTGCTTTTTTTTTATAGAAACTGAGGACCACTAGCCCAGGGGTACCTCCACCCACATTTGACTGGACTCTCTTCCGTCAATCAGTAATGAAGTAAATGTCTTACAGCCAGAGCATATGGAGACCTTTTCCCGATTGTGGTTCCCTCCTTTCAGATGACTCTAGGTTGTTTCAAGTTGACATAAAACTAGTCACCACAGAGTTATTATGGTAGGGTCCACAGGATTGGAGAGCAGAGAAAGCTAGTTGTAACAGTTAATCTTCTGAGCATGGTATATACTCACTAATAAGTGTATATTAGCCAAGAAAAACCAGAATACCCAAGATATAGTCCACGGAACTCAAAAAGGTCAACAAGCTAAAGGGCCCAAGTGAGGATGTCTCAGTCCCACTTGGGAGAGAAGAAAATTAGAGAAGGTGGGGGTGAGAGAGGAACCTGATATGGTATTGGGTTAGGGAAAAGGACTGAAGCCCCGAGGGCCCACAGAGAGAGTGGAAACAAGAAACCTCAGGAGGTAGGAGGTTTGCAGGACCCTCCAAAATGTATCAGAGGCCTGGGAGGTGAGAGACTCTCTGGACACAAAGGGAGGGACTTTAGATGAAATGCTGACAGTAGAGAGGGGAACTTATAGAGCCCACCTCCAGCAGGAGGATGGCATCAAATGAGGAAGGGGGTTGCCATCACACAGTCAAAACTCTGACCCATAATTGTTCCTGTCTGAAAGAATTGCAGGGATGGAAATGGAGAGGAGCCTGAGGAAAGAAGGTCCATCGACAGGCCCAAAGTGGGATGCAGCTCAAGGGGAGGCCCTAAGGCCTGACACTATTATTAAGGCTACAGAGCACTCCCCAAAACGGACCTATCCTGGCTACCCTCCAAAAGAACCAACAAGCAGCTGAAAGAGTCAGATGCAGACATTTGCACCCAAGCAATGGACAGTAGCTGCTGACCCCTGTGGTTAAATAAGGGAAAGGCTGAAAGAAGCTGAGGAGGAGGGCAACCCTGTAGGAGGACCAGCAGTGTCAATTAATCTGGACGCCTGAGATCCCTCAAACACTGGCCACCAAAAGGCAGCATACATCAGCTGATATGAGGCCCCCCAACACATATACAGCAGAGGACTGCTGGGTCTGTGTTCAATCAGAGATGATGCAGCTAACCCTCAAGACACTGAAGGTCTGAGGGAGTTTAAAGATCAGGTGGGGTAGGGGGTGGGGATGGTGGATGAGGACATCCTCATGAAGACAGGGGTGGGGAGGAGGTATGAGATATGGAAAAGTCAAAGGGTTGACTGGAGGGGGGAGGAATAAAATCTGGAGTGTAAAAATTATATAAGTAATAATAATTAAAAAAAAACAGCTACTCTTCATTGCCAACATGAGATGGAAACACAATTTGAGCATGTCAGTGGTGGAATTTCTTTATGGTTTCACTAAAGTTGGAAGACTCACCCTAAATGTGGATGTAGCATTTCATGATCTGGGATCCCAGACTGAAGAAAGAGGGTACTAAGCCAGCATTCATAGCTTCCTGCTATGAATTTTGTTTTGGTTTAGTATGTAGTTGTAGCAACAAATGATAGCTAATGCACTAAGCAGAAAAAAAGATATCATAAGTTATTTTATTATTTTGTATTTTTATTATGTTATTATATACTTAATATTTTAAAATATATTTTCCTTTTTCTACTTAAAGTTGCTCCTATGAATAGACCTAATTTCTTAGGAAAGTCTCCTTCTTAGAAAACCATTGTACATGATCAGTATGATAACATACTTCATGTACTCTGCTTGGGTCCCCATAAATTAGATGGTACTAGGTTCAATAACTGCCAGTCTTAAAAATTTCGAACAATTTCTTTAGAGAACACGTCACACTCTGGGCTTTGTATGCTTTCATATTTGTTTAATAATTGTTCTGTAAACTGCAATATAGTTTTAGAAGAGCAAGAATCATACCTCATTTATTTATCTCTAGCTTCTCATACAATGGCATGTAGTAGGTTCATGATACATTTGTTGAGTGAATAAAAGCACGCATTATTAAGCAAAAACTGGAAGCTGGAATTTATGACTAGCTATTAAATTCAAGAATAAAAATATAGCTTTGGAATCACTGTGAAATGACTTGAAAAATTACTTGAGACCTTGCCTTACCTGGTATTCTAAACATTTATAGAATCATGGTGGCATAAGAAATGAAATTTTCCTGCTGAGTGACCATTGACATCTTTGAATATGCTTTTATAAATGTTCTAAGCATTTCAATAATATTTTCATTTCTATGTAGCTTCAAAATGTGTTAAGTAGTCTGCACTTATTGAAGAAAAGATGGTTACAGTGGCTAAATATATCTAGCTACAATGTTATGGACTTCAAAGGAATTAAAGAATTGCGGTGATATGAATACAGTAAGCACATTCATTGTTTGCTTTTTGTTTTTGCTTGCAGTACACATCTGAATACATGAGTCTGTCCTGTGAGCAATTGATTTTGGATCCATCATATGGATATTAAAATAAAAATAAATGGTAAAATAGCTATGGCCTTATTTGAAAATGGTATTTTTGATAAATTTCAGTAACAAGTAAATCGATTGCAGCTAGAATTGAAAAAATTTAAATGCAATTCTGCATTCTCCAGATTCTTCCTTAGATGTCACCATCTTTGGAGGAAATGAGGGTAGGAGCAGAGATAGGTACTATGGTAGAAAGGTGCTTCTTGGATTTTTACCCTGTCTTGTTCAGCTTGCTTTCTCATATAAGCCAGGATCACCTCTTGGGAGTAGCACCACTAAAGGTGGGCTGTGCTTTCCCACATCAATCATTATTCAAGGCATTGCCCAAAAGATTTGTCCACAGAGCAGACTTACAGAGGAAAGGCCTCAATGGAAAGTCTCTCTTCCCAATTGAGTGAGTTTTTATCACACTGACAAAAGCAAACCAGGACAAACAGCTTTTGTTTTATACAATCTTAAGAAATCTAAGCATTATAAAGAGCCTTGTCATAAAATTTATTAAGATACAGAAATATAGAATTTTCTAGGCTGGACAATGGTTAAGAAATAAAGGACACTCACATCCCTTCCACAGGAAGTGGGTAGGTTAGGTTGTCAGCACCCACATCAAACGTGTCACCACTGCCTGTAATTCTGGTTTCAGGAGATCATCAACATTTGGGCTCGAGATACATCTGCATGCATGTTGTGAGCGTAAACTCATGCACACACATACACACACACACACACACACACACACACACACAAACTTTTAAATGTAAATAAATGAATCTTTTTTCAAAAATGAAAAAATCTATTTTTAATAAAAATTAAAATTACAAAAACTCCAAGACCCTGAAATGTACCTAAAGACCTTCCTAATACCAGCTGATGAATGATGGTAAGTAAATAAGCTTTTCTGATATCTACATAAGAAAAACATGATGAGAACAATTTAAAATAATGAGATCCTTTCAGAGTCAAAACTAAACTTCCATGTCAATTAGAAGTTTAGATCTTTTGGGGGGCAAACAAAGACATATATTTGTACTAGATAGATTAAGAAATTCATATATATATATGTATACACACACACACACACACACACACACACCACACCTTAAGTTTCCTATTTACCTCAAAGAAGTTCAAAAATTAAAAACAACAAACTGACTCAGAATAGATTTTAAATTTGTCAGATTATTACATAACTTCCACTGACTGAGACTGGTGCAAATATAACACAATACTTTTATTTGGAAGGAGGAGACAGGAAGTACAAATGGCAGAGCCTCCTGATCACCTAGTTCTGCCTACATGAGACAAAGCTAGAGTCACCTTAGGTCTGTAGATGGAAGATGTGGAATATTGTTGAGACTGAGATACAGTTTCATGGAATTCACAAAATGTACACTATAAGGACAACATTTCATCTTTTCCTTGTCAAGTACTGTAGACGAACAGTAGGTTATATTTTTTGGCTGGTTCCTATTGACTAGTATCCTTAAGAGCCTTTTCTCAGATGCTTTCTGTCCATTTAGCTATCTTCTTTTTGGGGTAAGAACATGTTGAAATCCTGTCCATATTTTTGTTGTCATTGTGACTTCCTTTTCTTCAGTATTTTTTTTGCTGTAATGTTTCTGTATTCTAGGTCTTGGTTATCATTTTTAATTTTTTACACTGTAAATATTTTCTAAAACTGATTGACTTATTTTATTTATAATAATTCTTTCTTACTGACAAAGTACTCTAATTTTAACAACATCACTTCACACATAATACATTTTTGTGTTCTGATTAAAACCATCTGCTTATTCCCCTACAGAAGAGTTTGAATGACTACACAAATAGAAATAAATAAATATATATGTATGTTAATATATATATATATTTGTGTGTGTGTGTGTGTGTGTGTGTGCAATATATAGATATAGATCAAACTTATCAGTTAAGTTACTTTTATGGAATAGTATGGAATTGTATAAAAAGTGATAGTAGAAGAGCATATTTTTAGAATATGAGTTCCCTGGTGTCATTTACAACATGTGACTCAACATAGTTAATATACATCAATATATACCAGTATGTTTGAATCCTCAATGATTTATTTTAGTGAGAAAAGTTCACTAAATGCATGAAGACATTGAAGTTACAGAAAACAATCATTTTATTAAATGTTTTGTAAGCTATGATGGAGATTCCTATCTTCATTACTGCCAGACTCAAATAACAATATCATCACATGTGACTAGTTTATATTCCTACAATAACAAAAACACCATAAATCTGAATATTTCAACATAGTAAAATATATTTATTTTGTGCTGGTTCTACTTAGCAAAGTTACAAGGCATTGACCCATCATATGTCCAAAACAACAGACCAAAACAGAAACCAACATTTTCAATTAAAAAACAAACTGAAGATGCAAAAAAAAAAAATAAGTAGAGCTAAAACCGATATTACATATACATTTCTAAGATAGTTTTGTTAATTCAAACCTGTGGCACACAAAAGCTGAAGAAACATCAATAGAATTTAAAGAGCTTATGAAAATGATTTGATTTGCTGCAAACTTAACTGTAGTTTTAAATAAGCTTTCCTGTTTATGCCAAATGACTCAAACAGAACTCTTTATGTGTCATTTTCTTTAACTGCACTCTGTGTTGCTGGGTTTAAGAATACTTCCCATCAAGGCTGAGCCAATTTCAGAGGACTGCTGTTTAAAGGCTTTTCCTTCTTTCAGACACAAAGGGGTAACTGCCTGAGAAGTTTTTGTAGGAATTGGTTGAGTTTTCTTTGTCTTCTAAACAATGCTTTCGACTATGTGTGTTGGGATGCTTCAGTTCTTGGAGAAGGTACAGATGTTTCTGACATATCATGCTAATGCCTTCTCATGTTGCAGCTGACTAAGCACTACAAGGGTCTAAGCATGATATAGCAACATTGTGATGGAATGATTAGTAGGAACAAATCGTTGTTTTACAGAACAATTTGTTAGTTTTGCTTCAGTTTCAAACTTGATTTAGGAGAACATTAGCTAGTTACTATAGGTCATTGAACTCATTGCAATGCTGACTTTAACTTTTTTTAAACAAAGATTTATTTATTTATTTTCTCTATATGATTTTTATCAATAGATTTTTCAGTGTTTCATATTTAACTGAATAAAGTGTTGCTTTAACTTTTTATTGTATAGATTGTATTACATAACAAAGCTACAAATGAATGAAAGCATCACACACCAAAACTAAGCAAGACTAAAGTCTATAAAACTTAATAGAGTTAGGGCATTTGGATTGAAACACACATATCAAAAACTTAGAAGCTTACGACTACTTGTAAGAGAAAATATGTAGTATGTCTTTTGTGGCCTGGGTTATCTCACTCAGGATGATTGTTTCTAGCTCCATATATTTACCTGAAATTTTCATTTTTCACAACAGTTGAATGATATTCTACTGTATGAATGTATCTCATTTTACTTTATATTCATCAGTCAGTGGACATCTAGGCTGTTTCCAATGTTTGGGTGTTATGAATAGAGCAGCAATGAACATGTGAAAAAAAAAAGCTGTGATGCTTCACAGCATATTTTACACTTTCAGTGTCAAAAATATTTTATGGTAGAGTTATCTAGCATCAGCACCAAAATATCCATAGCAAATTAAATTTAGAAAAACAATTTATTTCCTTTCATATTTATTATCTTAAAAGGATCGAAATGTTTGATATCTTCTCTCAAAGGACACAAAGAAAACAAATTAGTTATATACTCAATGTTCTTAATTAGAAACTAACATTTCTCTAAGGATATGATCTTCAAGAAGCCAATATCTCCATTTCTGTAAGCATAGGGCAGAATAGGAATGACAGAGGCATCGTGAATCTTTATGCAGCTGGGCATTTCACTACTATGTGTCTATTTTCTTTTTACTCCTTTGCATGCATATAAACTCAATGTATTTGTCAGAAGAAGATCATCAGACACTAATTATTGAATGCAACTTCAAGACTGAGTACAAATTAACATGAATGGCAAGTTCTAAAGATAACTCTGCAATGACCATTGAGAAATATGATTAAAATACCATTATATATCCATATATCTACATGTATGTGCATATATGTATATATATGCGTATGTGTATGTATATATGTATATCTTCATGTATATGTACATACACATGTACATGCACATGCATATGCATATGTATATTTATATGATGTGTATGTGTATATGTATATGATCTATCTATCTATCTATCTATCTATCTATCTATCTATCTATCATGATTTTAGTTAACACTTTCTTGTTGATGATAAGATAGCATGCTGAATGAACTCATTTAGAGCAACGGGGTAACCAAATGCTGTATGAGTCATATGTACATATTGTTGTCTCTATATGTGTGTTTCTGTTGTAGTTTCATGGTAGTTATATTCAGAAGTATTGAATTTCCCTGAAAGAGTGGAACTTAATTATGATGGAACATGGTTGAAATCAGTGTTCCTGTATATGTATACCTCTCATAGAAATATGGGTCTGTATTTGTACATGTTTGGGTATAAATTATGTCATTGTGGCTATTCTAAATATATTACCTAGAAATAGCTTACATCAATTCCATTTTTCTAATAAATTTTAAAGCTATTTGGAGGTTATTTCAGTTGAAAGTTTAAATAGTTAATGAAACCTTAAACTTGGTTACAAAAATCATAAACAATTCATTGAAATTGTGTGTGTATATGCATGTGTGTGTGTTTGTGTGTGTGTACATGTGTGAATTTCTTCTCTTACTGACAGCTTTACTCCAAAACCATGGAAGAAGGGCAATTTTAGAGATGTAGTCCTTAAAATAAGTTTAAGATATTACAGTGCATATAGCTAACAGTTCTGCTTTTGGAAGAAAAGCGGTATGAGGGGATATACTGGCAAACATGTCTAACTTAATAATTTAAAATTTCAATTATTGTTATTCATACTACATAGTTCTGTGAAAATATTAGATAATTACCAGTTGTAGTTTTATATTTTAATTTTTGAAAGAATGAAATCTTGATAATTCAATATCAAACTTTTTATACAGAGAAATAGCCAGAGAAGAAATATTTATTTTACTATCTAAAGATTTAGTAAACTATTTTCTAAACTGGGACCATGGGCTTCTATCCTTATGTGACTTCTAGGAGAAGGGAGTTAATGTAATTATAAGCCTGATCAAAAGGCAAACCTCTTCTCATGTCAAATGAAACTCAATGAATTTGGAAACTGGGGATGAAGAAGAAAAGAAACTGTCAAAATAGTACTTCCTTGTTTTAGTTTCCATATTCAGCACAAAATGTGACTCTGAAAATTTCAGGCATACTTTCTAAATGTTAAGATATTAAACATATTTTTGGGCAATGTCCAGCCCATTTTGAAACCTATCCCATGGACAATCACCAATCCCTGACAATATTACTGATGCTATGTTTTACTTGTTGATAGAAGCCTACTGTGGCAGTCCTGTCAGAGGCTCTGCTCTACACAACAGCTGACTGAGACAGGTTCAGATATTCATAGCTAAGCATCAAATGGAGTTCTAAATGGAGTATTTATGGGAAAGATGGCAGGAGATGAAGGGGATGGCAACCCCACAGGAAGACCAACAGTATCATCTAACCTGGACCCCTGGGAGCTCGGAGACTGAGCAACAAACCAAAGAGCATAAATGAGTTGGACGGAGGCCCTAGGAGCAAATTTATTTCAGAGGGCTGCCCATGTCTGGCGTCACTGAGAGAGAATGCTTCTAATCCTGTTGAGATTTCATGCACCAGGGTGCAGGGAGATAGCATGGATGGTGGGAGCGATGCCCGCTCAGAAGCGAAGATTAGGGGGAAACTCTATGAGGGGGGGAATGGGAGGGAGCACAGTATTTATTTGGAATGGAAAGAAAGGAAGGAAGGAGGGAAAGAAGAAAGGAAGGATGGAAGGCAGGAAGGAAGGAAGAAAGGAAGGAAGGAAGGAAGGAAGGAAGGAAGGAAGGAAGGAAGGAAGGAAGGAAGGAAGGAGACATAGTTTTTAAAGTGCAAGTGTTTGTTTTAATGAGAGGTACATACCATTATACAGGGGAAAAAGTCATAGAACTTGCAGGAATTGGTTCTCATTCAGTTATGTTATTGCTAGATTTTGAACTCAGGTTTCAGTCTTGATCCATCTCACTTCCCTTCAGATATTAAATATATACTTTTAAGTGGGATGTGTCAGAGAGTGACCCTTCTGCTTTGTTTGTTCAGATATTTTGTTCTGTGTAGCCTAAAACTCAGAGATCTACCAACCTTGATCTTTTCAGTGCTGGAAATAAAGGTGTTTGCCACCAACACCTGGCTAGAGAAATAGATGAAACAACCAACCTAACCAACCAACCAACCAACAAACAAACAAACATCTCCTCAGCATCCTTCAATGGCATTGCTAATTTTTCTAAGTTCATGTAATAATCAGGGAAGTTTTAGGATCTTTTATTTTTTTATTCCTACCAGACTAAATTCAAGTAATCAGTATGAAGTATCAGATGATGGTATACATATCTCAAATATGTATTCAAGGAACAGGGGATTTATATAATTTTTTTTGCATGCACAACTTGGACAAACTTGCAAATAGAGCTAAAGATTTCCATTTTATATATGCGTTCCAAAACTCCATTCTTACTGAGGGGTGGGCAAATGGGGAGAACCATCATAGAGGCAGAGGGAAGGGGGGAGGAGATAGGGCTTTCTGGAGAGGAAACCAGGAAGGGGGATAACATTTGAAATGTAAATAAATAAAATAACCAATAAAAAATGAAGAAAAAGAGGAGCTTCTGTTTGTTTGATTGGTTTATATTCATTTGTTCAGTTAAATTATTTCTATTTTGGCTCATGTTTGTACCTGAAAATGCTTTTAACTCTCAATATCCCATTGTTATGTTGCCAGTACCTAGTACCACAGAGTTCTTCCTCACAGGCACCATACTTCCTTCAGTATGTTGATTCTTTTCTTTGTTTTTATTTGTCTTTAATTTTTTATTGGAAATTTTATTTATTTACATTTTAAATTTTATCTCCTTTCATGGTTTCACCTCTGGGAACCTCCATTCCCTCCTCCTTCCCCCTGCTCCTATGAAGGTGGTCACCCACCCATCCACACACTCCTGCCTTTCCACCCTGGCATTCCTCTACACTGGGGCATTGAGCCTTCACAGGGCCAAGGGCCTCTCCTCCTATTGATGTCCTACAAGGCCATCCTCTGCTACATATGTGGCTGGAGCCCTGGGTCCCTCCATGTGTACTTTTTTGTTGGTGGTTTAATCCCTGGGAGCTCTGGGGTACGGGAAGGTCTCGTTGGTTGATACTGTTGTTCTTCCTATGGGTTACAAACCCCTTCAACTTCTTCAGTACTTTCTCTAACTCCTCCACTGGGGAGCCTGTGCTTAGTCCAGTGGTTGACTGTGAGCATCTACCTCTGTATTTGTCAGACTTTGGCAGAGCCTCTCAGGAGATAGCTATATCAGGCTCCTGTCAGCAACCACTTCTTGGGATCTGCAATAATGTTTAGGTTTGGTATCTGTATATGGAATGGATTCCCAGGTGGGGCAGCCTTTGAATGGCCTTTCTTTCACAATCCTACTAAAGGTAAATGTACATGCACAGGGATTGGTAGTCTAACTATTCCTCCAGATGTTTGGGTGTCCAAGCAAAAGAGAGCAATTTCATGGCCTTTCATGCCTGTAGATTTGAGTTTAAAGTATGATTGAGTCAATGAGTAAAACATTCTCAAAGTAAAAATGAAAAATTATTAAAAATTAATGTTACATAGTTTTAGTAAACTATGGTAAAGCTACTGCAGCATCAATCTTTTATGGGAAATAGGTATAGAATACACTTTTGGTGTTATTATTATTGTGGGAATAGGATACATTTTCTCTGAATGTCATACAAAATTTTTTGTCCCTTTTTAAAAACTCAAATTTAGTTTTTTAGTACAGTACTATGTTGTTGTATCCTATTTTAATGGTGATTTCCCTCCAAATAAACTGTTTCTTCCTGATTTTTTGTATTTATTGTCATTACTCAGGTCACTCGCTGCTGTACTTACTAAACATTCCATTTAAATTTACCAAATGATCAAGTTGTTATGAAAATATGAGATACTATAAAGCATCCTCACTTGAGGGTTTTAATGCCTAATCGTGTAATACATGGGTCCAGTCTCCTTGAAAATGCTTCTGGCTAAACTGTGAGAGATTGCTATTACTGCCATGGGCCCAGCTCATAGAAATTTTAAGACTGCAGTTTGTCCATTTTTGTACATCTACCTCTGAAATACTCATGACCTTTACGTAGGACAAATTGATAGCACTTACATATTCTACTGCTTTCATTTATAAGTATCTGGAGAAAAGTGAGTATCTTATGTAGTCACTGGAAATTTTAAATTTAACATTGAGATTTTAGCTATGTCTTTACTTGATAATCACTTTTCATTAATATTCAGATTTCCTTATAGTGGATGGCCTTCAAAGAGGTTGCCAAGCAGACACCATGTTGGCACCTATGTGAGATTTCCAAAATAAAGTAACCCATGAGCACCATAGTGTCACTGACATGCTCACATACAGCATATCATATTATTTTGCCAAGATCTAGGCTTTAGAATTTTTCTTATGGCAACCTCATGATTGTAGGATAGCTTTATTTTGATTTTTCCTAAATTGAAAAATTATCATTTTCTTTTTACATGTAATGACAGCCACTTTTAGAAAGAAAGCACAACTCTCTAGAGAATTCAGCATTCATTATTATTTTTTGACTATACTAAATAGTTTGGTAAACTTTTTAAAGCAAATATTGTTTGTCTTATCAATATTTTATTTGCAGAGGGACTATTAATCTTTTTCCATATTTTAATGACAAGAGTTAAAAATAATAAAACTGATTTTAGTTGGTGTGGTGCTACACACCTGTAAGCCCAGTACTATGGAGAAAAAGGCATAGGAAAAGGAAATTAAAGTCCACTGTGAGCTACACAGTGAGACCCTGTCCAATAGTGAGATCCTGTCCAAAAATTAAGAGATAAATAAATATATAAAAGTAAAATAAGTGGATATTTTGACTAGTGTTAAAATAATTAGTCTGTCAGTATGCATTGTCCAAACCTAGTTAAAGTGCTGGAGAGAAGGTTCCAGAGAATGAGAGTGTCTAATGTTCTTGCAATGAACACAATTTCATTTCTCAGCCCTGTTGGAGCAACTGATAAATGGCTGTAATTTCAGGTGCAGGCTTTAAAACTACTCTTCTGGCCTTGTGGACTCCTCTACACATGGTATGCAAATACTCACACTGACAGAAAGATAGATAGTCCTATAGACACACACACACACACACACACACACACACACACACACATTAAGTCTTTAAAAATACAATTAGAATTTTTATCAGATAAAGAGTAGAGTTTGATTTTAACTAATGAATTTAACATAGTAAAAATAGGTTTTGCTTCTGTTCAAGGGAAATCGTTTTTGGAAGTGGCATGTGAAGCAGCTGAATCCTGTATATTGTATTGGTGTTTGTTTTCT
Organism: Grammomys surdaster; assembly: GCF_004785775.1. Lineage (NCBI taxonomy): Eukaryota > Metazoa > Chordata > Mammalia > Rodentia > Muridae > Grammomys > Grammomys surdaster. The sequence goes on from NW_021604705.1 coordinate 687,399, forward strand.
GAAGTCTAAGATAATGAACTGAGAGTGGGAACAAAATGTTGAAATAAATGAGAGTCTGCTTGTCCTTAAGCGAATTACATTTAAAAGCAATTCAAGAATACAGGAGGGTACTGTATATTTATTAATAGTGCTACCCTATAAAATATTTACCAGCTCTACTCTTTATCTTAAAATAAGAATAACTAATAATATCTGTCTATAACATACTTCCTTGATTTAGAGAAGATATTCTGGTTGTGTTTACAATATAATAATACGCAAAACAGAAGATCTTTCATTTTGTAGCTTTTGAGTAAGTGCATTTTCATTATACATTCTGGTTTATAAGTGTCATTTGAATACATACCATACAACACAGTTTTAGTTCTGAATATATCCTCTAATGACTTAAGACACAAGTGAGAGCAGGTTAACTGGAGAATTTTTAGTGTGTGCAATCTTGAGGTACATTTTATAAATTTACATATTTAAATATAGAATACTAAGTACTTTAGGGCTAAGGTTAGAGATTACAGGGATAAACTTCTTGGCACCTAAAGGTTTTAGATGACAAATATAATGTTGATCTATTATAATCTATCAAGTGTGGTGTATATATTCAAAAATATTGTTCATTTCAAGATAACTTATTTTCATCAAATGCAGTTTTCTAAGCATTTGGAAATTCATATAGTTTTTAAACAACCAAAAATGTGTGTTTTTTTAGGTAAGGCAAAGAATTCTTATGAAGTTATCATAGCAAAGGCAAAAACTGCCAACCCTTTCTCAATAGAAGTGAACCCCATTTTAGTGTTACTAATATTCGTGATCTTACAATGTAGTGAATCTGTATACAAAGGCAAATTAGAATTGCTCCAAAGAAAGTTTAATTGAGACTGAATTTTAGACCAGTTATGTTGAGAAGTATTATATTCCAAGGGAGTTACATAAGCCCAAAGAAACAGTGAATGGCATTTGAGAGCCTGATCTTAAAATGACTTCCCATAAATAGAACTACTTCCTCTAAGCATTAAGCCTATCCTGAAGTCGCCTGCCAACAGTCTCCTGGATCATGAATGCTATTGACACATTTTTGGATAACTGATCTATACATGATGTGCTGTGTGAATCTCTTAAACTAAAGATATTGTGAATAAGGCAAAACCAGTAATCACATGTATTAAGATTCTGATTCCCCAATATCAAGGCTGCACCAAATCTTTTGGATCTCTTGAGAGCCAAGGTGGTCCTATGCGAAGCCTCTGTAAACCATTCTGACTGAGAAGTGCAATCTCCCTTGAGAAAAATGTTGCTGCATCACAGGTGAGACCCAGCCCAGAGTATACCTGACACTGGATGTCTCCTTAGATGCTGCACGCAGAGTGAGCATCATCCTGTCATCCAGCTGCAGCCGATTAAGAGCTTCTAGGATCTCCTCTGCTCCATCGGTTGAAGTTGGCGTTCCTTTGATAACTGACCACACCTCCTTTTCTTGGAGCAACAGACCTGTGGAACAGTCACTACAGGGATGGAGAGAGAGGGGGCAGTATACATGTTATACCTGTAACAGTGTGACTGGAAGCACACCAGAGGTCTGTTGTTACAGGCCAAGAAAAGAGACAAAAATATTAAGGGAATCTTTGTTCTTTAAGTGGAAAGTCACTCGTGCTACATTAAGAAAACCAGAGGGAAGAGTTGGACATTATTTTTTCATCTGATTTAGATAGCTGAGGTAGAAGTTACCATTTTAATTATGTATCTGAGATAGGTAATAACATCTTATCTTTGGAAAAGTAATTGGTTTAAGTAGGTAACATTATTTTTATCAATCAAGGATCAAAGAATGGTTATTAATGTAGCTGCTTTGACCTGGGAGAGGTAGGTCCAATATAAATTTTTGAAGCTTAAAAGAATTTTTAAACAAATTGAAAAAAATTACCAATCTTGGGCTAAAAAGCAGGAACATTGTTCCAGGTGTTACTGTTTTTCAGGAAGAAGAAGGACTTAAACAATTTTTATTTAAAAAAAAAACATAAACATTTTAAGTTTTGGGTGTGCTGTGTTGTTCCAAGCTGTCAGCAGCAATATTCCACCCACTATTTTCTTCCTGGCAGGTTCTTGATGCTGAAATATCATCAGTGCCTGGGAAAGGGGAGGGGGATGGGCTTGCCCTTCTGCTACCAGCTGCTTGCTCCAGCCCCTGCTTGTCTGTGCCTACAGGTCCCATTTCCCTGCTTGTGCTACCCCTTGGCTTTGTGTCACCACAGCTTGGTGGATGGCAGTAGGAGAGGTGTCACCCTCTGCAAATCCTGGAAAGTAGAACAGGAAGAGGCAGAGGTCCCTGGTGGCTCTTTGCCTTAGGTCCCTCTTTTTGGAATGAGGGAAGCTTCCGGAAAGCCTCTGCCATTGCAGGCCCTAGCAGCAGCGAGGGTGTAAAGTGAGCACAAAGGAAGACAAAATATTTCCAGAACACATTGCAGGCCTAAGCAGGTCTGTGAAGTTAATTATCTTAACAATATATCTGCCACATCTTCATTAGAAACTATTTTTGTGACAACATCCATTAAACGAGCCACAGAATCAGTACAAACTTTTTTCTGCCCTGGCGTATACCCGCCAAAGCCAAAGTTTGTGACTCGGAAGAGAGGATAACTTCCTCCAGGCAATATTAGCAAGGTTTGAGATAACTAACAAATTTTCTTTTGATGTTCTTAATTGTGTCTTAGGGTCTAAAAATGCCCTTTCCAGCCAATGCCTGAAATATCACCTCCCTAGTTTCTTCTCTTTTGAAGGATAATTCTTTTCTGACCTCTTCCTCAGAGTGCAAAGGTGGTCTCTTGATTCAGTTTCACTTTCAGGAATGTCAGGATTTGTCAGCATGGGGTCTGGGGTCTGATGGTGGTGGTCTTAGAAAAGGCATAGTTTTCCCCAAACAAATCAAATCTGAGCAAGTTGACTTTATTGAAGTCAGTTTGACCAAGAACAAGCTAGAGTGAGGCAGATTATCAATGGTTTCTATCTTTAAGGCTTAATTGTGCTTTACAAACAAAAGCATGCTCTGACATTTCTTGCTCTCCCTGATCTGTACCTACTTGTACACCAATGACTCTTCATCAGGGAACTATAGACTCACACTCTGTATGAACTCAAAGAAACGTTGTAAAAGCTTTGTATCCATCTTGACACCTTTTTTTTTTTTTTACTAATAGTTTGTTTCAAAATGTTAATATACATGTCTCTGCTTTTTGAATTTGCTTGACCCATTTTTATTTACCAATTTTCACTTCTTTATCCAGTTCTATCTTACCTGGGGGTGGGAGGTGTCACGACATCCGAAGTCAAATTTATCTCAAACTGAATTTGCCCAATATTTTTACCTCCCTTGTCTCAATCCCTGTTTTCGCTTCTCCTACCTAAGATCAAGCCTCAGCTTTGTTGGGGGTCCTGAGAGAAGAAGTGTCTGGGAATGGATAAACAAGCAACTTAAATTCAAATCTTAGGTGACACAATGGTGGTCTATGTTCTGCTTGAGATGGATCCCTAGTGAGCTCTCTGTAGATGGCTCTTGACTCAGTAGTCTGCTCCAGCTCTCTAAGTAATTCTTGGAATTTCCAACCAAGTTCAAAAATCCTATTAGAAAAAAAAAAATTCTAGAAAAGCTGCATTTGCTCTCCATGGATTTTTCTGTACAAAGTAAGAAATCCTACTAGAAAAAAAAATACTTGAAGATCTGTGTTGGCTCTCCAGAGATCTCCAGACAACTCATCTCTCAATAGAAAAATGTCTAAAAAAAGAAGCCCTCTTGCTGTCTGCTAGCTCATCTTATGCAGACCAAACGTCCAGTATTTATTTACACATTAATTCAGTCATTTACTCTAAGTTCTTTCTTGAGGATCCTATGAATAAGCATGCCATGATCTTAGCCTCTTGACTCTTAGGAAAAGGACAGCAAGTCCATTTTTGTTTGTTTGTTTCTTTGTTTTTGTGTGTGTTTGTTTTTATTTGTTAACATTGTGAAATAATTCAGAGATCTGCCTTCCTTTGTATTCTTACCTGTGTGGGACTATGCCCTGTGGTCACCACTCCCTAAATCTCTTTATCTTCTCCATTCTCAGTATCGCACTACAACCTGGCTCCTAGTGCAGCTGTTTCTGTTCCTTTAGATCTGTGAAGCTCCTTATACAATTCATGCTGCTTTCTTATATTTTGCATAGTTCAAAAACTATATAATTTTGAAATCATGTTTTCTGAGTTCTGTACCACAACTTTAAGGACTGCCTGAAGGTCACAGCATTCTACCATTTTGCTGAGATATTAGGCATACCCTTACATCCTGGACTCATGCTGTCTCTGATTATCATGGAGTCATTAACCTTGGCTGAAAGGACATTCCTTGAATGAGAAGCACGAAAATATATACATTATTATACAAACAAGCCTTATATCTGCAGCAACCATCAACACTCTCAGAGGCTCACGCCATGCTAGCTCTGTTACAAGTGCAGGAACCATTTCATTCCATCCCCTCCATGGCCAGGCTGGACTTAGCAGGTGATAACTATACTTACCCATGAGTATGAAGATAAATACTTAGACTGTAGCTAGAGATTATGCTAGTTTAGTAATGCAGTGGTTTGTAGGTTCTCTTCCAGAATCCATGACTTCACTAGTCCTGGGTAGTTGACTGTTCCCAGTACCAGTTGTTGATCAGGTCTTAAGTTCTGCATTTGGGTACTGTCAAGGTATGCATGATACTCCCGCACTCTTAGAGTGATCACTTTTTCAGTTTTTTATTTAGTAGAGCACATTATCTCATTAGATGGTGCTATTCACAGCTAAGGTGGTTATTACCATCTCATTTAATCCATAGGATCCCTCAAACATTTCTAGAAGTTTGTTCCTTAGGTGATTCTAGATCTTGTCAAGTTGACTATATTAATTGCCACTACTCTATTTCGTGCCAATATGGCACCCAAATGCATGGTTTTAAAACTATACGTTCTCTCCTCTAGTTTCTGTAGGATCGTGATTATCCTATAATTCAAAAAACATTCAGTCCAACTTCCCAAATCACAATAATATTTAACAATTCTAGCAAGATTTCAAAAATTTATCTAAGATGCATGAAAATTCTTTAACTGTCAGATCCTGTAACATGAAAAAAATAAAACAAGAACAATAACAACAAAAACGAGTCACATACTACAATATAATGGTACAAAATAAACATTCTCAGTCCTAAAGGAATGTATTGATACATCAAGGATACAAAGCTGGACAAAATCCCAACATGGAAAACCCCAAGCCATATAGGTTTATGTGTATCAACTCAGGCCTCTAATGGGTATTCTGGACTCTGTAATGCCTCAGTAGCCTAGCCATCTCTACTCTGACACCTGCAGTTCACATCACCCATGTGGCTGGTTCTACTCCATGCCTGCGGCTTTTCTTCACTGGTGTACCTTGGGCCTGCCAAATCTGACATGATGTCTAGTAGTAGTAGTCTCTGTTTTTTAACTTAGATTTTGTCACAGATTCATATAGTAGCATCACAGGCATTTAATGAGCTGTGCAGAACACTCAATGAGTTGCTGCAGATGTAAGGCTCGTTGATATAATAATGTACATATTTTTGTGTTCCTTATTCAACACGTGCAGGGACTTCAAATAGGCTACATATTGTCTGCCATCAGTGGCTCTCTGAATTTGTAGAGAATGAATATGTAATTCTCTTAAACTCTCATTTTTTATGGCTACTAACCCAGTACTATGAGGAGAAAAATGCCAAGTTCTGCCAACATGGCATGAAGCCAGGTTACCTCACAACACATATGTAGCTCTTCTTGAAATCCTTCATAGCGGAAGTGGCACAGTTACTACCCCAGGTAGCTATTTTTTGAATGCGGAATACCATTTGTGAAGTTCCCAAGTCAGATTTCTTCTTTTGTATAAATTTATGTCTATGACTTGGAGCCTTTCATGAGAAGAATCTTGATTTCATTGAACCTTTCTTATTGTTTCAGTGAAGAGTATGAGATTTCTCTTTAAGAATTACAGATGTTTTACATCTGCACTCTGTTTGTTTATGATTTTAAGCTTACTCATACATTTTAACTCACAAAAATCCTCATTTTTCTTTGTCTCCTAATGAATACCTGGATAAAGAGCATCAAGAGAAGTAGCCACAGACTAAACACTATTCTTAGGATTTATTATTTCTTTATTTTTAAATTTAGCTGTACTCAAAGTCTCAAGATGTAGGTAGAATATACAAGATTCATACTCCACTTCCTCATACTGTCTTTAGTTTACTCAGACATGTCCAAAGCTGGATGTCTACTGTCTGTGTTTCTATCTTGTCTTCCCCTCCTGCAAGAATGACATATTAAGCTCGATCTCAGCATTCTAGAAGATGCTGCCATCTTATTCTGTAACACCTCAGCAATTCTAAATGTTGGATGCAATACAAAGATGCAGAATGTTATTTAAAACCTATATAAAGGAAGCTTTAGAGAGAACATTCTGGGATAACACTGCATTCTCCCCACTCCACCCCTGTGTGTGTGTGTGTGTGTGTGTTTATGTGTGTGTGTTTATATGTGTGTTTGTATGCATGGGGGGTGGTTATTTTCATCACATTTATTCCAGAGATGCCCTCAAAGTATTCCTAGAGGTTTTTCCCTTTGATGATTCTAGATCTTGTCTAGTTGACTGTCACTTCTCTATTTGTTGTCAACATGGAACCCAAACACATGAATTTATACAACCGAATTTCCAAATGCCTCCACATTCCTTCCATAAATTAGTTCTAAAAGCCAAAAAACCATGTGGTCAATTACAATAACAAGGCCTACTTTTCAGTGTCATTTTCCTTAGTACATGCTCTGTTATTATGGTATAAAACATTGGTGAAGACAGCTTCTGAAAGGATGGGCATGTTTTGGTTGACAGGTTGCCTTACAGTCTGTTACACCTAGGAAGTGATAGCAGGAGGTACTTGATACCTGGTCAACTGTATCTGTGGTCAGTAATCAGAGCATGATGAAAGTCCATGTTCAGTTTACTTCTCCATTTTATTCAGTCAAGGACTCAGGGTCATGAAATGGTACTGTCCACAATTAAGGTGTGGCTTCCCAACTTCATTAACCTAATATAGATACTCCCTCTTAGTTGTTGCTAAAGATTATTATGATCTGGATAATTCTTTATGTGACTATCTAGAAACTTGTTTCCTAGGAGAGTCTAAATTCTGTCAAGTTGACAATGCTAACCATTACTGTATTTTCATAATTTTTATATTTGCTTCTAATTATGAATTATATGTTATTCTAATTATATCTACTTCAGGTAGCAAAGATACAGGTACATTCTTTGCCAAGGAAATATTCTTAATTTCCCTTAAATTTTCATTTAAATAAATTTTATCATAATTAGTGACATTATAAATATCTGTTATATGTATGTACAAGTTCCTTCAATTCTATACTTTGCAACAGATTTTTGTTAGTTCATTTTGTTAAAGCAACCAGACAGTGAGCAAAATGATTGTTTACTCTTAATTCCAATGTACATGTTGAGATTTGACATCTTTGCTTGTTAATTGTACATTGAATTAATTTTAAAGCTTCTTGGTGATGTTTTAAAATACTTATGTCACTTTTTGAAATATATCATTTCTAGAGTTTGAATGGTAGAGAATGAAATTGTTTCATATAGCATTTAATTCTATGACTTTCTTTTTAGGAAATCCTGAAGTTCTTTTACAACCCTTCAGTTTTGCATGTGCATGGTAATGATTAAGAGAAGAGGTGGCCATATTCAAAACAAATGCTTCAAAAAGAGAAGCACACACACACACACACACACACACACACACACACACTCGAGGCAAACACAGGAGTAAGATGAGGAGAATGCAGTGTTATCCTAGTATATTCTTTCTTAAGCTTCCTTAGCACAGGTTTTAAATAACATTCTGCATCTTTCATATGCATTCAACATTTAGAAATGCTGGGATGTTACAAAATCCGATGACAGCACCTTCTAGCTCTTCACACCCAGTGCTTCTGGGAGACAGGTTTGAATTATTATTGACTGGTATGAAACAAATCTTCAGAATAAAATTGAATTGATTTGGTCTGTGCTTTCAAAAAAGAGTATTTGTCAAAGGAAATGTGACACTTCTCCCATTCCCAGAGGTGGCAGGTTACTGCTGGTTATCTTTTTTAAAAAATGAAACTTAGAGCTTTAAAATTATTACATTATTACTACTACAGTATTTTGAGAGATATTCATTTTCTCCTCCATTTTTGACTTTCCCTATACCCTGGCATTTAAATATAATGTGAGTGAACAGAGTTGGACTCATGTATATTGAACAGAAGCCTCTTCTGAACATACAATTGTACATTAATTGCAGCATTAAAATGAAAATGTAATTAAAACAGTTTCTTAAGAACTTAGATCACCCTTTTAGTACAAGCAAAGATAAATGAATGAATGACAAGAATCTGCACCTCTGAATTCCCATGAGTCCTTAACTAGCAGAAACCAAATGGATCCTGTGTTTTCTTGAGCTGACAATTTAAATTCTAATTCTGACTACTCATCTTAAAAGAAACAGGAGGCACCCAGCTAAAGCGCAGCATATAATTGGACCTAAGTCACACTTTCTGCTTGTAATGCTGTCCCTTAAGTCAAATGGTTTAAACTGGGAGTAAAGTCATGATTTTTAGCTTCCTTCATTGAGGATTATAGTTTTTGGTATAGAAATTGTAATATTTCCTAGTGTTATATATAGTTTAATTATGTTTAAAATGCGCTTATTGGCAATAATTTGTAAAATAATAGTAAAAGGTCTGAAGGTAAAAATAGAATAGCAAAAATCAAATCAAGCAACAATAAGTTGGATAATGTTGGAGTAAATTAAAAAGTCATAAGACAGGTCTAGAAAATATATACAAGAAAATAATGTTAAAATGGACCTGTGGACCATTTGGCTGGAGGGTCTGGAAGATGCTCAATCTTAGCAATTAATGTGACTAATATTATATGTGATACACTGGAGCATGGAGTGACAATTCCTATCAACAAGGATCCTCACACTTCAGTTTTAATCCATTCTGACTGCCATATGCTTAGAGGAGGATTGTGGTGAAAGGAGCTTCCAGACCACTCACAAGAATCCAGGAATGGGGTCAAATTGTACAGCAAAGAGTGAGAAAGTATGTCAAACTAGGTCAAGTGAAGATGGATGGGGAAATAAAATAATGAATATAAGAGAGAGGAGAGAAAGGAGGAGTTGGAGCGGGAATGGAGAGAATTAACAACCAGGATAGCACATATTTTATACTTCAAATAGGAGATCTGCGTGCATTAATCATAGGTTTGTGTTACATTTGTCTTTTCTTGAATAAACAGTGAATGTACCTTATGTCAAAAGAATATTCTTTCCCTCTATAGGATTTTTAATTACTGAGAAGGACAAATCGAGGTGGGTGACCTTCAAAGAAATTTCCTAAGTGTAGAATGTTGTTTGAGAGTTCACTCTAGAATTAATTACATATTATTAATTTGTTCCTAGTAGTAGGAACATTCTTGTTTAAGATTCATGGAAATCATGAGAAGTAGTTTTTAGAGCTCTCAGTAGTGACAGAGACTACTATTTAAAGAAAAGGCAGAAGGAAGAGTTGTGGAGACCTTAATATTAAAGATAAGTACCAGCCACATAGAATAAATGGTTCCTTAACCTTAGCCAAACAGAATCTGGGGACTTTTTAAAGTATTTCTTTTATTCTTTGAGATTATAATTGCACCATTATTTTCCTTATTTGTTGTCTTTCCTCCAAGCTCCCATATCCCTCTCCTTGTTTTCTTTTAAATACATAACCTCTTATCAAATTGTTTTACACACACACACACACACACACACACACACACACACACACACACACTCTCACAGAATCAACCAGCTCAGTCTGTGTAGTGTTACTTATATGTAACTGAGCAACTGCTCTTCCCCAAGTAAAACTATTTCTCCTGCTCTCAGCATTCCTTAGCTGTTTGTAGCATTTTTTGGTTGGGCCAAGGCTTCGTGAGTTTTCTTCATCCATGTTAGTTTGTCTACTGGTGTCATTCTTGTTCAGATTATGTTTAGACAAGCTAGGAATTTAACAACTTTCAAATGACTAGTACTGAGAATGATTTCACTTCAATCTATGTGATGTCACAGGACACTAAATATCAGTGATTAACTAAAAAGAAAAAATCATAGTTAATGTTATTGGATATTTTGAGACTTTTCTATTTCTGTAATCTTATAGTTATATTTTTATCTTAAAAATGTATCTATGGTCATGGTGATTGTTCATGAAATTCCTGAGTCTCCTCTCCAATTCTTGCTGTCATACTATGAATATATATATAGCTATTGAACACTATCACACCCAATAATAATCTATAAATATCTGTCTGTATACTCATAGGTAAGTGTAGCATTCACCCATCATCAAGCAATCTTTTCTTTGCAAGTGATGGATATCACTATAGAAAAACACAACCAATCAAAATGTAGAGTTATACAGCTCAGACCCACAATAAAACTTGCCTATACCAAAGCTCAGGAAACATTGTGGAAGAAGGTTATATAAAGATTTTAAGATTAAAAAGTTGAGGGACTTTGCTATCAGGTTGTATCTTTTAGTAACATCAGAAGCAATACAGAAGTCTTACCAACATGAACTCAACCCATTGGAGAGCTGAGCAACGACACCAACAATCATGTTGAGAAGCCCATGAAGCTTCAACACTGTACAAAAAACTTGACATGCAATTGAGTAAAGATTGAAGCTGTAGAGGTTACTGGACCCAAGGAACAGCATACCAATTACTTGTCCAGTGTCAAATGATTAGCCATGAATAATACATGCAAGTAGCCATTTTTAAACTCAACAGGCTGTATTTGGGAAAATATGTGTATTTTCAAATATATATTTGCATGTAATAACAATGAGTAAATGAGGCCAATAATTTGTAGGAGAGTGGGAGGGGTATGTGGAAGTGGTAAGAGGGACAAACAAGAAAAAAACTGTAACTAAAATGCAAGCTTAAAAAAATCAGACAAGGGAGCAAAGACTAAAAAAATGGCCAACCAACAACTGGCCCAACTTAAAACCCATCCTATGGGCAAGCCTCAATTTTTGACATTATTAATGACACTCTGTAATGCTTGCAGATAGGAGCCTAGCATAACTGTCCTCTGAGAGGCTCTATCCAGCAGCTAACTGAGACAAACACCCATAGCCAAACACTGGACAGAAGTCAGGAGACTCTTACAGAAGAGTTGAGGGAAGGATTGAAGGCCCTGAAGGGGATCAGAACTCCACAGGAAGACCAACAGAATCAAATAACCTGGACCTTTGGGAGCTCTCAGAAACTGAGCCACCAACCAAAGAACACACATGGACTGGAACAAGGCCCCTGGCACATATGTATCAAATGTGCAGCTCACTCTTCCTGTGAGCCCCCCAACAATTAGAGTAGAGACTCTTTCCTGAAGTTGTAGCCTAACTGTGGTATCCATTGCCCAGCAGGATTGTCTTGTGTGGCCTCAGTGGGAGAGGATGTGCATAGTCCTGTAGAGACTTGATGCACCAGGGTGGGGATACCCAGGTGTAGCCTACCCTCTGAGAGGAAAAGGGAGGATGGTCTCAGAAAGGGGGAATGAAGAGGAGGAAGTGTTTGATATGTAAATTGATTGATTAATTAATTAGTTAATTGACCAAAACAGCAGTAGTTAAAAAGAGTATCCTGAATGTCATTCTGCTTTACTCAATACACAAAAAGCTCAGAATACCCCCTGAAGAATAGGTGCTGTTATCATCTTTCCCATTTTCCCTTCATATTAGATGACAGAACTGAGGAGCTGAAAAACATGTTAACAACAAAATGGGCAAAATCCTTAATCGCAAGCAAAACACCCAAATTAAACTAAGATTAAATAAAACTGTAAATAGACTCATTACTTGCAATGACCGTATACCGCAGAGCCATTATACTACCACCAGATTGTTACAAATCATCAGCACACACATATAGATCAGAGAAATAAAATTGAGGACCTAGAGACAAGTGAATGAAATTATAATTAAGTACTTTTTGGCAATGACGTAAAAGTTATACACTGGGGATAAGATGTTTTCAAATACTACCCCAGGAAAAACTGGATTTCAACATATAGAGAAGTGAGGTTAGATGCTTGCTCCTCACTCTGCACAAACTTAATTCAACGGATTTTCCTAGATTACTTCTTTCTTGTTATGAACTTATATAGTTTTGGATCAGGTTAATACTTCTTTCTGAAAAACTGTTTAGTACTGAAACTTTATTTCCTGATGTATAGAACAGTTGGAAGAACACTGGTATTAGCTCTTTGAACTGAACACTGGTATAATTGTCTAATAAATCCATCTTGGCCTGGAAATGATTTAGTCAGGAAATTTTTTATTGCTGTTTCAAATTTCATTTCTTACTGTTGATGTAATTATTTAGCTAATCTTGGTTTAGTTTTAATAGATCATGAATATCTCTAAACTCATCTATTTCTCTTAGATTTGCTAAATTAATGTCATGTTCTTACAATTTCTGACTCTCATGGGTCGATATTGTTATAGCTCCCATTTCATCAACAGTTTTATTAGTCTGTGTCTTTGTTCCCGTTCTTTGAATACTTAGGTTCCAACAGTAGTGGAAACACAACTCTCCCCATTGCACTACACCCATGTCAACATTTATTGTCATTTGGATTCCTGCTGATGGCTGTTCTGAATTGTATGAAGTAGTTTTGATTTGTGTTTCCATACATTTTGATCATGTCTTTAATAGCCATTTTATTTTTTCCTTTTAAAAAGTTCTGTTTTTATCCATAGCTAGATTTTAATTGGGTTGTTTGTTTCTTAATGTTTAGTATTTCAAGTCCTTGTATATTCTAGAAAACAATGATCTTTCAGATGAATATGTGGTAAAATTTTTCTCCCTGACTAAGTCTACCTATTGATTCACTTATACTTTTTTTTGCTGTATAGAAGCTGTCAATTTCATGGGATCTCATTTGCTGACTACTGGTCTTATACTCTGTGCTACTAGAATCTTTAGTTTAAAAAGCTCTTATTGTGCCTTTTTTATTCCTCTACCAGTTTAAGGCTATCAGGGCTTTATGCTGAACACATACATCATATTATTAAATCTTTCTGTTCAATAAAAATATCAGAAAAATTGAAACATGCATAAAAAGGGAGAAGAAAGGATTAACTGCTAAGTTTTCTATGGTAAACTGTCTATGAAAAGGAGACTGAGAACCTTGCTAAAGTCCAGAAGGAACTAGGGTTCCTTAATATTCATACTATGAATATTAAAATTGCCAAAAACTGTGGCTGAAGAAATGACTCATTGGTTAAGAGCACTGGCAGCTCTTCCAGAGGTCCTGAGTTCAATTCCCAGTAACTACATGGTGGCTCACAGACATCTGTAATGGGATTTGATTCTCTCTTCTGATATGAAGACGTTAAGACAGAACACTCATATACAATAAATAAATAAATAACGCTTAAGAAAACCTTCTGTATGCATTAAAAGGGATGGTGTGCTGGAGATATAGCTCATAGATTAACAGCACTGATTACTTTTCCAAAGGTCATGAATTCAATACCCAGCAACCACATGATGGCTCACAACCATCTATAATGGGATTCGATGCCCTCTCCTGATATGTCTGAAGACAACTACAGTGTATTCACATAAATAAATACATCTTTTTTAAAATGGTAAAAAGTGATACATTTTATGAAAGGAAACACTCCAAAAAACCTGTCCATAAAAGTACAAAGTTGTATAATCTGCCGTTTGTATTTGTTACAGATCAAATGTATTGATCATGTTTACTTGAGACTGTCTGTGAAAATATGGCTAATATAAGGTCAAAATGTATTGACCTATCGTTCATTAAATCATGCCTTCTCTAGCCATTGGCTTACTGTAGTGAAAAAATAGTTGGGTTCTTAGCTTCAAGACAAATAATGTTTAAGTAGAGAGAAATAAGTGTAAATTTACAATAAGAGTTGGTGATATCAAATTACTTTAAAGAAGTAGAAATATGCTGGCATATAAAAAAAGCTGAGAGAAGTAGCCAGAGGAAAAATTTTGTAGAGGAAATAATACTTCCTGAAGGAAAATGTGAATTTAATACACGTATTCTCAAAGCAAATATATAAATGCTCAGCAGGATAAACCTTGCTTTTTATGGATGCAAAGAAAAATAGTTTGTTTGAAATCTAGTTTGTTGGCAAAAGATGACATAAACTGGTTTAGGAGAACCACAACTGCTGGAATTTGTTACAGTTTCAAAATGCTATTTTGGCTGCTGTGATTGTTTAAATGAGAAATGTCCCCATAGACGTATGTATTTGAACAATTGATTATGTTTTTTGGTGAGATTACAGAACCTTCAGCGTTGGGAGAATTGCTTGAGGAAGTTCATCAAAGAGTTGTTGACTTTAAGTTGTTGACCTATTCCCAGTTATATCCAACTTTGGTGTGTAGATGGATATGTTATCTCTTAGCTTCCTGTTCTCCTGTTACCATGTCTCTTCTCACACTTATAGAATCTCCCTCATGAACATAAGCCAATATACTTGGGGTTTCATCACAGCCCCAGAAAGTAGCTTACAAAAAAGATTTTTTCATATAGACTTTACAAATGAAGAAATGCAGGCAATTGAGAAGACAAATGTAGCAATTCAGGCCAATAAAATTAATGCAATGGGGAACACAATCAGAGAACTAACACATTTTTTTTTTTTTGTGAGAAAGTGCTGGCGTGATCAAGAGAGCAGAAAAAGCTAGAGAAAGAATTTTTGGTGTGAGAAAATGTTGAGTGAATGCATCATGAACTAAAAAGGTTGTAGATCCTCAAAAACAAAATGAAATAAAACTTGGAGAGAACTATTGTCAGTAAACATTAGGAAGTAGGTTTTGGAAATTACCTGAAAAACAGGACATTATGCTGTCAAACCAAAAGAAGTTTCATTTGAAGTATAGAGAAGATTGATTTGTCCATTAAACAACTCAGATGAAGTGTTGTGTAGAAATCACATTGTTATGCAAAATTGGAACTCAAGGGAAATTCAATTAGAAGACAGACAAAATGTCTGACCAACATGACTGTCTAACATAAGCAGAATGAGGTCAATAGCAACAAACAAGCAAGCTAATGCTGATGTGGGAAAGACCAGGAGGCCTGAACTCCACACAAAGAACTACAGGCAACTAATAAATGCCAAGATTGGGAGAAATATGCTTCCTCAGGGAAGGAAACACCTATTGGTTATCCAATACCACATGGTTATCTCTGAAAATATGCATACAAGTAAAATTATAAAGAACGAACAGGTCATACTCAAGAATATGTATTGATATATATTATTATATGTTAATATCTATCAGGTAAGCATATATACCTAATATATAGGAATATACCTAATGTAAGGTAAGAGATCGCATTTCCATGTTCATGCTGAAGTCATAGATAAGTGATAATAGGTCAGTGCATTATATATATGTATATATGCATGTCCCAACAATTAATATAAAAAATAGGTTATGAGAAAAGAGCAAGAAGTACAGACAGTACATGGTAGATTTTAGAGGGAGGAAAGGAAATATAGAAATTATAAATTATATCATAATGTTAAAAAATAAAAAGTATTTTAATTTGTCTGATTGGCACAGACATTTAAAAAGGTGCTCAAGAATGGTGTATATAGCTTGGTAATGTTCTTCTTATAGTAAAATAATGAATTAGTTACTATTTGAAGTTTTAAGAATCATTTAAACTATGAAGAATTAAATCAAGCATGCTTGTCTATATATGTAGATGATTGTGTGTGTGAGTACATGTGTGTAGGGAGAGATGGAGTTGAAATCTGCAATAAGGATAAACTTTTTTGAAAAGCAACTATATTAGAGATGAGAGAAATTCTGAGCAGGAGAGTATTTCTTTCAGGGGTGCAGACTTGAGTTTAATAATTCAAAAAATATAAAAACAAATAATAATGTCATGCGCTTGTCATACCACAGGCAGTGACACGACAAGTGAACAAGACAATGACTGTGCCTGAAAAAAAGAGGATGGGATTTCCTTAGAAATGATACCAAGGGTGTCTGGCTACACGCACACGCACACACACACACACACTGATACATCACACACACGCGCACACACACACACACACACACACGCACACACACGATACATCACACACACGCACACACATACACACACGCACACACACGATACATCACACACACACACACACACACACGCACACACACACATGCACACCTAAACACACATGTATGCACACCCAAAATGATTGTATTGCATTGAAAATATCCAAATCTCATTTAAAGACTCCGTATAAGAAGTGTATTCCAGTAACAAATCTACCATGCTACTCAGCTACCATAAACACAAAGTAAGGTACTTAACTGTAATATATTTCCTTCTTGTTTCAAGTAATTATGGATTTTTTTTATTTTTCTTATGGAATAAGATTGGTGAGATGACAAAATTATTCTTGTACTACATTACTTTCAGATGTATAGATAAGACTCCGGAGTACATTTCCATGAGGTATGTGTTATTGGAATAAAAGCTAAACTACTTTTTACCTTGATTCAAAGACAGCTTACTATTTTATATCTACATTGTAAGGTAATCTCAAAAAGACATGCAAGCAGTGTGACTACATGACATTATGAAAAATTCTGATAAAAAAGGCTTAAAGATGACTTTTCTTCTGACTGTGAACAATGTTTTATACTGAATAATAGTTGAATAAAATATAAACTTCTAATATTTTAATAATATGACTGGATTTTGTTAGTTCTCTTTCTGGTATGTTCTTTGTAAACTGCTTCCGAAATTGAGTTCCCCTGAGGCTAGATACCACTGTTTCTCCCTCTTACTGTAATGGAAAAATAGAATACAACAGCAGGGGCTGAAAAATTCTGTATCTTTTAATTCTTGTCTTGCTTAAGCCTGCTGAAACTTAAATTTTTTCATTACAATGATGGGTTCTTTTGTGTGTGTGTGTGTGTGCTAATACTGTCAAATATATCTTTGCATTTCTATTCCAAAGTATCTCTGCCATCCTATGGTTTATAAATTTAGCCTTTATGCATGTTTTGGCACATGTTTAGCAAGACACTGTTTGGTTTTTTTCAGATATTTTCATCTACTCCTGAACAGTTTTATAGTAAATATGCTAAATAAGTAATGATTTGTGTTATGTGTAGTTTATTTTTACCTCTTCATTTGGAAATGTTACACAACACCATTTGCTTTCTCATAGGAACTTACCATCTGCATTTTTCACTTTGGTTTGGGCCCTGTGAATGTAAAAGGTAATGTGATGGTGAAATAAGAGTTGCTATAGACCTAGTAAATTACCAAAACCATCACCTAGTTTTATTAGTGCTTGTATATAAAACTGTTCAGGCGAGAAAAGACATGTGTGAACAAACAGGGAATAAAGGTAGCCGTTAAAAAGAGAAATACTTTTGGGTCAAATGTCTTGGGTACTATAATCATTTTCATAATATTAACTTAATCTAAGAACATAGGTCTTTTAATCATCCAGTATCTACCCTCATTTATTTTATAATATCTTTAAAGTATATAATCATATCTTTGAAAATAAGATAAACCTAGGCTATTTTTACTCAAACATAGTCCCAATATAAAAAGCTATAAAGAAAGGAAGGACAATATATCCTAGATTGGTTTTGCACGTGTACTAAGATAGACAAAACTTATCTTTTTTGAGAATTCATTTACTATCTTATGCCTACATACAACTTGGTTGCACATGATTGAAATCAGATACATCATGGAAAGGGACAATATATAGTGAATGAAGATGTTATAATCCAAGTTTGTCACTCAAAAGAGAATTGCCCATGATATGTCTCTTAGCAATCAAAACCTTCTTCTCTTAGACTTCATAAAAGAAGGCATCAATCAATATCCTTGACTTACTATGGACATTAAATATAATTAAGATTTATGAGAATCATCTAGAAGACAAATCTATGACATACATTTGAAAGAATTTCTAGCTGAGGTAATTGTAACAGGAAGTTTCATCTTAAGTGTGAGTGGCACTATTCCATTGCCCAATTTGCTTAAAATAAAATGAGAAAGCAAGCAAGCCTAGGAGATACACACACACACATATATACACACACATATATATATACACATATATATATGAGGGTATACATATATATATGCTATATATATGTGTGTGTATATATACATATACATATACATATACATATACATATACATATACATATATATATATGTGTGTGTGATTAAAAAATTTTTTCTATGTGAACCTTTCAGGGAGACAGCATTCATTCAATAGTGTATTTCAGTCTCCATACAGATACATAATTTCTATTTTGTTGATTTCTAATTTTGATCTACAGTGTTCTTAATAAAAATGAGGATTTTCTTTGATTTTTATTTTAAAGGCTTTCTTTGAAACCCATATATAGTAGAATTTAAAGTCACATATGCCAATGAAGCACATGTATTGTAAATCTATTGGACATAATACTCTATAGGTATCTTTGAACCCTTTTTGCCTATGATGCAATTTAGATATGAACTTTCTTTTCTGATTTTCAGTTTGGAAATCCTATACAAATATGACTGGTGTTGAAGCTTATCACTAATAATATATCAAAAATTAAGCTGCCTTTATGTCTTCTAAGTATATTACAGAATGGAAGTCCTCATATATGTAATATTTACACATGTTACATCTTTTGGAATAATTTTTTAATTTTCAATTTTTTTCGATATTTTATTTATTCACAATACAGATGTCATCCTTTTTCCCTATTTCCTCTCCCTAGAACCCCCTATCCCATCCCCCCTCCTCCTTTTTGCTTTTATACCATTTTAATTACATGCATGTATTAAGGTCAGTTCTAGGTTGAGGATCTAGCAATACAATAGATGCAAATAGTCAAGGAACAAGCAATGCAATAAACACAAATAGTCAAAAAAAAAAAGCAAGGCATTAAACTCAATTACATGAATATGCCTGTGATCACTCTTTCTAAGGGCTTAGGATTACCAAAATATCTGAGCCTACTTCCCTATCCTAGCCCAAAGTCATTTTCATGTCTGAAGACTACTTCCTCGTTCTAGCCTAAAATTTAGATTCCTGTCTGAAATTACTTCTTTATTCTAGCCTAATATTTAGATCCCTACCTGAAATTACTTCTTTGTTCTAGCCTAATGACTGATTCCTGCCTGAAATCTACTTCCTTGTCCTGACATCTTTTGGAATAATTGTTACTTTCATTGCTATATAATCATCCTGTTTATGTCTTATGTAATTTTATTTGAATTTTATGCCATAATTTTATTGCTTCTAGTTATTTTACTGGTTATTCTAGTTATTTCTGTCTTTTAACCCTTGGTTTTTAGACACATTTGCTACTTAATTAAGTTTATTTTAGATCACAGAAAGTTGGATTTTGTTTTATAATTCTATCAGTTAATCTGTATCTTTTAGTTGGGTACATTTCATTTCATGTATTTGCTGAAAGACATTTGTTATTCCTTATGGTTTTGTTAGTTGGTACTCTGGGTTATTGGTGAAGTGGAAACTATTGTTTCTGTGGACAGTAGGTCCTGATGTTTTTCCTCAGCATACAGTTGGTAAGTTATTTTGCTAAAGCAGACTGAAGAAAGAATGTTTTCCTGAAGCAGACTCTTGTGAAGGGGTATTTTGCTAAAGGGTTGTAGATGTGTCACCGGAGGTGGGCTTTGAAGTGTACAAAGCCCATACCACCCTCAGTGGGCTCTCTTTCTCCCTGCCCCATGTTTGTGAATCAAATGTAAGTTCTGAACTACTGCTCCAGCACTGTTCCTTCATGCCTGTTGTCATACTCCCATTATTAAGGTCATAGATTCTAACCCTATGGAACAATAAGACCCCAAGGGAAATTCTTTCTTTTATAATTAAACTTTGTCATTTTTTTTAAAATTGCAACAGTAAGTTTCTAAGATATTTCCCCGTATATTCTTAGTGTAGTTTCTCTGCTTTGTATTTTGGCATATTGATTATATGACAAACAGAAACTTTTCTTTGATCATGTTTCTTTAGGGTAATAATTTCATGTGTATGGATGTCTTTTCTTCTTAGGTGTTGTGGGTAGCCCTGGTATTTTGTATTCTGATGTTAATTCTGTTCTCCTGAGAGGGGCTGCAGACAAAAAATGAGAACTTCTTGTGAACCATCCCCTAATAAATAAAGTAGCCAATCACTGGGCAAGTAGGGCTTCTGGGTTGGATGGAGGAAGAGTTAGAGGCTGTTTGGACTTGGTGAGCACATGGACAAGGTGTAGTGGTAGAGTTTACCGGTATTATGATGGATCCACAAGGATCCACCACCAGAGGATTAGATCTAATAGGCTTACAAGATTAGGTTTTAGTTGTTGCACCTAGAGATTTAATTACCATTGTTCCTAAACTCTGTGTGGTGTATTTCTTCTCAGGGAGACTCAACCTAATTCGAGAGAGAAAGTTATGTCAGCAAAGCCTGGGTTCAGGTGCCCCTGAAAGGCCTTGGAGGTTTGAAGCATAGGACTGGCGTGGTACCGACCAGAAAGTGGGAACTCAGCGAGCTGAGTGGAGAGATTCCAGGAGCGCAGGGCCAGAACACCTTGCTGGTGGTCCCTTGTGGCCTGCCATTGCCTGGTGTAGCTTGAGAACTTGGTGTTCATTTTAAATATCTCCTGCAATACTTATGTTTGTGGCATTTTCTGAAACAATTTTGTTGAAAGGGTTATCTATGTTTTCTGTCTCAGTCTTTTCAAGTTCATGATGATACTTTCTACTGCTTTTTTCCTTTTTTTAAAATTTGATTGGGTAATCCACTTCTAGAACTTTTGTTAGCAACTATCTCATTTACTTCAGTAACTTTCTTGTATCAATTTATTTCCTTGTTTCTGTTGGATTCTAAGATCTAGAACCAGGGGACACACTCCCACAGAAACTCACGGACAGGACTCGCTGCAATTAAAATGAGGTTTAATGACTCCAGTATACTGGGGTTCTCTCGCATGCAAGAAGAGAACCCCAAGTTGGAGCGAAGAATAGTTTTTGTACAGTTTAAGGGGTAGAATAGAGAAATAGTGACTAGGCAGAACAGTGTGACTTTTAAACTGATTGGTCTTTGGGGAATGAGGTGGCAAGGACCTCCTTTGTCTGTCTACAGTGCTACTCTGGTCCTTCCTCAATGGCAGGTGGGTTCCTTCCCCGTGGTCTGAGGAATGTTAATCAGCCTCTCCCTTCCTCTTCTGAATGTTAATCCAGCAAGTGTCCTCTGACTAAGGAATGTGCCCCTCCTGGGATGTGTCCTGGAAGAGTGGGATTCTTTTAATCATAAGTTCAAACCAAGACCTGAAAGTCTTATAGTTAGACCCGAAAGTCCTACATTTCAATCATCAAGTTATTGAGTTCTCTACCTTGTTATTGTTCCATTTTAATAACATGACTTTAGTTGCCTTCCATACCATTTTATTTGTCCCAGTGCCCTTGTCTTTACATTGAGAAATTGTGAGGTTGTGAATCTGTTCCCATAAGTAGTTGACTGATAATTTGCATGTTTTTCATATCGGCTGTGACAGCTGTCTTCCCTTTGAAAATATTTTCCCATTCCTCACTGTTTTGTTTTTCTTATTTCTATTTCTATGAGACCTGATGAACAGTTGTTCTCATTTTAGACCATGCTTCCAGTTGCTGTTGACCATCTGAGGTTAAGTATGTGCCCTTGTCCCTTAGCCTTTATTAAATGTCCCAACAATTGTGAGTTCTAGGAGATGCATGTGCGTTTCACTAATATACTTGATAAAGTTCATAGCTGGGAGCATTTGGAACACTGATTGTAGAAAGCGTAGTTTGTAGCTATTACTAGAATCAAGCTCATCAATATTTAAGTAGCAAAAAGAAGAAAGAAAGTAGAAAGAAGAAAAAGTGATGATGTATAACCAAGGAGGGAACCACAGGGTTGGGATATACAAAAAATAATAGTGGACTACGGTAGGCATGTTGTCTTATTTACAATTCATTTTTGCAGGTGTGGGCAGCCATCCATGAACATTTTTTTCCATTAAGACAGGAGATATAACATAATAGCTTAACTATGAAAAAAACAGAAGAATATAGAAAGAGGAATATAGACAGAACAGATAAGAGCCCCACCTGCCCTCAAAATCTCCCACTCTTGATTTGAAGTCCAAAGACCCTAGGCACTTACACCTCAACTCCTGCCACTCTTACCTTGCTCCTGCCACTACAGGGGTGTAAAACTGTTGCTAATATGCAGGACAATCCAGCCAGAGCAGGTAAGAGCCCCACGTACACTCAGAACCTTCACATACCCTTGGTTCAAATCCCAAAGACTCACCCTGCAGACATCCCTTTCCCCCAACTTGGGTCTGTGCCTATCCACTGGATATATGATCTCTACATTCCTGTCCCTGGGGTCATGCCTTCTTCCCCACCTTGGGAAAATATCCACTGCTCACATGCAGGCTACACAAACAGGTAAGAGCCCTATCTGCCTTCTGAACCCTTCTATTCATTGAGTTCAGAGTCCAGAGCCCCTAGCAACTGTCACCACCACTACCATCTTCCTCATAATGCTGTGTTCCCACCACTACACAAACAGATACCCACTTCTCAAGTTCAGGCCACTATAGTCAGTAAAACAGAAATCACCTGCTGGACCAGAAGTCAGAGTCGGTATCAGTGGTAACTTTAACGGAGGCTCCCAACTGGATAAGAAGTCACATCAGCTGCAGACCACAAAGACCAGAGGACCAATGAGGAAACAGAAACCAAGGGATAAAACATCCAGCCAACAAAAACAAACTGAAAAGTCTGCTCCTACACCTTACTCATCCCAAATCCATATGCTGAAATGCCAGGGTAATATAGAATCACCAGAGCCCAGATGTCCTATGACAGCACAGTCAGAATATTCCAGCATTGTCAAAGCACAAGAAAACCACCTTAAAAGGAACATAATGAATATGATAGTGATCCTTAAAGAAGAAATGAACCAATCCTTTAAAGAAATCCAGGAAGCAATATTCCTACCACCTCTCCACCCACCTTTATTAGACCTGAACCTACAGGTTAGATTCCCCCTGCTTATTGAGTTCTCTGGGGCACCTCTAGCTGCCATGGGCTGTTTGCTATCCCTGGCAGACCTCCTCACTGGTCAAAGAAAATGTTAGATCTAAAAAGTTCCTGTCACAAAAAGGTGGGGGGTGTAGCAGGATCAGGTGTGAGAGGAGACAGGGGAAAAGTACAGAGTCAGGAAATTAAACTGAGGTGTAGCAGTGGGGAATGGGGTACTGGGGATAGACACTAGAAATCTCTAGATACCAGGGAAGCAAGAGGTTCCTAGGACCCAACAAAGATGACATTAGATGAAATACTCAATCAAGAAGAGATAGAACCTGTAGAGATCATATCCAGTGGATAGGCACAGACCCATCTCAAAATTTTTAACCCAGAATTTTTCCTGTCTAAAGAAAATGCAGGGACAAAAAGAGGAGTGGAGAGTGAAGAAAAGCCCATCCAGAGAGCGCCCCACATGGGGATCCATCCCATCTGCAGACACCAAACCCAGACAGTATTGCTGATGCCAAGAAGTGTTTGCTGACAGGAGCCTGGTATAGCTGTCTCCTGAGAGGCTCTGCCAGAACCTGACCAACACAGATGCAGATCTTTGCAGCCAACTTTTGGACTGAGAACAGGGTCCCCAATAGAGAAGTTAGCAGAAGGACTGAAGGAGGTGAAAGAGATTGCAACCTCATAGGAAGAACAAAAACATCAACTAACCAGAACGCCCACCCCCACCCCAGAACTTCCAGGAACTAACCCACTATCCAAAGAGTACACATGGAAGGACTCATGGCTCCAGCTGCAGAGAATAGCCTTATCTGGCAACAGTTGGAGGGGAGGTCCTTAGTTCTGTGAAGGCTTGATGCCCCAAAATAAGGGAATGCTAAGGTGGTGGGACAGGATCACCCTCATAGAAGCAGGGATGAGGTGGGATGGGTTAGGGGGTTTTCAGAGGGCAAACATTTGAAATGTAAATAAATGAAATAATCAATAATTTTTTTAAGTGGGCTTCAGTAGACCTAAGATAAATGTCTAAAAAATGACATATGTGCCTCTCAATCTGATTCTGAGAGTATCTAGAATAGTAAAAAAAAATACCAAATCTAAGAATAATATTAATAGAAGAAGGAGAAGTATCCTAGTTCAAAGATACAGGGACTATTTTCAACAAAATCATAGAAGAAAAATTTTCCTAACCTAGAACATAAAGGCAGACTTACTAGAATTATACTTGATTTCTCAAAAGAGACTTGAAAAGCCAGAAGAGCCTGAAAAGATGTTTTGCAGACATTAAGAGACCACAGATTCCAGCCCAGGAAACTATACCTAGGAAACCTTTCAATCACCGTAGTTGGAGAAAACAAGCTATTTCCTAACAATGTCAAGTTTAAACAATACCTATCTACAAATCCAGACTTACAGAAGGTACTATAAGGAAAGTTCTAACACAAATAAATTAACTGTATGCATGAAAACACAAGAAATAAATAATCTCACACCAGTAAAACCCAAAGAAAGGAAATACACACACACACATACACACACACACACACACACACACACACAAAGAATCATTAGGACATACTTCAAAAACCAGTACTCCACAAAATTGAAAATTTAAAAGAAATTGACAATTTTCTTAATAGGTAACACCAAAATTAAATCAAGATCAGATAAACAATTTAAATAGATCTATAATCCTTAAGGAAATACAATCAATATTTAAAATTCTCCCAAGCAAAACAAACAAACAAACAAACAAACAACCCAAACCAAAACCGAGCAAGGTAGTTTTAGCACAGAATTTTACCAGACTTTCAAAGAAGAGCTAGTACTAACACTCCTCAAATCATTCACAAAATAGAAACAGAAGGAACATTATATAATTTTATGAGATCATAGTCACACTTTATACCCAAACCACATAAAGACTCAACAAGGAAAGAAAAGTGGAGATTAAATTCCCTTATGAATGTTGATGGAAAAAAATACTGAATATAACACTCACAAACTGAATCCAAAAGCACATTAAAAAGATCATCACCAAAATAAAGCATAGTTCATCCCAGAGACACAGTAATGGTTCAGCATACAAAAATTAGTCAGTGTGACTCACCATATAAATAAGCTGAATGACAAAAACACATGACCATCTTATTTGATGCTGAACAAGCCTCTTTTTTCTTTTATTGGATAGTTTCTTTATTTACATTTCAAATGTTATCTCTGTTCCAGGCCTCCCCTATGGAAACACCCCATACCATCCCTCCTGCCCCTGCCTCTATGAGGGTGCTCCCTCCACCCACTCACTCTGTCCTTCCCACCCTGGCATTCCCCTACACTGGGGCATCAAATCTCCACAAGACCAAGGGCCACTCCTCCTACTGATGTTCAACAAGGCCATCCTCTGTCACATGCTCAGTTGGAGCTATGGGCCCTTCCATGTGAGATCAGGATAGCAGAGACATATCTAAACATAGTAAAGGGATTTTACAGCAAGCCAGTATCAAACATTAAATCCGGGGGATGCAAAGTAGTTCTGCTAAAATTAGAAACAAGAAAAGGCTGTCCTCTCTTCCCATATCTACTCAATATAGTGATTGAGCAATAAGACAACTAAAGTAGATCAAGGGGATACAAACTGGAAATGAAGAAATCAAAGTATCATTATTTGCATTTGGTTCAATAGTATATATAACTGACCCCAAAAATCTACCAGGGAAATCTTACAACTGATAAACATCTTCAGAAAAGCAACTGAGTGCAAGACTAATTAAAAAACATCAGTGGCCCTTCTACATACAAATGACAAATGGGCTAAGAGTGAAAAAAGGGAAATAACAGGCTTTGAAAGGTCAATTATCAATTTCACATGGAAAAATAAAACACCTAGTAGAGTTGAAACAATCCTGTACACTAAAGAAACTTCTGGAGGTATCACCATGTCTAATTTCAAGCCCTGCTTGAGAGCTATATTAATTAAACCCAAATGATATTGGCATGAAAATATACAGTTTGATCAATGAAATTGAATCAAATACCCAGATGTAAATCCATAAATGTATGAACATCTGAGTTTTGTTAAAGAAGTCAAAAATGCACAACGGAAAATAAAAGCATCTTCAACAAATGATGCTGATATAACTGGGTGTTGCCATTAGGAGAATGAAAATAGACACACAACTATCACCCTGAACATATCTTAAGTACAAGTGGATCAAGGACCTCAACATAAAACCAGAGACACTGAGCATGATAGAATAGAAATTGCAGAATATCACTGAATGCATTGACACAGGAGACAACTTGCTGAACAGAACACCAATAGAGCAGGAACAAAAATCCAAAATTAATAGATGTGACCTCCCGAAACTAAAAAGCTTCTGTAATACAAAGGACAGTGTCCATAATGGAGAAATGGTGGCTTAAATGAACAAGAAAAATTTACGCCAACACAATATTTGACAGAGGGCTAATATTCAAAATATATAAAGAGTTCAAGAAACCAGACATCACCACTCCAAATAATCCAATTAAAATTGAGATGTACATCTAAACAGAAAATTCTCAGCAGAGGAATCTCTTAAGTGGCCAGAAGCACTTAAATAAATGGTTAACATTCATAGCCATCAGGGAAATATAAATCAAAATTTATTAGAAATTCCATCTTACACGTGTCAGAATGGCTAAGATCAGACACAAGTGACAGCTCATGCTGGTGAGGATGGGGAGCAAGGGGAGCACTGCACCATTGCTTTTACGAGTGCAAACTTATATAGCCACTATGTAAATCAATATGACAGTTTCTCAGAAAACTGAGAGTAAATCTATCTGAAGACCCAGATATACCCCTCCTCCCTCCCTGGGCATATACACAAAGAATGCTCAAACCTAGCATAGGACACTTGATCAATTATATTCATAGCAGCTTTATTTGTAATAGCCATAAGCTGGAGACAAACTAGATGTCCCTCAGCCAAAGAATGGATAAAGAAAATGTGGTACATTTACACAATGGGATATAACTCAGTTGGTAAAAATAATAAAATTGCTCTCCCTCCCCCTGCCTCTTGATAGGTATGGCAGGCAGAAGAGCTAGCTTCAAGCTCATTAGAATGCAAAATCTTTCCCTGCTCCTTATCTGCTGCATCATTAGGCAGAGCAGGCCCTGTGCTTCACCTGGGCAG
The DNA here is from genome assembly GCF_004785775.1 of Grammomys surdaster. Classification (NCBI taxonomy): domain Eukaryota; kingdom Metazoa; phylum Chordata; class Mammalia; order Rodentia; family Muridae; genus Grammomys; species Grammomys surdaster. The sequence goes on from NW_021604705.1 coordinate 714,840, forward strand.
CACAGTAGAGCTGACCCTCATCCAAGGGTGAGGTTGAGCAGGTCCTAAGGATGTGAGCATGGGAGAGCTGGTTCTGCAACTTGATTGACATGAATAGTGGACTAGGGAGAGATACCCAACACCACACTCACTCCTTGCCACCTACAGGAGGAGGTAGACTTGGCTCTGGGGCCATGAAAGCAGGAGAGCTGGCTATTATGCTTACCACTTAGGAGAGTGGGTCATGCACCTCACCTGGGCAGCCTAGTAGAGCTAGCCCTGGATGTGGGTGTTGAACGCGGTGAAACAGCCCCAAGGGTGTGAGCACTGGCGAGCAGGTCCTGACTCTTGTCGGTCAGGCAGTGGTGTGGAAGAGGGAAAGATGCCTATTCTCTCCTTTCATCCCTCCCCTTCTATGGCAGGTGGAAGAGATGGGCTCTGTGTTATGCGAATGGGAGAACTGGCCATATCTCTTACAGGGTGTGACACTTAGGAGAGTGAGTCCTACAACTTGACTGGGTAGCAAGATAGAACTGACCCTGATTGTAGGAGTTGCTGGTAAGCTAGTCCCAATGGCAGGAGAGCTGATGGGTTGACCAGCTCTGATTTTTCTCAGGCCCAGATCCAGAACTTTGAATTTTCCCACTTCAACATCTACCCAATGAATGAACTGCTTGAGTGCACAAAGGGGGCTATCCCTAGAGATCCAAAACTACAGCATTTCTAGGACACAAAGGGACAATATAATATTCAAGAGGAGTCCCAGTGAAGCTTCAATATTGATAGAGCAACAGAAGACAAGGTCTCGTACAAGATAGTCATTGTAATGAATATTTTCAAGCAAGAAAATGCAGAACAAATTATTTATTATGGAACACACTGGGACACACTAAATCTTCCACAGTAATATTTCTCTTTTTCTGTTGTGGAGGAGGTTGAAAAGCTGGAGGTTGTGGGGGGGCGGAGATGAATGGGATGGGATGCATGACATGAAATTCACAAAGAGGCAATAGAAATAAAAAATAACATCATTAAATTTACAGGCAAATGTATAGAACTAGAAAAATATCATCCCAAGTATAATAACCCAGACACAGAAAGTCAAACATTTTATGTACTCACTTATGAGTGTATATTTGCTATAAAGGCAATAGTCATGCTACAATCCACAGACCCAGAGAGGTTAAGTAACAAGGAAGGATCAAGTGGAGAGACATGGATTTCTCTGGAAAAGGGAAATAGAATAAATATCATTTGTAGATAGGGAACAGGAACAACAAGTATCAGGTGGAAAGAGACTAGAAGAAGTGGATACTGGAAGAGACAATTGGCATGGGGGTGGCGTTTTGTGGGTGAGTACGAAACCTAGTTCAATGAAAATTTCCAGCAATCTACTAGGGTGACCCTTGCTAAAATTCTTAGTAATGGGGGATAGGGAACCTGAATAGGCCATCTCCTGTAACCAGACAAAAATCCAGTGTAGGGATTAGGACAACAACTCAGCCACAAACCCTTCAAACTAGTTTGTCCTGCCTACAAAGATGGGCTGTGGTAAAATAGCACAAAAATAATGGGAATGACAAATCAATAAGGTACAGCTTGAGACCTATGCCATGAGAAGCAGCCCACTGTTGACACTGTCTGGAGAACTAGGAAACAGAGGCTGAATAACCCAGTGACCTAGAATAGAACTAAACACAATCATAAAAAAAGTAGATGAGATAAATCCTATGGATACTCTGCTACTCTAAAGGACCAGAGAATAGCACGATTGTCATCAGAGAGGTTTTATCCAGCTGCTTATGGAAACAGATGCGGAGACCCATAGCCAAACATCATGTAGAGTTCTGGGAAACCTTTTGCATATTGGGAGGAAGGATTGTAGGAGCCAGAGGGGTCAAAGATGTCACAAGAAAAAACACAAAATCACCTAAGCAAGGCTTATAGAGGCTCTCAGAGAGGCATAATCAGGGGGTATGCACAGGTTTGACCTAGGCTTCTGGATATGTTACGGTCATATAGCTTAATGTTCTTGTGGGATTCCTAACAGTGGGAGCAGGAGCTATCTCTGACTCTTTTGCCTGATTTTGGGGTGCTTGTACAATCACTGGGTTGCTATGTCCAGCCTTAATATGAACAGTGTGGCCTAATATGACTATAATTTGATGTTATTATTGTCATATTTGTTTGATATTTCTGGGAGGTCCACCTTTTTCTGAAGGGAAATGGAGGAGGTGTGGTTAGAAGAGAGGAATGGGGAGGGACTGGGAGAAAAGGAAGAAGGGGAAACTGTGGTTAGGATGTAAATTTGAAAAAAAATAATGAAGACAAAACAAAAAAAGAAGAAAAACTCAAGAAAAAAGCCTAACAACTAAAATGTTAAATAAAATAAAACAAGTAACTTCTGGTTGATTTCATCTCTGTGTTACACCTATTAATAAGTGTTCTTTCAAGGAAAATTGTATTATTTAATTATAAATAATCCTTTAGAAAAAATTGAGATCCTTTCAGTAGTAAATATTAAGCAATAAAGCTTAAATAATTTTTAAATAAAAACATTATTATCATGCAATGATATATGTCCAGATTAAATATAGATGTCGATTTAAATAATGTATCAATAGATTAAAAATGTATAAATGCATATATGTCAAAGTGTATGGTTTCTTCTAAGTTGGGACATTTAATAAATTATATGAATAGGTAGATATCTGTGTATGAGTTTGTCCACATGAGTAAAGTACCTGCAGAGGCCAGGAGAATACATTGCCCTGAAGGTAGACATACATTTAGGTGTGAGTTGATACATTGGGAATTAAATTTGGGTTCTTTGCAAGAATAGTATGCACCCTTAACCACTGACCAATCTCTCTTCCATGGGACATAATTTTTAGATGAAATCAATTACAATGTGGTAAATTATAAAAATTAATTTTACATTCCTATACATCTAACAATTTTACTATAAGTACCCCAAGAAAGCAATAGATTAACTTCAAAGTCTTGTACTTGACATGTTGAAATCTTAAGTCTACATTAAAAAGATATTTGTTGTGAGGCCATTCAATGATTAAATATAGTAGGCCACTTATATAATTTATATTTATTAATGAAATCATTAGATTAAATCTCTATTAATATACATAACTTTATCTTTTATTCTTATCTCATACATTACATCCTGATCACCATTACTTCTCCTTCAACCCTACCCATCACACATCCTCAGCATCCTCTCTTCTTTATATTCACTTCTCTTCCATTTCCTCTAGAAAAGAACAGGGTTCCAGATATATAAACTGAACACACCATAACAAGTCATAAGACTAGACACAAACACTCATACTAAGGCTGGATGTTGCAACACAGTAGGAGGAAAAGGATCTCAAGAACAGGAAAGATAGTCAGAGACACCACTTGCATTCCTACTCTTAGAAGTCCCACAAGAATCCTGAGCTATGCAGCCATATGCAGAGGCCCCAGCTCAGATCCATGAAGACTCTCTGATTGTCACTTCAGTCAAAATTTCTTAGTTGATTCTGTGGTCTGTGTACTCCTGGGATCTTTGACCCTGCTGGCTCCTACAATCTTTCTTCTCCTTTGTGGGTTTCCCAGAGTTCAACCTAATGTTTAGCTGCTGATTTCTACATCTGCCCTCATCAGTTACAAGATTATTTCTGGTAACAATTGGGCTAGGCACAGATCTACAAGTCTAGCAAAATATCATTAAGAATAATTCCATTGACTTTTTTCTTTGCCAGTCTCTTTGGTTCTATCCTAGGTCTCTGGGCTATCCAGACTCTGCTTCCTTACCATCCAGGCACTGTTAGGCATGTCTTCCTCTCATAGCATCCCAAGTTGAATCAGTCATTGGTTGTTTCGCGCGTGCACTCGCCAGCGAGGTCACACAAAACACCAAAGTTCTTCAGCAGATCTTTATTAGAATGTTATAGAGGAAAGACCCGCTGGAAGAAGGCCGGCTGGTGGAAAACTGGCTGGGAGAAAAGGCCCCAAGCCCCGAGAAGGTCCTGGTTAAATACCCCCTGGAGAGACGTGTACATATCTGGTTGGTTAATTGCCCATAAAATCCTATATGCCCCGGGATGGGCTGTGACTTCCTGCGCTTTCCCCTTACACAAAGGCAGTAAATTATAGAACTTGTGAGAGCATCGGATTGCCAGCGCTGTCTCTGCCTTCCACGGCTCTCTACAATTGGTTGGCTATGACCCAAAATTCTGTGTCAGCATTACCCCAGAACATCTTTCAGACAGGCCAAATTATAGGTTGCAGGCTTTATGGTTTTGTTGGTGTCACAGTCACATCACTGAAAGCCTTGCCCAGTTACAGATGGCTGGTTTAGGCTCTGTATCCCCGTTTATTAGGAGTCTTTGCTAGGAACATCCTTGCAGACTCTAGGGAGTATCCTCTGCAGTAGATTTTCACAACTCCCTAAGATGTTCCCAATTCCTGTAGTTTCTTTCAGTAGTCTCTCCTTCTATTCCCACACCTGATCCTTTAATATATAACTTAACACTTTTCTAGAAAATTTCTATGATGTAGCTAAATTAATGAGAAATTCATTGTCCATATTTTTTCTCTACATTGGATGAATATAAAACTGATAGATCAAAATATTTAGAGACTGGGAGGAAGCACTGGATAAATACATTTACCAAAGTAAATAAGAGTATATAAAATTTAGGAGAATAAAATTAATCATTGAGAACAAAGTTCGTGAGGGTCAGCTCATTACTGGCAAAACAGAAGATACCACTGTTGACTTCTGCTTTCTCATAGTATGCTTGGATACCTATAGTGGTGAACACATGATTAATAACAATTTTATCCTTCTGTAAATATTTGGCTATATTTTCTTATGAATAATTGCCTTGGGTATCATCAAGATGATGTTTGCTTCTCTGATGTTTTTAAATTTTTCTCAGTATGATGTCGAAGGTTTCTGTGTGGTTTTTTTTTTCCTTCAAATTCTAATTATATTCAGGTTTTACGTATCTTTCATATTAGTCAGTATGAAGTCATTTATTAATTCCTTAGGGAAATTATTGCATCACCTCTTTTTCATCTTATTATTGCTTCAATATTTTTAATAACATCAACACAATCTTTCTTACATAGATGTGAATTCTAGTTACATCCTTATTACAAAAGAAATGCAGAGGAAAATATTTTATCTTTCCATTGTGTCTTGAGTAATATATATATTCCTTAGGAACGGTACTTAAGACAGTTTTCTTTTCCTCAGTGCTGTCTGCATGTGTAAATTAAATCGTTCTTGCTTTTCAATAACTTACTGTATTCTATGTAGAGCATTTTGACTCTATTTGTAATACATTTATCAAATATCACCAAATTACTTGTATTTTATCCAATTCACTGAATGGATAATATAGTAATTATCAATCAGAGAGACTTACATCATTCAGCCTTCCAAATTAAATTCAATAATAATTAATTTAATGAATTAATTATCAGGTGGACATATAGCATGAAATTGATGACATTATAGTTAATATCTGAAATTTAAATTTTCACTGCTCAGGATTAGTTTCCAGAATTGGATTCATTTACTAATTATGCTCTTGCTTTGCATAGGTCATTTACTTATATATCTGCCTAGAAATATTTTGGGTAACTTCTTGTGAGATTGACTAATTATGGTAAATCTTTAAAAAGTATTTACTAAATTGTAATAATTTAATTTATAAATCTAGTTGTGTAAATCTATATGCCATTAATCAATATCCAATAATGTGTTTCAAGATCTGCACACGTAACATGTATCAGATACTGTTTTACATTACTGCTTACAAGTCAGAGTGTATTATTATATTTAAAATAATACATTCTGATTTATACACCTCATATACATATGAGAAATACTTATATTAGTATATATAAATAATAGTAGCATATATAGTATATATGGCTACTATATGTTATATCTAAAAACCACTAACATACAGAATTTACCCATAAATCAAAAGAACTAAGCTGAAATTTAGAGTGGTTAAGTTACTGCTCCAAGTTCACAGAGATAATCTCTGGCTTCCACTTTTCTAGGTCAAATTTTTTTTTGTTTCTTTGGAAATAGTACTTTATCCATATATTAATATGATTTTCTGTTACTCCTTATATCTCTCCTTATCTTTTTGCTCTATCCAGATAATTATCATGTCTATGTATGTTTCTTTTCCTCATTTATACTTCTACTTGGAATTCCATGACTCTTGACTAACTCTTTGGTTGTGTTCTATCTTATACTGAAACATTCTCTGGTTGTCACAGTGTGCCCAGTGATGAAAATTATAGTTACTACAGTTTCCTATTGAATACTTTATAGGCATTATTTATGAAATATTTCTAATTTGTTTAGAATTATACAGTAACCCAATTGTAGTGGTTTGAATGAAGCTGGCACCCATAGGCACTTAGGGAGTAGCTCTATTAGGATATGAGACCTTGTTGGGGTAGGTGTAGATCTGATGAAAGAAGCTTATCATTGGGGTTGGGCTTTGAGATCTCAGGTCCTCAAGCCTGGATAAGTATCTCAGTCTCTTCCTACTTCCTGATAATCCAGATGTAGAAATCTCTGATACCTCTCCAGCATCGTTTCTGCCTGCATGTCCTTATGCATTGCCACCATGACAATAGTGAACTAAACCTCTGAACTGTAAGCCAATGTAAATTGGATGTTTCCCTTTATAAATTTTGCTATGGTCATGGTGCCCCTTCACAGCAATAGAAACCCTAACTAAGACAAGAGTTTGAGGTTCCATCTTACACCTACAAGAATGGCTAAGACCAATAACACAAGTGACAGTTCTTGCTAGTGAGTATGTGAAGCGAGGGGAACACTCTTCCATTTATTGTGGAAGTGCACACTTGCACGTAACTATGAAAATCAGTATGGCAGTTGCTCAGACAATTGGGGCTCAAACTACCTCAAGATCCACATATAGCATTCTCAGGTGCCATCCTATCACATGGACACTTGTTCAATTTCTTTCTAGTGGCTTTATTCATAATAGCCAGAAAGTGGAACCAACTTAGAGATTCCTCAACCAAAGGATGGATAAAAAAATATGGTATGTTTATACAATGTATTACTCAGCTGTTAAATAAAAAGATACAGTGGAAATATGTAGTGTCTGGGGGTAGGAGGTTGGGGACTCTGTAGAAAGTTTCAGAGATGTGTGAGTCTCCCAGGCCTCAATGAGGGTGACTTTACCTAAAATGCCCAACACTGGGGAAAGGGAACTCAAAGTGTCTGCCTCCAAGGAACTCAAGTGGATGGATAAGGATACCAACCCACAGACAAAATTTATGACCCAGAATTGTTCCTATCTAAAAGCAATGCAGAGGCAAAAATGGAGAAGAGTCTGAAGGAAAGGCTGCCCAGTGACAGGCTCAACTTGGAATCCATCTCAAGGGGTAGGGAGCACCAAGAACTAACACTATTACTGATGCCATGTTGTTACAAAACAGGAGTCTTGCATGACTGTCCTCTGAGAGGCCCTACCAGCAGCTGACTGAGACAATTGTAGATACTTACACTCAACCATTAGAATGAAGTCAGGGACCCCTATGGGGTAATTAGGGTAAGGATTGAAGAAGCTGAAGGGTAGGGTGACCCCATAGCAAGACCAGCAGTCTCAACTAACCCAGACCCCTAGGAGCTTTCAGAGACTGAGCTTCCATCCAAGAACATGTATGGACTGCTCTGTTGTGTTCTGGCACATATATAGCAGAGGACTTGCCTAGGATGGCCTTATTGGGAGAAGATGTGTGTAATCCTAGAGACACTTGAGGCCCCATGGAAGAAGGAGGCCTTGTTGGGAGCACCCTCTTGGAGGGGAAATGGGATGCAGAACTGTGGGAGGGAGGACTAAGAGGGTGGGTGACAGCTAGATTGTAAATAAATAAGATAATAAAAAGAAAAATAAATAAATAAGTAAATAAATAAATGATAACAAAAATGATACCATGAAATTGTCACTCAAATGAATAGAATTAGAAAAGAATCATTGTGAGTGAGGTAAGTCAGACGGAAAGATAAATATGGTATTTATTCACTTATAATTTAATAGCTATTAAGTTAATGATAATAAGGGTACAATTCACAGACCCAGAGTAGCTAAGTAACAAGAGGGAGTTTAGAGGAGTCACATGGAGCTACCTGGGAATGGGAAATAGATTACTTACGTAGAGTGAGGTTGTATGGGAATCGAAATAACAGAGATAAAGTGGAAAATAGATGGGAGGAGAGAATATAGGGAACAGCAACTTGAACTGAGGGCATTTTGAAGGTGATGTGGAAATGCAGTGCAGTAATCCCTGGAATCTATGAAGGTGACACTAGTGAGGACTCCTGTTTATGGAGGATTCAAAGCTTGAACAAGCTATCCTGTGTAACTAGCCAAGGCTTCCTGTGCTGGGACTAGAACAACAACCCAGGCACAAAAACTTTGACCTTTAGTTTATCCCTCATACAAGACTTGCTGAGGAAATAGAGGTACAGAATTTGTGGGAGCTGCCAGCCATTGCCAGGTATAATTTGAGATACAGGCCATGAGAGCAACCTGATGAATAGCATTGCCTGGATAGCACAGAGACCTATGATTTCAAAGGTGATTCCTAAATATATCTGTATATACTCACAGTCAGTGCCTAGTCCAATCATCAGCTTCTTCTGACAGCTGATGGGAACAGTTGCAGAGACCTACAGTCAAACATTAGGTGACAAGAAAGTTCAAATTGGAGATCTCTTCTAAGTCCCTCATTTGGGTCCCTGGAAACACCATGTAGGAGGGAGAAGAAATGTAGGAGCCAAAATGGTGGAGACTCAAAAGAACACAGCTCATAGACTTTAACTAAGTAGGGCTCATGGAGGCTCACAGAGATTGAAGCAGCAGTCACGTAACCTGCATGAATCTGTACTAGGGTCAATGGCATTGGCAGGGGACATTTGTAAATAATCTAGCACTGACGCTGTCATGTGGTTACTAATGACCAGTCTTTTGTAGATCTGTACTGAAAAGGAGTAAGCTCAGCAAGAGAAAATACGAAATGTACAGCTTGAGGAGAAAGGGGGGACCAAGAGCTAATGGAGCTGAATCCTAAATTCAAGGAGATAAAATGATTAAAGAAAAGTCTGTTGATAGATGGAATAAAGGGATTGATGACTTCAGGGTAAGGCACCACCCAGCCAAGCTTCCAATTTGTGAAAAGAAATTAAAGAAAAGCTTAGGGCTTGGCCAGGAACACGCACACTTACCATAGCACTGGTATGGCACAGGCAGATTTTAGTGTTCAAGGCAGTCATTGCCAGGTATAATAAAAGGTATATATTTGTCTATATCCCCTCAAGTAAATCATCTTTATTACTTGGCTTAGGTCTTCACTGGAAGAATTAGAAGTGTATTTATCACAGATCACAATGGAGCAACAATGAAGAACCTAGTTTCTCCGGTTGTCAGACTCATAGCGATTTATTAATATAAAACACACTAACACACTATTTGAGTGTCAACTTTATTTCCTAGGGTGGGTTGTCACAAATTCATTTTTTTAAATTCATATTAGAAACTAGGCTAAAATTACAATCAGAAAATAGCTAAGACTCTTTAATGTACTACTAGAAACAAATTTCAGTAGCTATACACAGAGTAGGTCAACACAGCTTCAATGAGGCCTTGAAAGGTTAGCAAATTCACACATATGCTTTCTTGTTCACATTAAGTTTGTGTAGATCTCTTACCACATTAGACAAAATGTATTCAGGAGTATCACTTTCCTTCTCTTCCCCCTTCTTCTCTCCATATATTTGTCTCAAGGGAACATGACATGTTCTGTTCTGAAGAAATATAAAGACAAAAAGAGAGCTATATGCCTTTGTTTCAGTTTAAATTATGAATAGTATTTAAAACTATAATATTGTGAGTATTTTAAAAAAAATTAGTAACTATATATATTGCTTATTTAGCAACTATCATTCATCTTTCCTTATATTGATAAAGAAAACTAGATATCTCCGTAATCTGACAGGTAAAGTCAATCTAAACATTTTAAATTTAAGTAAAATGAAACTTAAGTGATTGCATTTCTATTTTCCAGTAGATACTTAGCCATGATAAAATTTAATTTATAATTTAGGTACAGTAAGAGACTAATAATAATAACTGATAGTAAAGTGCAATGATTTCAGTAATATAATAAAAAAGATATCTGAATGTGGTCTTGAAAGTCAGGACAAGCATTAACATTTGACCCCAGTACAATGCAGGCTACTAAAACATCAGAAATTGGAGCCATATATAATGCGAACAACCATACTTTATTTACTATGGAGTCAGGAACTTGTATTCTCCTTATATATTGATATTAGTATTAGTGAGTAGCAGTATGGGAAATCTTTCTCTAGTCAGAGGCACCCTACACTTTAATATTCAACATCAAATTTTAGCATTTCTTTATTACACTTGAATGTCAATGAGCTGTAAAATCCAGATGGAGAGAAATGAGGATACTGAAGCATGATAGAAAATGAGCTCTACATTTTTAAAGGAATGAGAAATGTTTCACTAGCGAGGCTACTCTTTTATGGTTAGAGCAGGTGGCGTATGAAACTTAGTAAGGTGACAGATGATGGATTCGTTTCTCATCTGTCTGTATTAAAATAACTAACTTAAGCAAGATTAGTATTATCAATTTTATTTGACTGGCTTTATGATTTAAAATAGAAATAATTTTGCTCTTGATAACATTTATTACTCTTATTTTTCTCTCCAGTCATCATGGGTTATACATAAAGTCTTAGATAAAAAAAAATAATAAAGAGGCTTGGAGGAGGAAGGGAAAGACAAAAACAGTACAAAACACACTGTTGTAGTTCTACATACTTCAGTCAAAAATATCGCTCCTGGGCATATACCCAAAAGATGGTCCAACATACAAAAAGGACACATGCTCTACTATGTTTATAGCAGCCTTATATATAATAGTCAGAAGCTGGAAACAACCGAGATGTTCCTCAACAGGGGAATGGATACATAAAATGTGGCACATTTACACAATGGAGTACTACTCAGCTATTAAAAACAATGAATTCATGAAATTCGCAGGCAAATGGATGGAATTAGAAAATAACATCCTGAGTGAGGTAACCCAGACCCCAGAAAACACACATGGTATGAACTCACTGACAAGTAAATAATAAGCAAAAAGCTCAAAATACCCATAATACTATTCACACACCACATGAAGCTCAAGAAGAAGGAAGACCCAAGTATATATGCTTCACACCTTCTTAGAACAGGGGGAAAAACAATCACAGGAGATAGATTGAAGGAGGGATCTAGGAGGGAGAGAGGAAAAGGAGGGAAAAAGAGGGTGGCAGGATCAGATATGGGAAGGGACAGAAGTACAGAGGGTCAGGAAATTGAATAAAAACAAGTAGCAGTGGGGAATGGGGAACTCAGGATAGCCACTAGAAAGTCCTAGACTTCAGGGAAGCAAGAAACTACAAGGATCCAACAGGGACTTTAGCCAAAATATCCAACAAAGGGGAGACACAATCTCTAGAGACCATTTCCAGTAGATATGCACAGCCCCAAGCTGAGGATGGGACCAGCCACACATCTCAAAAATGTTAACCCAGAAATTCTCTTGTCCAAAGGAAATACAGGGACAAAAAAAATGCAACAAAGACTGAAAAGGTCAACAAAGATCTACCCCACCTAGGGATCCATTCCATCTCAGACACCAACCCCCCACACTGTTACTGATACCAAGAGGCACTTGCTGATAGGATCCTGATATGGCTATTTCCTGAGAGGTTCTCCCAGCACCTGACCAATACAGATGGAGATATACTTAGCCAACCACAGGAATGAGCCTGCCAACTCCAATGGAAGAACTAGGGGAAGGACTGAGGGATCTGAACGGGACTGCAACCCATAGGAAGAACAGTATCAGCTAACTGGACCACCCAGAGCTCCCAGAGACTAAACTACCATCCAAAGAATATACATGGAGGCTTCTATGGTTCCAGATACATAGGTCACAGAGTGTGGCCTTATCTGACATCAGTGGAGGGGAGGCCCTTAGTCCTGTAGAGGATTGATGCTCCAGTGTAGTAGGATGCTAGAGCAGTGAGGCAGGAGTGTGTGAGTGGGTGGAGGAACATCCTCATACAAGCAGGGAGAGGGAGGATGGAATGGGGGGTTGTCGTAACTGGAAGGGGGATATCATTTGAAATGTAAACAAATGAAATTATTTAAAAAATGAATACTGTGAGGAAAATAAAAAGAATAAAGAATGAAAAATGTTGACTTCTACCTCATATTTGAGCTTACTCATTTGTAAACATTGATACTGTGTCTAAAAAGGAAGAGCCTTGTGCTACAGCAATCTGGGAAAGAGTGACAAGCAACTTCTAAGACCTGTGACATCCTAATTTGTGATGCCTCTTTGGCCTGGTGCTTATCTTTCTCCATGGTACCAAGAGAAAGCAAGAAAAGGAAAATAAATATATGAAAAAAGATGATCAAGGAACACACTATGAAGTCACATAAACAGGTGTCTCTTAAAATGGTACCAGAAATGATAAGACATAGACATGTTCTTTCCTGAAAGTGGAAACTTTGCCCTTTCTGTCAGTTATTAATAGATTCAGCATACAGAATATTGTTAAGGGTAGAGAAAAGCTGAACAGTATTATCAGTTAATTTTTTTATTGGATGTTTTAATTACATTTCATATGTTGTCCCCTTACCCAATACCCCACCCACCTGGGAACCCCCTGTCCCCTTACCCCTCCTCCTTCTTCTCTGCGGATGTAACTCCTACCTACCCCCCCCCACTCCCACCTCCCCACCCTCAAATTCCCAC